>NW_006399866.1:10249099-10408410 GCF_000299155.1 Elephantulus edwardii | reverse complement strand
TCTATATATATCTATATCTATCTATCTATCTATCTATATATATTATAGTCACCCTTCCTTTTCTAATAGGTTAGGATTCATGCAAATACATTGGTGCCCCCTGCCTTGTTCTTTAACATAATCTTATATAATGGCATTTCCTCACACATTTAGATATTTAGAAAATGTATCCTTTAATGATTGTAAAATCCTCTATTCAATTCATTTCTTAAACGATGTTCAATCAATCTTCTCCAATTAACAATCAGATCAGGTTAAGAATTTTCCTATAAGGTTCCTAGATGTAGAATTAGGAGACAAAGGTTATACATACTTCAAGTTACTATCTAAATAAAGGGAATTCTTGTGGAGTAGTCTATAGGGAGCTGCACTGCTGACCCAAAGGCAGGCTAACCCTTCTCTCGCAGTCTGAATCCACCAGTGGCTCCCTGGGAAAAAGATGGATAACATCCTTCCTGCTCATGTACAGTCTCCAAAAACCACGAGTTGGTTCTGACTCAATGGCAATGAGTTACTGAGATTAATAAGTATAAATATCATAAAGATAAGGAGATCTATTGGCAAGAAGCTTCAAGGTCACTAGCTGCTCTGCAGAAGGATGGACAATCCCCTCCCATGCGATTAACTGCTCTGAAAACCTGCCGGAGGGCCAGCTATGGGTCAGTTCTGACTCTACAGTACACACCACCACTACCATAAAGATGATAAAATGACAAAGGGTAGAGGATCTCAACACTCGCCCAGACATGTACTGGAAGGCCGGTTCCTTTGCACTTTACCCACACGAAGCATTATAATAAAACTGTGTGTTTTCAATCGTATTTTACTTGTTTTTACTTTTATTTCTTTAGCCATGATTGAGACATGAATATTTTGGTCATAATTTTTGCTTATGTGTCTTAGATTAGTAGTCTGCTCATACTCTTAGTTCATTTTGTTCTAAAACGTCTTGCCATTGTTATACGTCATCGAGTTGTCTGCAACTCAGTAGATCCCATGAATAAGAGATCCAAACCTTACCTGGTCCTGGGCCATCCTGATCATCTCTGCCACACCTGAGCCCACTGTCACAGTCACTGTATCAATAATTTTGTTGAGGGTCTTCCTTTCTTACACTGCCCATCTAACTGTCCGAGCATGATGTCCTTTTCCAAGGAATGGCCCCTCCTAATAAGCATGCCTAAAGCATTTTTTTAAAAAAAAATTTATTATTTTTTGAATTTAAATTTATTATTAATTTTAGTAAAAATTTACAGTGACAGAGAGGCACTGACTATTATATAAGAGAGACTAACTCTTGGGAAGATTAAAAAAAATAATTTATCCTTGTTTAATTTTCTTTGGATTTTTGGCTAAAAAAAGAGTTTTAAATAATTACATGGACAAATCTTTTCCTTCATAACAGTTTCCTAAAGATGCGCTCCACATTTTCTCCCCAGCATTTAACTCTCTAATCCATCTGGAATTAATTTAGGTTTAAGAACTGAGGTGAGAATTTATTTTTTCCACATAGTTAATCAATTGCTCTGGCACTGGTTACAGACTAATCCTTCCTTTCTCCATTTTTTCGACATGGACTCTATTTCATAGCCCCCGATTTTTTTAAGAAGTAGACACATTAATCAACGCATATTTGCCACAATCAAAAATTTAGGAAATCAAGCTAATAGATAAAACTGCTTCAAATTTCAGTATCCTGAAAGGTGAAAACCAAAACCTTTGGAGACGTGGCTATGAAGTGACAAAAGCCAACAACACATGTTTCTTTCTGTCTTTTTTTCTTTAATGTTTCTTTGATTTCTGGGAAGTCTGTTCCCTTGAGGACTTTGCTTCTTTTGGAAGCTGTTAACTGGCCTTTGCTGACAGAAGGACATTTACGTGGTGAAAGAGTGACGTGTGAAGGCCCAGTTAAAAGAGACTCAGAGGTTGGCTTTACATGAACAGCTTTAAACTGGATATTCTGCTGATGTTTCTCAGTTGTGAGAGTTGTGTATTAAAGGCAGAGCTACTATTTCCTCTCAATTTCCCTTCAGACCCTGTCCTTTAAATCAGGTACACGTCATGAACAGGAGATAATCTAGTCAACTTACTCAAGAACCATTCTCAGTCACTCCATTCAGGTTTAACACACCTTTTCCTGATTCATTGGGGCAGTTTCCATACAAACTCTACCTCACTACCCCTGAGTCAGTTCTGACTTAGCAACAATCCTCTGGATTTCCAGGGCTATAAATCACAAGGAGAGGAGACTGCCCATCTTTCTCCCTCAGAGACAATAGTGGATTTAAACTGTCAGAGATGTACGGCCTTTGGGCTAGCAGCACACCTTACTATGAACTATATCACCAGAATGCCCCCTTTCCATATAATGGAGCCTGTTATAAACACATGACCAGTCCCTCAGGATTGGAATGAAAAAAAAAAAAACAAATCGCAAAACTCTGTTGGTGTTGAGTAAGTAGGGAATGAAGCCACTTTACTCCAACTCTGCCCTTGAGTCACGCTGAAGGTTTACTTGTGACATGAGCTTACCTCCTTCTGTCTGTCCATCCTTCAGTTACCAGAGTGCTCTACTACAATCCAGGTCTAGTCATGTTACTCCTTACCCAAAGTCTTTGGTGGTGTGTCCTGCATGGAATGAGATAATTCTACCCCTAAATCACCAGTGCCCTCAGGACACATATATCTAACCAGCTGCCATATCTCCGATCCACCTTGTAACAGCCCCGTGGGGTTTCCAAGGCTGCAATCTTTACAGAAACAGTCACATCTTTGTCCTATGGAGTAGCTGGGTGTCTAAGCCACTGAATTTTCATTAGCAGCTCAACACTTAAATCACTGCTACACTAGTGCTCCTACACACACATGCTAATACATGCAATGTTTCCTAATAAAAAAATTATTTCACAAAATATTCACAATATAATCAGTGACTTGGCTCTTAAAGGTATTAGACTAGCATTTTTATGAGTCTCAGAGATGTCCAGATTCCAGTAATATGCTTAGATACAAAAATATGCCACTTATGGAAAAATCAAATAATTCACTCTAATAATATCACAAATATTGACATACCTATTTTGTAACTTTGTAACACATCAAGTAAAAGTACTTTAAAATCCACATGGTATCTATCATACAATGTTAGGTAACACTATCATCATGTATTTAAATTCTTTTTGAAAAAGCCATTCACCAGAATTGTCCTGGTTGAGACAGAACCTGATTACCTGTGTATTTTTAGCTTAAATTGGTTTAGGTCAAAAACCAGTTTTAAAGGATAAAGTAGCAGAGATCTTATCTTCAAATAATGCTCTTTTTCTTGTCTCCTTAAACTAAAAAAAAAACCTCACCATCCTAAACGCCAAGAATTTAAAATTACTTCTCCTGCATAAAAATCAAGCTTTTAAGGTGTCCGATCATTTCATGAGGGGGTTTGTCTAAGGGCCAACTCTCTGTAATTGGGGTAAAATGCACTCACGCATTTGATTAAGAAAACAAACAAACAAAGAAAAGGAACTGCTTGGCTCTTTTCCAAAATACTAAATGGCACTAACTATGTGCATCATCACTTAGGAATAAATAATGGCCAACTCAATTATAAGAAAAGTCTTAGGACATAGCGATACTTAACCAGAAAAGACATATTATGCTCCATAAATTATCATCAGTCTTTTATTTTTAAAAAGTAATTATAAAACTCCGTTTAAAAAAATTAAGGATCAAAAAGGCCAATATTTTTTCTTTACAGAATATAATTTTTAAAAGTCATGAAAATATACAGTTTGGAGTGTAGTCAACAAAGAGAGTATTGTGAATATTTAATTGAAGTGTAAGTTGGGAAAAATGATCCTATCAAAATTTCACTCAGTGGGAGAAAAGAAAGATAGTATGTGTAAAATTTGCCCAAAGTCATTAGTCACAATGAATATTCATCAGAAGCCAATTATCAATCCCATTTAATGACACCCCAAAAGATTTTGCCCTGAAGCAGCTGAACAGTCTAAGACTCCAGACAAAACTAGACAAATTATATAGCCAACAGTCAGTCTAGCCAGGACACAGATTATAAAGCAAACCACTGGTGGGGTTTTGAATGCACTTTAGCAAATTCTGTCCTCAATTAAAGGTGCACAAGGTCAGTTCTATTTCGAAGCTCTATATATGGCTCCATCAGCTTTCTTTGAAGCAAAGGAAGAGAAAGGGGGAAAAGGTAATGGTGGTAGGAGAGGAGTAGAGAAAAAAATCAATGATAAGAGTTGTGAGTGGAGATCACAAATACTTTTGTTCTAAATTACAAGGTTTTTCTCAGAGTTAATGCCCAGATCGCCACAGTACTTCTGTGCCTCTGCTAATAGATAGCATTTCTGCAAATTAACATGTGATAAAATGAAAAATACAAATAGTTGATGTGCCAGCCACTGCATAGAGGCTGTGCGCTCTCTCTGTCTCAGAGAAGTGACACAGCAGAGGCTGTAAATTCATGAAAGGAAATTGCCCATCTTTCTCCTGTGGAGTAGTTGGTGGATCTGAACTGCCTGCCTTTGGGTTGACAGTGCAACTCCTTATCCATTAGGCCATCAGAGCTCCCTATGAGGGCTTTGGACCTTGCATAGTATTGTTCTGCTAGGATAAGTAAGGATATGTGTGTTTACAGAAAGACAATCATATTTCTCAGGTAAGAAAACCATCCCAGAGGTGAAATAAGTTGCTCAAGATCACAGTTACCAAGCGACAGAACTGGAACTCATATCAGGTAGGTCTTTCAGATTATGTTGTTGTTGTTGTTATGTGCTGTGAAGTTGTTTGCAACTCATACCGACCCTATGTACAACAGCCCTAAACCCTGCTCTATCCTGTGCCAATCGCATTGCCTCTGACACACCCATCCCGATTACCCCAGTCACTGAAACGATCCACCTCATAGAGGGTCTTCCCCTCCTTCGCTGTCCCTCTACTCTACCCAGCATGATGTCCCTCTCCAAAGACCTAGTGACCATTATATTTCCTATTTTTTTTAAATAGGCTTAGAGATAAGGAGTTGTGCAGCCAACCCAAAGGTTTATTCTTTGAATCCACCAGCTAGAAGAAGGGACACTCTCCTGTAAGATTTACTGCCTCTGATAACCCACTGGTGGGTAATCTATGAATCATTTCTGACTCAAAGGTCAGAACAACAAGAAGAAAGAATTTTCCTGAGTATGTACTGGGCACCACACACTTTGCTGAAGATTCTGAATTAATATCCCACAAATATCACATTATGGACAAATATATGTACTTTGATGTTAGATAACAAATAGCTAGAACAATATGTAAAGAATCACTTAAAAAACACAAACCTATCTGTGCATTTTTTTTTTAGATCTGTTGCATTTAATCAAAATACTATTGTCTTTAATCCACTGAAAAGTCTGGACAATGAAGATTTAATTACTACTATTCAGCAGGAAAGATTTATATCCCTTTTTGAGGACACATGGACTTGAAAGTCTTGCTTTCTGTTGTGTTATCGTTCATATACTTGCACAGTCTCTTCCATTAATTCTCTTGGTGAACTAAGAAATTGTCCTAGAAGTAAAATGAGAGATTGCACTACATGCTATTTCTCCTTCTGGTTTTGATGCCTTAGAATTCCAGAGAAACTAACACCCTTTAACATGAAACATGCTTCTCCTCTGCCCCAGCTTAACTTTCAGGTCAACGATATTGATTACTTAAAACAGGATCCATCTCTTAAGTTATGAGATGAGAGTTGTTCTCTCATCTCTGTAGCTACACTTCTAATTTGTATGTCATCTAAGAACTACTACATATGGGCCCCCTTGTCTTCATCACCTGACAACAGATAGCACAGCCTGCCTTCATGCTTGGCCCCTGCTAATCTGAAGACTCTAGTGGCAGATAATTTTAGGAGATCAAGAACATGAGATTAAAGAGGCAAGCTCCTCAAGGACAGAGACAACACTCAAGTCCTTTCTTTATCTCCTACTCTGCCTGACATAGAACAGGTGCTTAGAAAATGTGTAAGGAGCGTTGAAATGTGTCAAGCCTAACATCATGAGTAAAGGCAGACAAGATTATCAGACATTAACAAATTACAACTGCTTAATAAATCACAAGTAGAAATAGTTTCTCATGGTATTGAAAGCTCTATACATTTTATAAACTGTAGAGGACAAAATCAGATGGTCATAGTCATTCTTCACATCTAGAAATTAGAATGTTAAAAGACCAAAATGATACCTTTCAAAGAGCTAGAGGAACCTGGATTTCTCCTTTATATAGCAGGGAGAACACTAGATCACAAATATTAAATAATGGGCATTTTTTAATTCTTTTCATTTCACCGAAGAATCATCCTATGTAGAACACTGTGCATTGTGTAGAAAAACGTGCATCTCTTGTTAGCTTTCTTATTTTAAGAACTCAATTCTTTCAGTAATTATAAGCCACCTTTGCAAGCTAAAAGGAGTCTTGGCTGCTAACTAAATACATTTGACCGCTAACTCAAAGGAGCCACTTCATAGGTAAAAGATGTGGCAGTCTGTTTCCAAAAAGATTTACAGCCTTGGAAACCCTATAAGGCAGTTCTACTCTGTCCAGCAGTGGCACTACGGGTCAGAATTAACTGGAAGGCCAGCAGTGTTTGTTTGTTTAAGTCTTTGGAAAAAGATGATGACATTATATAAATAGTGTTGTGATTTCTGTTTTGCCTATTTTCAAATAGAAAATTCGCAGGAAAAAAAAGTTCGTTTTTTCTAAAAAATTATTTTTATTTTATTATTTTTGTGTGTGTATCATCAAATCAGATCTGACTGGTACAGGAGGAGGTTGTCCCTCAGTCTCCAGCAGAGCATCTGATGGATTTGAACTGCATACCTCTGGGATTGCAGTGCAGCTTCTTGCCACTAGGTCACCAGAGCTCCCAAATAACAAAGTTTTAAGTAAAATTCTGGAGAGATTGCACAAACTTATCCTTTCAAATGTTCAAACTGTGTTTACTACATTTAGGGGCATTAGCAGAAAAGTTTAAAAAAAAGTATCAAAGAACCCAAAAAGTGTTCTTGAGCTGATCTAGACAGGTGCCAGGCATGTGCGTGGAAAGAAGGAAAACCATGTCCTGCTTTTCCTGGAAGTGTACAGGTATGGCTCTCTGAGGGCAGATGGAGATGTGTGTGTGTGTGTGTGTGTGTGTGTGTACACGTGTATGTGGTGCCATCTTCAAGCAGTTTCCTATTAGTTTAGTAGAATCCATCCTACCTCTTGACTCTCCATTGTCATCTAGGGGAAAGCAAGGGGAAAACACAACACAAAGTCAAATACAGGGCCATCTCGAAGAGCAGTATCATCCTGTCAATGGGACGCTTGGTTAGCTGATCATCTGTTTATGATACCATGTCTCTTTCTTATTTTTTTTTTTTTCTTTAAATTAGCTTTTAGCTATCTAGTAGCTATGGTAATTACTGTTGTTGTGTATCACTGAGCCTGAACAGACCCACAGCTCACCCTCCTGTGGGTTTTCAGAAACTGTAAATTACATGGGAGGAGACTGTCAATCCTTCTCCCATGGAACAGCCAGTGGATTTGAACGATAAACTAAGGTAATTACAATTAAAAAAAAAAAAAAGGGTGACCATCTTTCATGCCAAGATTTGACACTCCAAAATGTCAAAGTGACTAAAAGTGCCAGAGAAAAGCTTTAGCTACCAAAGCGGAGGTAGAAGGGTAAGACCAGGTAAACTCAGTAAGGCTATAGCATCAAGGGTAAGAAAAAGTCTTTTCTTCAAGACAAAGGGTGGGATCAGGAAAGGCACAATTGCACTGAGTCACCACCCATCACTTAAGTACAGGGAGTCCAGGTGTGCTTCTGCTACTTCCTTCTGTATCCAATTCTGTACCTAACACAGAAGTCACTACAAGGCTGGCTGGAGAGTAGGGATCCTTAAGAGTCCTTCCTAACATGCAATCACTGTCAGTGGGTGGGGGAAAAAAATCTATATGCTACCTCAAGCCTAGAAAAGTTGACATTTCTATTTTTTTGACAATATTTCTACAATCATAATTTATTTTTAGCAAATGGATTTGCACAGTTGCTTTAGTAAAGAATTTAGTTTCTAAAAGGGCACAAGCAGAGCTGGACAGACAGCTATAGGTATCTATCAGTTAGTAAGGTGTCTAAACACTGAAAACAGACTACAGAAATACTGTTTCTGGAATTTTAAGCCCAGGGAGGGGGTGGTGGTGAAACCCTAAAAAAACCACATCCACAACAAAAAACTAAGGGGGAAAAAAAGCTTACTTCCCCAACAGAGTTTTATCAGAAAAATCCAACCTTAGAAAATGACAGTAAACTTAGTGATTAAAATTATAATCGCCAAGTACCAGTCTATACACTTCATATCTATTTGATGCACTTCATTTTCACAGCACCTTATAGGGTTGTTGTTCTTATGAGCCGCCGAGTCGCCTGTGACTCTTAGCAACCCTATGCACAACAGCCCAAATCCCTGCTCTATCCTTTGCCAACATTATTGTCTCCGACACACCAAGCCCCATTACCCAAGTCACTGAATCAATCCATCTCACTGATGGTCTTCCTATCCTGTACTGTCCCTCCATCCTCCCAAGCATGACGTCCCTCTCCAAAGACTGATTGATCTGGCCTTGCAACATGTCCAAAAATATGTCAGATGAAGTCTCAGAATCCTTGCCTCCAAGGAGCAGTCTGGCTTCACCCTCTCCGTGATGAACTTGTTTGTTCTAGCAGTCCATGGTACATTCAATATTCTCCAGCACCACAGCTCAGAGGTATCAATTCGCCTTTTATCCTCCCTAGTCATTGTCCAACCCTCTGATATATAGCAAGTGATTGCAAACACTATGGCCTGGATTAGGCACACCTTAGTCTCCAGACTGACATTATTGCTCTTCAGTACTTTGGAGAGGTCTCTGACAGCAGACTTTCCAAATGCAATTAGTCTTTTCATTTCCTGACTGCTGGTACCAGGAGTGTTGATTGTAGAGCTAAGCATACTGAAGCTCTCAACAATCTCAAGCTCATCATCATCCATCATGATGCTGCCAACTGGCCCAGTGGTGAGGATCTTTGTTTTCTTGATGTTGAGCTTCAATCCATATTGAAGGCTGCAGTCCTTGACCCTCTGCAGCAAGTGCTTCAGGTCCTCTTTAGTTTCAGCAAGCAGGGTGTGTCATCTGCATAATGCAGATAGATACCATTATTGCCAATATTTTACAGACAAGGAAATGAAGGTTCCTGGATGTTAAGCTGGATGTTAAGGAACTGGTCCAAGGTCACAAAGCCAGAGGCAAGGCTAGATATTAACCAAGTGCCAGCATCTGTACACATGCTGCACATGGTGCACGTCAATCTACTTCTGTGCCATGATCTGTTTTAATACAACAATTACAGAGTATCCATGATGTGTGCACACACCATGCCCCCAAGCAATTTAAAATCTAGCCAGGAAGATCAAAATGCAAACAACCAACTTCAACACAAAAGCATTTTGAAAGTGGTGCTATAATAGAGGTTCAAGTATGCTAGCACGTAAAGAATCATTAATTCTGCCTGGGGCAAGAACCAGGCCTGATTCACAAAGGCAGAGGCAGAGGTATCAGAGACAAGGGTGGAAAGAGAAAGACAGAAAGCTGCTTGTTCTCCTCCCTGCTGGGAGCCCAGTGAGATGGTAATGGTGGGTCAAGGGACTGAAGTAGCTACTCTACTGAAGTAGATATTCAAGCTCTAGGAAATGATGACTGTGGAGACCTGGAATAGCACAGAATAATTTAGTCAATGACTATGTGACTAATACGAAGTGGGTGGATATGGAAAACCTCATAGAGTTGCCATGACTATTTTCTGTTGCTTGGATTAATTTACCACCCACTATCACCAGATATACTATTTAAACATTCAGAATCTTTCAGGATGCCTATCATCTTCCTGGCATCTAAAAGTCAAGTCGGGATTTACTGCTCCACAAGGGTGAGAGTCAGAGAGAACTAATAACTCAGTACTAAGTGAGTACTATATAAATCCCTGCTTGCCACAGCACAATGCACTTGGCTACTAACCATAAGATTGGGTCATTTTGGAGTTGTTGGGTTTTTTTAAAATCCAACCATTGGTACTGAGTAAGAAAGGTGTGGTAATTTACTTCCAAAAAAAAAAATCACAGCCATTGAAAACTCCATGAAGCACAATTCTACTATGAAACACATGGCTTCGCTATGAGTCAGAAGCGATTTGACAACTGCAGTTTTATTTGTTGGTTTGGTTTTTGACTGAGTACTATGTGCTACTTTAAATGTACAGAAATGATGGTAGTTATAGAACAGAGTTCTGTACAGGAATGATGTTAGTCATAAAGCAGAGTTTAGGTCTTTTGTGCAAAACTTACTCTCAGTCATATTCGACTTGACAATACTTAACCATTGCTAAGTGAAACCAGAGCCGTTATATCTGGAGGAACACTCTTCCACTTTGTACATCACTCTTTGCCAATGTACAGTATGAAGTAACCTGGATTGCTCTGATGCTGAACCTTGTGTCATTGGGGTATCAGATACCAGAATGGCTTCCCAAAGTGGGCAGTGTTTGGTGGAGCTCCCAGTTGTAAAACAGGTTTTGAAGCAGGAGTGACACACTTCCTAAACCACAGGCCTCTGGAATCTATGAACTTGGTAAAATGACAACATTTATGGAAAGACATTAGGTCTTTTGTTCACAGAGTTGCTATGACTTGTGTTCGACTCAATGGCAATCAACAACAACAATTAGGTGCCCAGCAGTAGGCTATATATACTCTCATATTTGTGATAATGGGATCCTTTCAACAACCATGAAGTCAGTAAATACTATACCTGTTCTATAGAAAAGGGAGCTCTGGTGGCCTAGTGGTAAGAAGCTGCCCTGCAATCCCAAAGGCACATGGTTTGAATCCACCAGGAGAAGGTTGTACAATCTCCCCCAGTGCAATTAAGCACCTCTGAAACCTGCTTAAGGGTCAGCTATGAGTCAGTTCAAACTCAACAACACACACAACAGAGAAGCTCAGAAAGATCAAGTAAACTGGTAAAAAAAAAAGTAGCACTGGGAAGGTTAAATACATAACAGAGGTTGAAACTGAGCAAAACCAACCCAACTCAAAGTCGGACACTCTCCTTCAGCCCCACTGTCCTTTCTCTTTGCAGAAAGATACTAGCAGCAGGGCTGTCTGGCTCATCTCGCTGGTAGACTAGGTGTAAATATCAAGATAGCAGGGGGGAAAAAGTAAAATAAGAAAATCTATTCCAACTCCTCCTCACTTCCTGGCTTAATCTCTCACATCATGCTACCTTGGATCACTCACCAAGGTAGCCACACTTTCAGCCTGCATAACAACAGTAGAAATGAAGAGTCCTTGCTCCAACTGACTTAACATATAGTTGGTGCTCAGATTACTTCAAAGTAAGAGACGTCTGTCAAAGTGGGCTCATTTACAGTGCTTCTTAGGTATAGTGCTTTTCAGATGGCAGAGACTTGAAAATTATCCATATCACTTTTTTGTTGGAACTTTAATTTAAGAGAATATTATGAAAAAATAACAAAGACTATCAGGCCTACAATCTAAGGAATAATTTTTTCACAAATTAATCACATAATTAAAACAATAAAATTTTTTCTACCATTTCAAAAGTAAATTAAAAGAAACATCATCTTTCTGGATTTATTTATACATATACTCAAAATGACACAGACAGACTGCATCAGTACCCAACATTATGGAGAATTCAGTTAGATGGTACTTGGCCTTGTCCTGCTGGCTAAGATGGAAAAATCAAACCTTTCCTAAAGAGAAATATGGAAATAAAAACTTTTTATCACCAATATACTCATAAACATCTTCCAAACAAACTCAACCCATCTGTATTATAATCTTTATATATCTCACTGAAAAATAGTAAGAATAATGCAAAGCAATAACCAAAGAGTACAAAATATTTGTGTTTTAGAGAACTCTGTCCTATTTAATGGCTCCCAAGTTTGGCAGTTCATTTGGACAACCTTAAAAAGTACATATATCTTGTGGTGATATCTAATAATCTGTACTTTTTTGTTTTATTTCTTTCCTGCTCTTTTTTTTTAATTTCCTAGACTCACTGCAACCCTAAATGTCACTGCTGTTGTTAATGCCCTCAAGGTGGAACCAACTCATAGCTGACTCCCCAGTGGGTTTTCTGTGGTTGTAAATCACACAGGAGGAGACTGTCCTGTTGTCCTTGTTCTTCCATGGAGCAGCTGATGAATTTGAATGCCTGCCTTTGGCATCGCAGTGCAGTTTCTTACCACTAAGCCACAAGAGCCACATATAACCTGTATTTTTAACAAGTTCTCTGATGGCTCTAACAGAATTAACCCACAGACCAATGTTCTGGAATATATAACAGTCTGAATTCTGTGCCCAGTCCAAACAGGTACTCAGCCTTTGTTGGCATAACGGAGAAGTTGTTGTTATTGATTGTAGTCGAGTTGCGCATGACTCATAGCGACTCTATGAACAAAAGACCTAATGCCTTTCCATAACTATCGTCGTTTCTCCAAGTTCACAGAATTTCCAGAGGCATGTGCTCCCAAACCTGTTTTACAACTAGGAGATCCACCAAATGCTGCCCACAGAGGCAGGAAAAAAGTTCAAGAAGTAATAGGGAGATTTTTACTAAATAGTGTCAGATAAATTTTATCATAAATAGAAGTGCTGAGTGTTAAATAGAAATGTTTTACGTTATTGAGTCTCTATAACATGAGTCTTTATTCCAGTTACAGTTCAACTTAAAAAGAGAAAGCCAACCCTCAATAATTAAATGAGAAACACAGTTCAAAAAAAGCAGTTAATTGTATTTATATTGTAAATCCAGAGAAAATGGATAAACAAAACATATGAATTTTTTTTTACCCTACTTCCTGTTAATGGAGTTCCTTTCATTGATTTATTATTACCTGAGCCACAACAAAAGTTTGAGGTAACAATACATTTAAAGCTGCAGTTCTTGCCCTTCTGCAGTAAATGCTTCAGGTCCTCCTCAGTTTCAGCAAGCAGGGTTGTGTCATCTGCATAACACAGATTGTTGAGTTTTCCACCAATCCTGACATCTCCTCATAGAGCGCAGCCTCCCGGATAATCTGTTCTGCATAGATTGAAAAGGTACGGAGAGAGGACATATCCCTGGAGTACACCCTTCCCAATTTTGAGGCCTGCAGTGTTTTCTTGCTCTGTTCTGAAAAATGCCTCCTGGTCCAAGTATAGGTTTCGCATAAGTATGCTCAAGTGTTCTGGGATTCCCATTCTTCTCTGAGTTAGCCACAGTTTGTTGTGATCCATACAGTCAAATTCCTTTGCACAGTCAATGAAACAAAGATAGACATTCCTCTGGTATTCCCTGCTTTCAGCCAAGATCCATCTAACATTAGCTATAATATCCCTAATACCACAGACTCTTCTAAACCCAGCCTGCACATCTGGCAGTTCTCCACTGATGAGCTGTTCCAGTCATTTTTGGATAATTTTCAGCAGAATCTCGCTTGCATGTGCTATTAATTTTTTTTAAATTATTTTTTGTGTGTGTACCATCAAATTGGATTTGACTGGTACAGGAGGAGATTGCCCCTCCTTCGGGAACAGAGCATCTGGTGGATTCAAACTGCGTACCTCTGGGACTGCAGTGCAGCTTCTTGCCACTAGGCCACCAGAGCCTTCCTTGCATGTGATATTAATAAAGAAAACAAAGATTCATACTACTGGGCTGACTGGCAGCATCATGATAGATGGTGAAGAGATTGAGATTGTTAACAGCTTTAGTTTGCTGGGGTCCACAGTCAACATTCCAACAGTCAACCAACAGCCAGGAAATGCAAAGACTAATTGCATTGGGAAAGTATGCTGTCAGGGACAGCTCATCTCCAAAGTACTGAAGAGCAATGATGTCAGTCTGGAGACTAAGGTGCACCTGATCCAGGCCATAGTCTTTACAATTACTTGCTATGAATCAGAAAGCTGGACAGAAACTAGGGATGATAGAAGGAGAATTGATGCCTTTGAGCTGTGGTGCTGGAGAACAATATTGAATATACCATGGACTGCTAGATGAACAGACAGGTTCACCTGGTGTTATCAGGCTGTTCTTTGGAGGCAAGGATTCTGAGGCTTCATCTGACATGCTTTAAACATGTTGCCGGGAGGGACCAGTCCTTGGAGAGGGATGTCATGCTTGGGAGGGTGGAGGCTCTAGAAAGTCTGTAAGAATTTGAAATTTAAAAATTTAATATTCTGCTCTGCAAAATTCCTCTTTTCTGATAAGAATTATTTTATAGACTATCTTATCAAACTGTTTAATAACAATAACTGGCATTGTCCAGTTCTTCTGGTCTCATGGCAAAAAAAGGGGGAGCTTTTTACTGAGGCAACTGGCCATATATTACCTATCGTCCTTTTACTTGTGACTCTCTTTCCCCCCCCTCTATTATTCCAGCTAAATAGAGATAATTTTGTACATCAGATAGCCAGCTGGAAAACGTTAAGACCCTAGGCACTAAACAAAGAATTAGGAGGTAGAGCAGCAGCACTAAACACACTATTAGGCCCATTAACTGGAATGGCCCATGAAAATATGAACCTAAACCTCCAAACCAAAAAACCAAATTTCTTCAGGGTTTGGTTGTACATAATCAGCCTCAGCAGCTACTCTTTCATTTCTTTATTTGTAGTTGTTGTAAATGTAGCTATTACACAACTTCTGCCAATTCAACATTTTACAGATGAACAACTCATTGACAGCAATCGTAATAATCAGCTGTGCAACTCCACTCATAACCAAGTTAATTTTTCCAGCACTGTCAAGGCCCCCTTCTGATATTCATTTAATGTCTGGTAACTGCTAGTAATATTTAACTTTTCCGGCCCGAGTAAGGAGTTATGCGGTCAAACCTAGGACAGGTGGCTAAATTTACAGTTGCTCCATAGGAGAAAGATGGGCAATCTCCTCCCACATGATTTACAGTTTCTGAAAATCCACCGGAGGGTCAGTTAGTTATAAGGCAGTTCTGACTCAATAGCAATGTGTTTGAGTTTTTGATCTTTTTATTAGTGTGTGTGGGTGTGTGTCTTACAATATTCATCCCTTTGTGATTGGCTTAGTTTGCTCAACATTAATGTCTTCAAGTTCCCTCCACATTGTGGCATGTTTCAAGACTTCATTTCTCCTTCTAAATGGTATTCCATTATATGTATGTATACATTTTGTTTACTCATTTATCTGTTGGTGGAAATTTAGGCAATTTCTGGCTACTGTAAATAGTGCTACGAATACAAGTCTCTGATTCTTGACTTTCCAATCTCTTGGGACTAAGAGAAGAATCATAGGATCATATGATAGTCCTATTTTCAGTTTTTTGAGGAGCCACAGTCTCTACCATTTTGCATTCCTATCAGCAATGGCTAAGAGTTTCAATTTCTTCATATTTTCACCATTGCTTAGTATTTCCTGTGTGGATTGTTGGGGTGTTGGGTTGTTTTGGTTTTTTTTTTTTTTCAAACCTTAGACATCTAGTAGAGTGAAATGATATCGTGATTTTGATTAGCATTTCTCTAATAGTTACCACTTGATGATATTTTTTTCAGGATTTCTCTCTTTACCAAGAGAATTCTTTTTTCTTCTTCTCACTTTTTTTTGAATACTCTTCTTAGTCGTTAGTATAAACTAGGTTATTTTCTCGCTCTCTTTAACATATCAAAGATGAACAAATCATTTGACTTATTTTATTTTTTTTTTAAATAGAACACTAAATTTAGTGTTCGTATTCTCTGTTTGGTAAGTTTCCAGTTACAAGGTCTTGGCTTCCCTTGAGCACAGTTTGAAACAAAATAATGCAGTTTGTTCCTGCCACTGGAACATGCAGAGTGGAGTGTGCAGGCAGAGAGACCCTGGCTCTGCTCCAGTACTTCAAACCCATCTTAATCTGCCATATTCATCTCTCCTTCCAAGGATTTGGGTAAGCAAACCGTTATTCCCAGTCAAGAAAAGATAGAAAAAACGTTCACACGTGTCTTTTAGGTGACCATCCCATTTCACAGGCGGGCATAGTCACAGCCAGGTGCAAGTCATCAGGAAGGAAGTAAAAATAACGTCCCGTATGAAAAGGTTCCTAGTCTGTAAATTGGCTCTGCCTTGGTCACAAAAACAGATGGTGCCAAGATAGTGGATGCTATTAAATGGGAGTAGGTGGGATAGGATGGGGACAGTGTTGGAAAGGTATTCATCCCTTCAACAGGATACTGAACATCTACTAAGGGCCAGACCCTAAGGACGTTGGGAGGAAGACAGAATTAATACCCACCACTCTTCAGGACACCCATGTCCATGTCCTTTCAAGTTCCATATTCTTTGGAACTAACTCTTCCTAGTTAGAAAGAAACTAACAGGGAGAAGATGTTAGGTTTCCACCTCCCTTCATCCAGATAAGGTACAAAATAGAAAAAGGATTCTTTTCATGGGATCAAACTCAAACTCAACCTCACTGCTGTCCAGTCAGAACCCATTCAACCTGCCCTTCAATTGGTTTTCAGAGGCTGTAAATCATCCATAAGAAGCAAAACAGTTAGGCATAGAAGCTCAGTTAATTAGATAATGGTCTAACCACTAAACTATCCTTCCTTCCTAAGAAATCATCTCAAAAAAAGTATGTGCTGAATAAAATAAATATGCATTCCTTTGGACTATGAATATGCTTTTGCCACCCCAGTTCCCAAGTGGTGAAAACGGTTAATGAGCCTGTAAAAAAAATAACGGCCACACAGCCATATCTAATCTTTACCAACTTCACAAAGGATAACTGTTTCCATCAACAGCTTCAACAGCACAAAACCAATTCCATGAGGTCAAACATTTCTCCCACGCTTCCGTACCTCTTTCTACTCATCTCAACATCAATCTTACTGTTTTACTGGGTCCAAAATACGGTAACACACAGATCACACAGAATCATACTGGGAAAGTTAAAAGATTTTGATCCAGGTTAACAGCAGAATTCAGACAGGACAGTTTCTAAAATGTGCTCAGAGGCACTTCAACCTTGAGGTTTAAGGCCAGTGTTAACAAGTTCTCAGTCCTGCCAGTATTGACTCACACCTCTCCCCAAGTTGTCCAATAAACTTGGGCAAAGACTCTTTATTAGCTTAGCTCTGGTTCTGTTTGTGGAGGGTAGGGTAGCAGTTCCATCTCATTCATGCTGATTCTCTGGTTCTCTGCTTTGGCCATGGTTTCTGCTGCTGTGATCTAGTTGGCACAAGAATGTCTGGTACTGATGGGTGTACACTGCATGCCTACTTCTCCTTTGTTGGTGGTGAGAGAGAGGCTCTCTGCTGTTGGAATAGCTCAAATTTATGGGCAAGATTTATCAATCTCCTTGTATACTGGGGAGCCTGGCCAATCACCTTGTGGAATGGTTAGACAGTTAATCTCTTTGTGGACAGGCTAATAAACCCTATTCGCATATTCCCAACCACCAGGCTCAAGTTCAGTGGCTAGGAAAGCCATATTGCAAGATAAGCTCCACAGGGCCTGGCTGAGAGGTTGGGGTTCTAGCACACCCTGTGGGAGTGTGAATGAAAGGCCTGGCATTCCATCTCCTTTGAAAGCTCCATGGAGCACAAGCCTACCCTGGCACACGTGCAGTTCCTATGGGTCAGAGTTATCATTATAATAACTGGGTTTTAGGTTTATTTTGTTTTTACATTTAACAGGATATTCTTATACTGTTCCACAATCCTTAAATTTTAGTGAAGGAATTAGCATCAAGATAACTAGGGAGTGGAAAGAAGTTCAGCACACACACTCAGTGAGCTACAGCAAGATACAGACAAGCAGCCCCTGGAATCCACCATGGCTGTGCAGATGGGGCTAGGAGACATTCCATGTCAACCAGAGAAGACACAGTGCAGACTGGGTCTGAGTGGTGGTCAGGAAGATGTGGGCTCTGGCTGGTTCAGTGTCACACTAATTAAGAAGTCACATTTTAGTCTTTTATTTCCTGGTGCTGAGTACTGCCACAGACATACAAAGTGTTCACTAAATCCCAGATGTGCATTCAAGGAAAAAGGCCAGGGTGAAGGTCTTTCAGTCAGTTTAGACCCATGGATGGCAAAATGATGCCAAGAATCCTTCTCTAGCTACAAGTATTAAAGGGAACGAACTCATGATAAATGGAGAGTTACCAAGGAGGTGGCATGAGCTATCTGGAAAATTGCTCATTTGGAGCCAAGAGAAATGGGTTTTAATCTCCTCTATGATGCTCATTTCAACTGTTATGCTGCTGTAATAATTAAAAGAAACAAACAAAAAAACAGAGAGAGAGAGAAAGACAGAGACAGAGAGAAAATTATCATAGTGCCCTAGCATATAGCAGGTGGTCAAAAAGATTAAAGGAATTTAAGAAGTGTGTGAGAGAGAACTGTGGATGACTCTGTAGGCACAAAATTCCCCTAGAAGATATTAAGTGTAAAATAAATATATACTTTCTGTATGGATTCTGTCAAAATCTCTTATTTGGTAGTCTTGAAGCTATTTACAACTTACTCAAGAAACTCTTCCTAAATTAGTTCAGTGTATCTTTTAGGTTGTTGATAAGAATTTTTAAATTCCCTTAGTGGGATGGATAGTCTAACAGTGTACTTCTGGTTCTTTTGACAGTTCTCACAGAAAAGAAAAGGAAAATTGTTTGAGCAGTGTCATTCAACAAACATAATCTGGTCCCCAAGGCAACTATTTTGAAGGGATTACGATTCACTTAACTAGTATGTAAAGAACTTTTGTGGTATGGTGTGTTACTTGTTTCACCAATAACCGAAAGGTCACAGGTTCAAATCCACCAGCTGCTCCTCATAAGAAAGATGGGTAGTCCTTTCCTGTAAAGATTTACAGCTTCAAAAATCTGAGGAGTGGTCACTGTGAGTTGGAACTAACTCAGTGAGAGTGGGAATTAGTATGTGTAATTGCTGGATGTTTCTCCTTTTCCTGAAGCCAGAGTCTTCCTGACATGTTTTCAAGTCTTTTCCATGGATCAGGATGTGATCTCGGTTAAGTTACTCCACCTCTCTACATGGATGAGCAATTCCATGGGCTAACACAGCAGGGATGAGAACAATAGTCTAAGGAATTAATGTAATTACATGGTATTATCTCTGCATAAGTCTTATTTTGGACTTACTTGCTGTCCACAGGAGTTATCATATCGAATTAAGCTTAGAAATGAACACATAGAAGAAAAATGGGGCCTCTCTGGTTCAGAAATCACACTGAAGTACTTACATTAGAGAACAAGATTTGGTTAAGCCTTCCCTATTTATCATTTATAAAGAAAAACAATCAATAAACATTAACTAAGCAAAGAGAACAAAAACTTACATTTTTTTCTTATACAGAATATCACTATGTTATTGACCGAAAACCCCTGAAACGCCTATTACCTATCTCTGAACTAAATGTTGCTATATTTGTCTCTATTGATGCACAGTCATTTTTATAGAAGATAGTACTCTGGAGTGTTCGACAGCTTTTACCTTTCAGGTGCTTGATGGCTCTGAAGAACATTAAGTCTATATCTTATCAAACAAAATGGAGGAGAATGTGGTTTGTCAAAATATTATAGGTCACATCTGGATTTAGCAAGAGATGGTCGCCAGACAACCTCTTTCTAAAATTGCTATAGCATCAAATATCCCACCCTCTTCCCCTAGCTAAAGCAAAATAATGACCCACTGTTGAGAAAATAAAAAGAAAAGGAAAAAAAACACAACAACCTGGAAAACTTGTTAATTCTAAAACTGGACAGGCTTGAATAAAACTGACTTCTATTCAGCTGGGCTTTTTATCCCCTAGAGAAACTGCACAATTGGCTAAGGATGCACCCTGTGAGGTATAAAGAGAACCTCCCAGAGACTTCTAATATTATGTAGTAAAATTCAGCACTCAGATAAGAATCAACCATTTCCTTTAAAAACAAACAAAAATCCGCCCCCCAAAACAACTGTTTTTCTTAAAATCCAAGTGATACATGTTTAACGTTTAAAAACAAATAATACTAAAGGCTTACACTGAAAAGCAGCTGTCCACATCATAATTTTCCTCCCTTGACTCAAACAAATCACATTTAACAGAGAATTTATCTCTTTATTTCCAAATAACCACGTCTTGATTTTCAACATTCTAAAAAATTAACTTGTGTAAACTGAAGAGTCAAACTGTAATAATTTGTTATCAGACACAGTGTTCACTATGTGTCAGGCCTTGATCTAGGAGCTTTATAAGCCTGATAACACATCATTTTAACTTTGACTGGTGAACTGCACATAGGTAGTTTCTGCAGGAAGGTGGGCCTATGTTCTAGCATGAGAAGACTGAGGAGATGAAAAAATTAGTACACAGAGATAATTATTTTGAAAAATTTTGTTGAAAAGGGGAAAAAGGATGATAAGAGTTTTATTCCTTCTTTTAATTTGGGGGATAAAAGATCATATTGGTAGTATTCATAAGAATGTGTCAGAAGAGAAGGGAAAAAAAATAACATAGGAGAGAAGAGTTTATTGCTAGTGCAATTTCTGCAAAAGTGCCACCTTCTCAACAATGCACTTCTCGGTTATATGAAATTGTTATCTCCAATCTCTCTCTACTCTCCATCTACCGTCCTTTATTTTATTTCCTACTACTTACCATTAGCTACTGTATATTTTACTTCCTGACTGTCTTTTCTATGAGAATATAAGCTCTGTGAGGACTAGGATTTCTATTTTTCTGTCCTCACTGTCCCCAGTGCTCACAATGGTGAAGGATAAATAAGTAAATACTTGTTCAATGCAAAAATAAATGAATGACATCGAATAGGTAAACAAAGTGAATAGGCAGCTCATCTAACTCAACAGCAAGGAGTGTATTTGTTTACTTTATATTGTTGGCCATTATTTTACTTTGTTATGCACTACAAAGTAAAATGAATCAATAGATGGTGCATGTATAGATAGAAAAAAGAAGGGAAAGATGGCTGGCTGCTCCTATAAAGAGCACAGGTCTGAAAAGGCTGTGGGGCAGTTTTATTCTGTCCTATGTGGTTGCTGTAAGTTGAAATCAATTTGACTGCAAAAAGTTTGGATACACATTAAGGAACTGTGAGTGATTTTTGTCTACACTTTTCACTTTGCCGGTGCATCTTTCAATCAAGCTAAAATCATTAGAGAGCCCGACACAGGCTGTCTACTCACGGTGCTGAGTTTGCTGCAAATGATGAGAATCCGGCGTTCGTAGAGCATGCTGGCGTACAGGTGCAACATGTTGTTAACATCCACAGCCACAAAATATTCTGTCAGATTTCTCTAGAAGGAAGAAGAAGGGAAAGTCGGTGGCTGATTTTGTTTGTTCTTATTACAAATGAGTACCTAATAAAAGCAAGGGAAGCAGAAAATAATCACAAAGAATACTTTCTTCTTTCTTGGTTTTATTCTTCCTACCAGAGAGACCATTCACGTATAAAATCATGAAATTTAAAGTCAGAAGAGATCTTCGAGATGAAGCCGTCTGGGCAATTACACTTGGGTGTTAATTACAGTTTACAACATGAGGTCATCAGAGTGCTGTGTTAGCTCTTCATAGCGGCTCTGTAAGGTAAGCAGGACGGGAATTCTGCAATCTTACAAATAAGGAAACCAAGGCTCAGAGAGATTTAACCAAGATCAAACAGTCTAATAAATCATGAAGACAGGGCTGTGGCTCAGATCTCCTGACCAGATTTTAAAACCTTTCCAACGTGCTATGCTGTACATCTAAGCAGAAGCAAGGGCCCAAGCCCCAAGTGCTCCTGGCACTGAGCCTATTTCTGTCCAATAGATCCCACCATGCAAGCGACACAAGCTCCTCTCCTGCCACCACTGCCAGCTCACATGTTCTAAATAGCCTGGCCGGAATTAAAGCAATTTCAAAGATTTACAATTTCCAGGTATTTCACTCAAAGGGGAAAAACAGGGTAAGGGTGGGAGAGAAAAGACAAGCAGCATTGCGTCGTGACAAAGCAGTGTTTTAACTGGCTTTCTCCTATCGCTTAGGCTTCGGTCTTTTAATTAGAACTATGGATTGGTACTCTTCAGATTTCACAACCAAACACAATGTGTTTCATTTCTGCATCCTCTCCTATACCCACCTGACTTTACTAATATACATGAATATGCTAATTTCCTCAATGCTAAAGGTTTTCAATGCCACACAATACAATTTTCTGGAAATGAAGGAGGTTGGGGAGAAAAGAATGCCATGTTAGAGTTTATAATGATTAAAAACTCATAACCTACAAGTATTCAAATAAACCAGGTGGATATTATAGAAAAAAGGCACAAAGTGTTTTTCAACAATATTATGGGTTGAGAATAAGAATGGGATTTATCTTATGATTCATTATTATTGTTTGACTATATGTCATCAACTCTGATGGATAAAGAATAAGTGAATTACTAGTTCATATACTAATTGCTGAACAACTGCCAGTCACTATATAATCTTTATTATGTACAATTCTGGAGAGGTAGAGTGACTGATGAGATAAAGATGTGGACCCAGGTCTGATCCGCTTGCCTATGTATTTTCCCAAACACTCCATTATCACTCTAAAGCAATTTTCAGTATCTACAAGATATGAGTCTTTACATATTTCATTTAATCTTAAAACCACAACTTAAGCTAGATATACACAGATGAGAAAATAGAGGCATGGAGAAGTAATATGACCAAGCTTGCTAGAAGGTGGTTAAGGCACGATTCAGGCCAAGGTGAGTTTTTCCTCTAAATTTGTGCCCTTTTCTTAATACCGTTTAAAATGTGTAAAAATTGTATTTGGAGAAAGTAAGTATAGTATAATGACAAGCATATCTAAAGAAAAAGGAAATAAAATGCCAGTAAAAATTCTGCTGCCTTTGAAGTTAGGAGCCTGGGAACTGGCACTGACCCCTACACAACAGAAGCAAACGTTGCCTGGTCCTCTACTGTCCTCATAACTGTTGGTTTGTTTGAGCTCATTTTTTGTGGCCACTGAATGAGTCCAACCTGGTGAGACCCTTCCTCCTTTCTGGTGATTCTCAACTTTACCATGCATCATGTCTGTCTCCAGAGACTGTCCCTTCCTGAGAATACGCCAACAGTATGTGAGACAAAGTAATGTGAAAAATGAGTTACCTCTTAATTACCAATACTTATGAGCCAGGCAATCCATTACAGGTTAAGTAGATTTCTACAGTCACCACCTACCTGATATGTGCCAGAAAGCTGGACAAAGACTAGGGATGATAGAAGGAGAAATGATGCCTTTGAGCTGTGCTGATGGAGAAGAGTATTAAATATACCATGGACTGCTAAGAAAATAAACAGGTTTATCCTATAGATAGAATGAAACCAAGCTGCTCCTTGGACGCAAGGATTCAGAGGCTTTGTCTGACACACTTTGGGCAAGTTGCAAGGACGACCAGATCGTAGAGAGGCACACCATGCTTGGGAGGGTGGAAGGACAATGCAAGAGAGGAAGACCCTTGGTGAGATGAATGGATTCAGTGTCTGGGGCAATGGGGGTGGGTGTGGCAGAGATAATAAGATTGGCACACGATAGAGCAGGGTTCAGAGCTATTGTATATAGGGGTCGCTATGAGTCACAAGTGACTCGATGGCACATAACTACAACCACAACCTAAAAAGGACAGAGTCCCATTTCACAGCCATATCTTCTGCAGCTACAATTCCTGCTCTAACCATCACACCAACTTACCATTTAACAAACTTGAGGAAAAGCAAAGCAAAACAAGACACAAAATGAAAGGCAGCATGAATTAGTCACCAAGCGCATCTCTTGCTGGGTGGACTGAGGAGTGCTGAGCTAATGATGTCAGGGTGGAGTCTGCTCTGGAGACGGTGACACGGCAGAGCTCTTCTTGCAAACAAAAATAGGAGGCCTCAGCTGAGCTTTTCAGTAAAAGCTTAACTGCTGATGAATTATATGAATTTTTCTTTTAGGAGAGGATGGAAGTAAAAAGAAAATAGAAATGAGGAGCTTAAAGAAGGACAGAAAGCCCATTAGCACTTTTGACAGATCCAAAGATAACTTTGAAGCCACCAAAGCGTGGCCTCAAGAGTCTGCCAAGAAGCTTCACGCTGGGTAGAAATATGTTACACAGCTTGCCATCCAAATAGGGAGACACAGCGTCAGAGACAAATCCTGTGCCTTATTTTGGTGTGTGTGTGGGAAATTACAAAGATACTTTCAGGGAAAGGGGAAAGAAACACCTCTAAAACAAAAACACAGCTTGGTGAAGGTAGAGGCTTCACCTCCAGTCAGGTTCTGGGGAACTCAGGTGCTGATTCCACAAAACTCTACACAGGTATGGTAAAAATATGTAACATTTAGCCAAATTCTCTCTAAACTGTCATGTACTTTTTTTGGTATTTCTCATCCCATCTGTGCTGATTACCAAGATATTTGTGTCTAAACAGAAGCTGTCTTTCTTATCTGCTTCCTCCCCTGCCTCTTTCCTTCTGGGATGCCACTGCCTGAGCGGGTGGGAGTGGGTGGTAGTGGTGACAACCCTGGGAACCTTACCCAGCCGTGGGAGCACCAGAGGGGTACAGAAAGGCCTTGGGATCAGCTGTGGGGAGCAAATACAGCTCTCACCAAGTTGAGCTCCAAAAGAACACTACCTGGTGGGATCCCCACAACTTCAAGCAGCCAGTAGATAAAATCCTGCCAGTCTTCAATTTCTCACACCTGCCATGATTTTTTATACCCTCAGGCCTTTATCTCTCTCTCTTCCCTTTTACTCTCCCAGACTCAAACGTCACCTCCTCCTGGAAGGCTTCCCCAACTCCCCATTCATCATACTTTCTTTGGGCTTCCATATCAACTTGTTCCTATCTGTGAATACTCAGTTACTACCACTTTTGTGACTAGAATAAGGCCTGAATAAAAAAAAAAAATACCATCTAGTGGGTTGATGAAAAGATGAACCAATGAGTGGAAGAAGCAACTGAGGGATCACCCTGAGTATGAGCAGTTGACTTCAGAAAACTTAGGTTACCTTATTTGTATGAGACTGGTAAAAGGGAATTAAAACTTTGGAGTATGAAGACTAATGAAGTAATGATAGAAGATCCACAGAGAAAGTACTGATGCTGCATACTACACAAAGGAAAGTAAAACAGTGAGGTAAACAGCCATATATATATATACATATTTTTTTTTGTGATTTTAATGGATGTTTAGAGAGAAGTGAGATTTTCATTCTTTCATTCATTGTTGCACATTTTAGTCTCTCTCCCTGCCTCCCCTCTTCCAGTTTACTTTTTAAAAAATTATTCATTCTGATTGCTCTACAGTGACAAAGAGAATACACAGCAGGAGCTAAGAAAAACAATACCCTTCACAATAGCTAATCACAAGATTAAATACTTGGAAGTAAATCTAACCAGAAGCCCAAAGGATCTGTTCAAAGAAAATTACAAAACATTACTGTAAGAAACAAAAAGAGACCTGGAGAAGTGGAAGAATATCCCTTGCTCATGGATAGAAGACTCAATATTGCGAAAATGGCAATACTACCAAATGCTATTTATACGTTCAATGCAATACCAACACAAATACCAATCCCATTCTTCAACAAGATGGAAAAGGTAATCTCCAGTTTCATTTGGAATGAAAGAGGCCCCGAATAAGCAAAGCACTCCTTAAAAAGAGAAATAAGGTAAGAGGCATCCCACTCCCTGATTTCAAATCCTACTACACTGCCGTGGTGGTTAAGACAGCATGGTACTGGTACAATGACAGACACATAGATCAATGAAATAGAATTGAGAACCCGGAAATCAGCCCATCTACCTATGGTCAACTGATTTTTGACAAGGAGATAAAATCAGTTAAGTGGGGAAATAACAGCCTTTTTAACAAATGGTCTTGGCACAATTGGAAAACTATCTGCAGAAGACTCAAGCAAAATCCACACCTTACTCATTACACAAAAACCAACTCTAGGTGAATCATGGACCTAGGACTAAAACCAATGACTATAAACGTCATGAAAGCTTGGAAGAACTCTAGAAGTCCTACTCCACAACATAAACAGTCTTCCAAGTATCCTGAAAAATTTACAACCAGGAAAAGATAAAATAGATGAATGGGACTAAGAATCAAATCCCTATGCACATCCAAAAACTTCTCCAACAGGGTAAAAAGGGAAGCCACAGACTGGGAAAAAGTATTTGGTAATGACATGTCAGATAAGGGACTTATATCTAGAATTTATAAAATACTTAAGCACCACCACAAGATAAATGTAAATAATCCAATTGAAAAATGGGCACAGGATATGAAGAGACACTTCACCGAAGAAGACATTCAGATGGCCAACATCCACATGAAGAAATGTTCAAAATCCCTAGCTCTAAGAGAGATGCAAAGCCAAACAACTATGAGATATCATCTCACCCCCGTAAGAATAGCAAAATTTAACAGAACAGCAAGCAACAAATGCTGGCGAGGTTGCAGAGAAACTGAAACTCTTATTCACTGTTGGTATTAGTGTAAAATGGTGTAACCACTGTGGAAGGTGGTATGGCACTTTCTCAAAAAGTTGCAAATAGACATACCATTTGGCCCAGCAATTTTACTACTGGGAATATTCCCCAGAGACCATAACTGCCACCCAAGCAAATATATGCACATCCATGTTTATCGCGGCTTTGTTCACAGTAGTAGGGAGTTGGAAACAGCCTAAGTGCCCATCAACAAACAAATGGATAGAGAAGGTGTGGTATATTCACACAATGGAATACTACGCTGCACTGAAAAACAAGGAACTCATGAAATGTTACTCAAAATGGGTGACCCTGGAGGACATTATGCTGATATGCTGATTAAAATATCTCAGTCACAAAAGGACAAATACTGCCTAGTGACACTGTTGTAAAATGGGACTGGCATGGGGGTTGGGGATAGACTGAGAAAGATGGGATAAATTATGCGTACACTGAAACAGATGAGGAGAGAACTGTTTAAAAAGGATCTGTGATTAGGTATTATTGTCATGATGGGAGTCGAGAGCGAAGGCTGCATAGTGGAGTGGACCTGGGGGGAGGGATTATAAAACAATGAAAGAATTTTTCACTTACTTTTCAAAGAGAAGAGCATACTGCGGGGGGCAGGGGTGGGAGGCAGAGAAGTGCAACAATGAATGAATGGAAATCTAAAGTCACTGTAAATTTTCATGAAAATTAATAAGAAGAAAAAATGAGGAAATTTTTTAAAAATGGGGGGAAAAAACCCCCAAAACCAAAAAAGGAATATTCATTCATTGTTGTACAATTACCTACCTCCCCTCAGTCCTCTTTGCAATGACATATATAGCCTTTTTAAGTTCTCTGTGGTCATATTTATTAAAAGTAGAAAGACATAAATGATTTGTTCATTGGAAAACTGGGGAGCTGCACACAGAAGCCACATTCATTTCACAGCCAGGTCAATCATATTCCTCAGATGAGTAAGATCAACATGCAGACAAGTGAAAATAAAGAAAAAGCTTCCATGGCAAGTTTTCCTAGGATAAGACCATAGCCAGAACACATTATGAGCCTCTAATTATAAAAGACAAAGGTATGCTCTGTCCTATAGTATTTTCAGTGGAATCAAGTCCTCAACATCTTACGTCAGTCTCCAATAATCAGTCAACCAACCAACACAATAAAAACTCACTCAGTGGACACTGGGTAACACTGGATGTGGGTATTTCAGCAGGGGCAAGGCAGGGAGGTGAAAGGAGCTATATGCAGGTCAGCAGAGTGAAGAGTAGCTTGTAGAGTTGAAGAGTGAAAAGTCAGGAGGATTTGGTTGCGAGCTTATGGAAGCCTAAACTTTACAGGTAACACGGAGCTGCTGAACAATTATGATATGATTATACTTGCGTTTCAGAAAGATTTCTCTAGAGCCTGTGTGGAGGATGGATAGGAGAGGGCAAAAAAATGCAGGGCAAGAAGTTAAGGGACTATTGTCATAGTCCAGGAAAGAAATGATATTAAAACAAACTACTCAGGTGAAACCTGTGGAAATGGACATGAGAGGCATCCATAAAGTAAAATCATAGGAATTCACAACAATTCAGACTTGGGGAATAAAGGAAGAATAACGCTGATGACCCTCAGACTTCCAGTTACTCTGTCCCATACTTGTCCATCTGCCTAACTGTTGTTTAAAGGGAGAATACATTCATTTACTAAGGGACAAACTCAAGTTCTAAAGAACCAGCTTTCCTGTCAAACACGGTACCAGTGGCCTCTGAGGCCTGGTGGGTTACAACACCATCACAGCCAAGCCCTGCACTTCATTATCTGCCCACCACTTCTCTCTTCTAGCACGTGAGGCTCACCTGATTAGGAAAAAAAGAACTCTGCTTAGAAGGACTAACTCTCAGTATGCCTGTGTTCAATATGTTTTCCTTTTCTTTGCATCAGTGCTTTTATGCTTGAGGATATTCCTTTTCGACTCATGGGAACTGAAGCACTAACTTAATTATAAATACGATTATATGTGCATGAACACTCCTCATTTAGTATGTGTCGCAGGCCACTCTTCAGCTCTGGGTAAGTGGGAAGAAGGCTGACTATAACCCATCCTGGAGAGGGCTCAAAACCAAGAAAGGTCTCTGGTCAACAGGGACTCAGCAGACTGGAAGTTGAGTATCAAAAGAAGCACACTTCATATAAGTCCTTTGGACTCTGTCTAAGCTTTAGTTTCTCACTTCTACGAAGAAATGATGGCAAAAGTCTCTCTCAGCTCTAACTCTCTGCAGTTCTAAAGCCAGAAGAAGTGGAAGGAAATGACACCTGGCAAAACCCCATTCCCCCAGGAGAAGCTCCATAATGGTTGCTCCCTCTTGCTGTCCCTGCTGGTTCCTCTCCCAATCCAGGTGGCTTGGGAATTCAGGCTCAATGTGACCCAAGCCTGAGGTTATGAAGCAGGTGGGGGGGAGGGCACTGGGGGTTGAAATGGGTTGGGGGTGGAAGGGGATATAGTGAGGCTTAGAGAGAAAGCGTCTTAGGTTCAATACCTTAGGGAAATGAGATAATCCGCAAACCAAAGAACCAACTTTAAGCTGGGTACTCCTTGGAGTCCTTGAAACAGATGTTAGTCCGCCCCACTGTCTGTCATTTTATTAATCTTTGTGATTCTCAGCTTCATACCCAGTATGATGATAAAGACTTAACTATGTCTGGAGGAGGCTTCCAATGGGAAGAGATTCTGTTTTGTCACTAGATCTTGACACGTGAAATGATTCCTATTTAATTATTTCACTGTAGTGGGAATCTTTCATATCCTTGGTTAATTTTTTGAAAAAGAATAATTTAAATTACTTATGTGAGATTTTTAGAAAGGAATTATAAATTTGGATTCTAGAACAATCTGTCTGAGAATGAATCCCATAACCTCAAATAAGTAATCAAACCAGAAAAGTGTTTTACAAGAAAGAAAGCAGAGTTTACCCAGAGGTCAACTTTTATCCTTCTCTGTGAATGGAAAAGCCATTACAATAAACAATTACCTGACAACTCCTAAGAACAACAATGGAATTCTTTATAATCTCAGTACTTGATAATAGGTCTTCTACTACCAGCTCAACTTGTTTATTTTTGAAAGTCACTATGAGTTCATAAATCTTTTATATATCGTAGAACATCTTTAGACAAAGTGGACTCTGGACAATGTTATATCTAACTGTCCATGCTAAATGCTTTCCTTGCATCATTAAGCACTTGGTATGACACTGACCAGATAATTAAGACAGGTTTGTTTAATATTCCAAATTAAGTTCTCTATTGTGTTATCCATTAATCACAAGAAAACTTCAAAGCCTGGTCACTGGGAAAAAAAATCCCTTCTACTACCAGTTTACAATGTAATTATTATTACATATCTGTTCATGATCTGTGACTTTTTAAATGCAGGTCAACTGTTTAAAATTAACAAAGATTTATGCTCATTTAATAATTGCCTGTATAAAATTCACTCCTACGTGTGTTATCTTGATAGACAGAGAAAACCCTGATGAGCAACTGCAGAGTGATAATTTTAAGTGAAAAAGAAAATATTTTTATTTAAAAAATGTGGAAATAATGATAAGCAATGTTAACAGGGATATGCTAGTGGAAAGAATGTCCTACAGTCATTTTTCATAAATATCTTGAAGAGACATTGGCCCAAAAGCACAGTAAAAGCTATTTTCTCTTTTATTCTCGGGAGTGTCTCTGCATTGCTAATTTACTCAAAAACATTCATTCTACAATATATATTGAGAATCTATAGCTTTAGTTTGCTTGGCTCCACAGTCAACACTCTTGGCACCAGCAGCCAGGAAATTTAAAGGCACATTGCCATGGGAAAGTCTGTTGTTAGGGACCTCTCCAAAGTACTGAAGAGCAATGGTGTCACTCTGGAGACTAAGGTGTGTCTGATACAGGCCATGGTCTTTGCAATCACTTGTTATGCGTCAGAGAGTCGGACAATGATTAAGGAGGATAGAAGGAGAATTGATGCCTTTGGGCTGTGGTGCTGGAGACGAGTATTGAATGTACCATGGACTGCTAAGAAAACAGATTCGTCCTGGAGAGGGTTAAATCAGGCTGCTCTTTGGAGGCAAGGATTCTGAGGCTTCGTCTGACACACTTTGGACATGTTGTAAGAAGGGACCAGTCGGAGGGTCGGGTTTGTACGTTGAAGGACACAGACTGTGGAATTTGTGGCTTTGGCTAGATTAAAATCATGGCAGGTCCAGAAAGTGACACTCATTCCAGTTCACTGGTATTAAAAAATACTTCAACTCTTATACACTCACAGGTAGAATGAATTGTGTACTGGCCACATACGGGGGCATTGCTTTGCTTGTTCTATACTTCAAGTTAAAGTCTAAAAAAACTCCAGCTGTGAAAGCAACATAAATGGGATTCTAAACTGTCTGCACCTTCTCTGCTAATTTGTCTTACCTGGAATAGCTAATGTCAAATCATCAAATGATGCTTAATTTGTACAATAAATTATGAACCTGGAAAAAAAAAAAAGAAGGGGCCAGTCCTTGGAGAAGGGACATGATGCTTGGGAGGGTGGAGGGGGATAGTGCAGGAGAGGAAGGCCCTCTATAAGGTGGATTGACTCAGTGACTGGGGTAATTGGGATGGGTGTGTCAGAGGCAGTGCGACTGGCACAGGATAGAGCAGGGTTTAGGGCTGTTGTACATAGGGTCGCTATGAATCACACGCGACTTGACGGCACACAACAACAACAACAATTTTTTACACTTAAGGCTAAGTACAAATAATTAGTAAGCCAAAACAACAGAAGAAAAGATGTTTTACACACTCTATGAACAGGTACTGATCTTCACCAGAAAGAATGTCATCGGCACAAACCTGGAAAAGACAAGTTCCAGGGAGTCATGTTCTCCAGCCCTTGTTCACAGTGTAAGCTCTAAGAAAAATAAGACTAGAATTTCAAGAAAATGAGGGAAAGACAGCTCATTCAAAACAGCATTCTCATTGCTTCCTTGCCTTTGGCTAAGATCACGTGTAAAGCAGCATCCACATTTAATACATCATTTATTCCTCTTCCGCTCCCGTCCTCCCCCCGCCATGGATAAGTACACTGAGACTCTAGTTAGTCCAGGGTCCCTGGTAGAGTCCAGTGTCTGGATGTTTCCAAAATCCATGTTCTTTCCACTACACCAAAGTAATCATATTAATAGCCCATGGTTATCACTTGTTTCAATTTGTAATGCAGCAATTTAGTAATTTAAAATTAATCCTTGAAAAATCACCAAGAGAGTAAAATGCAAATTTCAACATGGTTAGAGTGCAATAGTGATTCTATGTAAAAAAATCCCACAAATTGGTCCTACAAAGGTTCAGATTCTCCTTAGAGGAAAGGCTTTCCTGCTTCAAGACAGAAAAAAGAATTTTTCTCATGAATATAAAAAGTCAATTCTAAGGGGTAAAGGGGTATTATAGAAACAATACAATTTGGCTCCTTGCAAACCAAGGTTGCTACACTCCACTTAGGAGTAAACTTTGAACCAGTAACCTCAAATCTGTAAGATCCAGGTTCGTAATATGTAGAATGGGGTCACGTGTACATCTCTCAGTAGTTACAGGGATTAAAATGGAATCACGTATGCAGGGAGTCTGGCAGATTGTTATTATTCCTGCTTTAAAAAACCAAGATTGGTCTTTTACTGGTTTGCAAAGGAGGATTTAAGGGACAATGGATTACAGAAAATTAGTTCATTAGTGACAAAATCTGCCAAGAAAACATAATTTTTTTAAATGGTGAGAGAGGGAAAGCATACACTGCAGAGAAAAACAGTAGTTGAGGCTACCAAGAATACCATTTTAAAAATATTGGTAAGTTCAATAATTGTAGTTTTGCAAATTTAGAAATTATTAGAACTCTAAAGTTATCTAAGTTCTAAAGAGATTTTTGGCCTTAAAATGCATTTTCTAAAAGTACAAAGTTAACCCAAAAAGTACATTTTATTAAGACAGAATTTATAACAGAAAAAAATGATAAAAAACAATCTAAACATCTATTGATATAAAAATCATAGCTAAAACACTGTGGGGGTTTCCAGAGAAATAAGGCAAATTAAACATACAGATGTTTTCTCTCTCCTGATATTCTCACTCAAAAGAGAATTCACGCATTGGTTCTCTCAGCCTAAGATGACTATGAAGCTCCTCCTCTCTTTCATGGTCCTGATAGTGTCTGAAAACATAGCTGTAGTAACTGCAGAAGGAGGGACTGTGAGGAGCTACAGGCATCCAGCGAGTATAGCTGCAAGGGTGCAGGCCTGCCTATATCATTCAGAGTGCAGGACGAACTATCCAGCTAAGAAGTACAGCAAAGAATGATCTGGCCCCAAACCCTAACAGTGCTGAAATTGGGAAGTCAAATGTAACTGGTCCAGAGGATGCTGAAATCAAAGTCTGGGGGAGGTAGATAGGGCAACAAGCATCAAGTCCTACTCACATTACAGAACTCAAAAAAAAGGCTCACTCAAAACTACTGATGGCTAGAGGAAGAGTTAAATAAAAATAAATTCAAACCCAAGATTCTTCTTCCCTAACTCATCTAGATAGTCAACTGTCTTTCCATTATCTCTCGTTTACTTTCAAGGAGAACTGAACCAGAAAGGCTTGAGTCAAGTATAGCTAGCTGAAAATGAAGGATAAAAAAAATACAGTAACTCTCCTTCCTTCCATTCAACATTCTATCACTAGTAAGACAACTAAAACTCTGCAGTCAGGAGACTGAATATTCACACCTGAGGTCAAAAGAAAGATTCTAATACAAATACTTAAGAGTCCTCATCCATCAAAACCTCAAAAGCCAGGTATCCAATATTAACTTGAATCAAGTTCACCAAGTAGCAAATCTCATTCAGGATCACAGAGCTTTCATTCAGCTTTTTAGTCCCTCACTCTGGAATGTGGCTCACAGCCATTTGAGCAAAGGTTCTACCAGAAGACAAAGAGCAAAACGAAAAACAAAAGAGAACACTGCAACATAAGAAGAAGAAAAAAAAGTGGAAATAATTAAAAAAAAATTTATTATTTTGTGTGTGTACCATCAAATTGGATCTGACAGGTACAGGAGGATATTGCCCCTCCTTCTCCAGCAGAGCATCTGGTGGATTTGAACTGCATACCTCTGGGATTGCAGTACAGCTTCTTGCCACTAAACCACCAGAGCTTCCTGGAAATAATTTTTTAAAAAATCTATAAATAATAGTATCAGAGGACTACTGCATCTGAGTAAGAGCATAACAAAATTAACTTAGGAGTCCTGACAACAGATGCTCACTAATAATGTCTGAGGCCCAAACGCCATCTTGAAACACAAGTATCTTCTGCACTGAGAATAGAGCCTGTCATTTCTACAACTCTTTTCTGTAAAAAGGGATGATAATTTGTTAAATAATTTTAGAGAAGATAGTTATTTTGCTTGCTTAAGAAAATACCCTGCTTAGAAAATCTAGACCAAAATAATTCTCTTAGCAGCTGCTTATTTCAAGACCAAAAAAAAAAAAAAATTGCTGGCAGGGTCATGCAAGGCTTATCTCATGATTGTTTCAAGGCCAGATGTATCCAATTTAATGATTACTTTATAACTTTAAAGAACAATTTCAGAAACATATGTAATTTTCTGCCAATGAGATGTAGCCTAACCAAATTTGTAACCATTGCCTGAATGTCCACCAATCACTGAATTTTACTGAAGTTCCTTGCTTTTTCTTATGAAATTCCCTTTAAGTGTCTCCTTCTTGAGTCATTTAGTGTGACATCCTCAGGATCTGGTGAGTCTCAGTTTGGAAGATGCTTTGCCTCTACATAAAATCTCCTTCTTACTTTTTATTTCAATCACACTCTGCGATTTTTGCTCAAGGACCTAGCTTTGTATCAGAAAGAAGGATCCGAATAAGACTTGCTAAGGTGACCTCTGGGAGGTTTAGCAATTCAGGAACAAGTACCAGCATAAGTCTCTTGGCTTTTTACATCCCTAAAATCTTGAAAGTTGCCCAGGTGAGCCCTTCCTCTCATATCCAAACTTTGCTTCTTTGAGCTTTATTGAGGACTATTTTCTCTTTCAGTTTCATTGGGACTTTTTGTCATCCTTAATTTGTCCTAGGATTTGTGCATGATTTTGTCCAGATGGTGGCTGTGCTGTTTCTCAACGTCTTGGCAGTTATGGAGGTAATTCTATTTACAAAGAGTTCTGGGTTACTATAAGTTGCAAAATTCAAGCATAGGTTGAGAAGCAAAAGCTGTCAGAGCGCTTTCATCTATTGTAAGTGTTAAAAGATTCCTATAGAAGATGGTTGAGAGCAAACCAGAGCAGTGCCTCCCACCCATAAGCAAACTCTCAGGGAACAAAAGTAAACATCAGTTCAAGCATTGTCCAAATCCTACAGTGAGTGTCTCTTCCTTTTTTGTGACTCAGGAAAACCGAAAGTAATTTTCTACACTGGTTTTTGCTTTAAAAGAAAAAAAGAACACTGCTGTATTTTTATTTTCAGTGTACTTTTGGTTTTTCTTCCTTAATTGAATATTGTCAAATCTACACGTGATGATTTCTCCTTTGGAACTTCCAGCTCTTATTTAAGTTGTTGGAATAGCATCACTAAAGCCACCACTTAGGGGATCATTTGATGTCACTAAATTAACCTTTTCTGCATAATTAGTCAGAACCTAAAAGCTTCTGAATTAAGAATCTTCTAAGAGACATCAAGAAAACAGAGTTGCTTCCTGGCAGGTTATTGTATCTAAACTAAGAAACAAAACAAACAGCTATAAGGTCAAAGCCTTGACCCTTTGAAAAATATGTCCTAGCATGGACAATGTGGGTGATTTCCAAGTATATAAACGGTGGTGGTGGCGGTGGTGGTGGTGGTAGTTGTTGCAGCTGCCACTGAGTTAGTTCTGACTAAGAGAGGCTCTACATACAAGTATAAAAAGAATGAAACACTGCTCAGTCCTGTGCCATCCTCACAATGTCTGCCATACTTACATTTAGGATAAAGTGAGTAGAGTAGGTCTCTATCTAGAATGAATTTTATTCAAAAGTAAAGCTTTGAATTAGGGAGCTTTCGTGGTGTAGGGAGTTGTACTAATTCAAAAGCAACACTTCCTTGGTGATTTGACGGCACCAGGGAGAAATACGGGCAAAAACGCACTGGAGAGTTAGCTATGAGTTTGCTCCAACTCCACAACAAAGAGTCTGAGAGATAATTATTTCATAAACAATTACTTTTATAGTACATGTTCTTGTTAATTTGATTAATGGCTGACCCCATAAGGTTTTCAAAGGCAGTAAATCACACAGGAGGAGATTACCCATCTTTTCTTCCGTAGAGCAGCTGGTGAATTCCAACTATGTGCATTTGGGTTTGCAGCTCAACTCCTTACCACTAAAGCACCACAGCTCCCTTTTGGTAGACTTAAGTTCCAAGATTTTAGGTAATTTATGTCAGTTTGAAAACAAACATGTGCCTGACTCAGTCCACAGTCTTTTCAATCACCTGCTATGCATGAGAGAGTGGACAATTAAAAAGAATGACAGAAAAAATTGATGTCTTTGAGATGTAGTGCTGGAAAAGAGCACTGGATACCTCAAGGACTTCCAAAATAATGAGATGTGTGGGAAAAGTGCAGTCCGAGTGCTCTTTAGAAGCAAGAAGATGGAAAAGCTTTGTCTTTCATACTTTGGACATGTAAAGGATGAACTATTCCTTAGAAGGACATCATGCTTGGAAAGAGGAGGGTCAGTGAAGGAGAGAAAGATTTCAAAGAGATGGACTGACATAGTGATTTCAGCAATGGGCTCTCGTGTGTCAGAGATGATGAGAATGTCACTAGAAAGGGTTCAAGCTGGCTGTTGATAGTGTTGCTATGAATCATATTTGACTTGAAGGCACCTAACAACAATAACACTGATACTAAATTGCGTTAATATTTTTTTATTATTTAAAATGTATACTTTCTTGCCTTTTATATCATGGAGAAAAATATTTTGGTGTGCTGCTGAGTGTTCAAGTATTATCACTTAAGGAGATGTACAAAAGACAAGTTAGAAAATGTTAAAAATATAATCTGAAATTTTATCTATTCTCTTTAAGTTTGATGTATTCCCTTTTAGGATGAAAATTGAAATTGAATTTTTCCACAATGAATGTAACACCTTTATTCTCATTTTTTTCATTTGGAGTATACTATAGTATACCATACAATTATCTGATTCAAAGTGCTCCAGGCTGGCCCATCTCCTCTCACTAATGTCTAGTATGTCAATGTTCATGTGTTCCATTTTCTTTTTTACAATTTCCAGTTTTCCAACATTTAAGCTATGTGCATTCTATGTTCCAATTATTAAACAATGTCAATGTTTTGCCTCATTTCAACTAACTTCTAATTTGGGCTCTACAACTACACAACTATATCTACATTTCTCTAGTGTTCACAGAGGTTTACAAAGGCCTGTTATTTGAGAAGTGGATGGTTAATCCTGCTTCCTAGTTTGTCTCAATCTGGGAGCTCTACTAAATTCTGTCCACCACAGGTAACCCTTACGGCATTTGACACACCAATGACACAACTGTAATACTGAAGTATTACAATAACACAAGTTATCTTAGTACAGCAAACTGACAAGTACTGTACCAATAAAGAATAATATTCTCCTCAAACACAACAAACTGCCTATTTAGTTTATAATTCTAATAGCAACTCAATCTTCATACCAGGCCTTTGGGACCAGCCAACTTTTAAATATAAAGGCCTGCCCACCAGGTCCTAATTGGTTTAAGTAAGAGGCTTCCAGTCCACAACTGATTGCTAATACAATTAAAAGGACCAATCAGCTTACACATGACTGCAAAGTCTATCAAAACAATCAATCACCTAGTTGCTGATGGAAAACTGCACTAGTGCCAGAAAAAAGGGGAAACATGTGGAAGTAAGAGAGCTGAACAAAAGATTTCAAAGTGTAGCTAGAGCAGACAAAGCACAATATTAGAATGGAATGTTCAGAGAGCTGAAATTGGAGAATAAAAAGGGGAGAATTCACTCTGCATTTCTCAAGCTGAGAACTGAAAAACAAATTTAAACCTCAAATTGCAATATGGAAAAATACTATGGGCATTATGTTGAATGACCCAGAAAGCATCAAAAGAAGATGAAGGAATCATACAAAATCACTGTACCAAGAAGAACTGATTGACACTCAAAAATTTCAAGAAAGTACCATATGAGCACTTTGCAATCACTTACTATGCATCAGAGAGTCGGACAATGACTAGGGATGATAGAAGGAGAATTGAGGCCTTTGAGCTGTGGTGTTGGAGAATGTACCATGGACTGCTAAGAGAACAAACAGGTTCAACTAGAGAGGGTTAAACCAGGCTCTCTGACATACTCTGGACATGTTACAATGAGGGGCCCAGTCCTTGGAGAGGGACATCATGCTTGGGAGGGTGGAGAGACAATGCAGGAAAGGAAGACTCTCTATGAAGTGGATTCAGTGACTGGGATAAGGGGGTAGGTGTGTCAGAGATAGTGATACTGGCAAAGGATAGAGCAGGGCTTAGGGCTGTCGAACAGAGGGTTGCTATGAGTTGCAGGTGACTTGAAGGCACATAACAACCACCACTACCACTGTATGAGCAGGAACCAATGGTAATGAAGGACGAAGTGGCATTGAAGGTATTAGCAAAACAGAAGGCTCCAGGAAGCGATAGGATAAAATTGACTTGTTTCAATTAACAAATGCAGCCTTGGATATGCTCACCATTCTATGCCAGGATATTTGAAGGACAGCTATCTGACCAACAGATTGGAACAGGTCCACATTTGTTTCCATTCTGAGGAAAGGTGACCCAACAGAATGTGGAAACTATCAAACAGTATCATTAATATCACACGCAAGCAAAATACTGCTGAAGAACATTAAAAACCAGCTAGACAGGGAACTACCAGAATTTCAAGCAGGATCTGGAAGAGGCCGTGGCACCAGGAATATCACTGTGTCAGATGGATCCTGGATGAAAGTATGGAACACCCAAGAATGTTTATTTGTGATTTACTGACTATGCAAAGGCATTTGACTATGTGGATCATAACAAGTTTTTGTGGCTGATATTGACAAAAATGGGAATCTCATCTGAGCACTTAATTGTGCTCATCTGAAACCTTTATCTGGACCTGGAAGCTATTCTGTGAAAGGGGAACACTGCATGGTTTAAAATAAGAAGGGAGTATGTCAGGGTTGTATTCTATCTCCATGCCTATTTAAACTGTATGCTGAGCAAATTATTCAAGAAGCTGGACTCAATGAAGAGGAAAGTGGCATCAGGATTAGAGGGAGACTCATCAATAACCTACGTTATGCAGATGACAAAACCTTGTTTGCTGGAAGGAAGACTTGAAGCACTTTTTACAGAAAATCAAGGAACACAGCCATCAACAGGGAATGCATATCAATGTGAAGAAAACAAAGATTCTAACCACTGGACTGATCATGGTGGATAGAGAAGAATCAAAACTGTCAACAACTTCATCTTACTTGAATCCACAATTTACAGTGTTAGTACAAGCAGTCAGGAAATAAGGAGATACACTGCATTGAGAGTCTGTGTTTAGGGGCCTCTCCAAATTATTGAGGTGTAAAGATGTCAGTTTGAGAACTAAAGTGCATCTGATTCAGTCTATGGTCTTTCTGATCACTAGTTATTCATCTGACAGCTGGACAATGAACAGGGATGAGAGAAGAATTGATGCCTTTGAGTTGCAGTATTGGACAAGAGCACTGAATATCCAAGGACTACCAATAGGAACAAATAAATATGTTTTGGAGAGGGTATAGCCAGAATGCTCTTTGGAGGCAAGGATGATGAGGCTTTGCCCTACATACTTTGGGCATGTTGCTAAGGAGGGACATAATGTTTGGAAGTGTGGAGGGCTGGCGAAGGAGAGGAAGACCTTCAATCAGATAGCTTGACACAGTGACTGCTGCAATGGGTTCTCTTGTGTAAGGAAAAATGAAGATGGCAAGGATAGGACAGAGTTCAGATCCACTGTTCGTAGGACTGCTATGAGTCATACTGGACTTGATGGCATCTAAGTAACAATAACAAAAGTGTGATGGGTTAATTTATGAAAAAAAAAATTAAAACTTTAATCTTTTTTTTTAAAAAAACAACAGATTTTTTTAACAATTCAATATTTATGTGTCCTTATTTTCTTTTTTGTTTTGTTTTATTTAAATTTATTATTAATTTCAGTAAAAATTCACAGAGACTTTGGATTTCCATTCATTCATTGTTTCACTTTTTTCCTCTCTGAATCCTCCCCCCTAGTACACTACCCTCTTGGAAAAGTAAAAGAAAAATCAATAAACAAATGGATAGAGAAACTGTGGTATATTCACACAATGGAATACTATGCTGCATTGAAAAACAAGGAACTCATGCAGTATTATTAAATATGGGTGACTCTGGAGGACATTATGCTGAATGAAGTATCTCAGTCACAAAAGGACAAATACTGCATGGTGCCACCATTGTGAAACAGGACTGACCTTGGGGTTGGGGAGAGACTGAGAAAGATGAGTTCAATAATGTATACTGTATTGAAACAGATGAGGGAAAAACAGTTTAAAAGGGATATGTGATTAGGTATTTTTGTCATGACAGGAGTCTAGAGCGAAGACTACATGGTGGAGTGGACCTGGGGGAGGGTTTGTGACACAATAAAACTTTAATCTTAGTGGCAATGAATTGGGCTTTTTACTGTTAGGATAATAAATAGTCTTTGATTACTAGGTTGAAGAGTTAGTTCATTCTTCCTGTAATCTGTTTCAAGGTGAGGGTTTGGAATCCCATTTAGAATAAATTGCTGAGTCAAACACCAAGCCACAAGGATGTTTTAGAAAAATTGAGGTCTTTGGTTAAATAACTCAAATACTGTTTCTTGGTGACTTGTGATAAATGTCTGACAAAATTGAAACTTGATAGAAAACCACAAAATAACTATTTCTGTTTTATAAGGCAAAAATGATTTATAGGCTTTTATTATATGTAATTTGCTAACATCAAGAGAAACAATGAGGGGTTAAAATTTACATGTTAATGATGTTTGCCTATTAGCCACTAAGAGTACAAAAGTATTTCATAATTTTATTTTTTCAAGTTCTAATTAAATTGTAACTTTATTTTCCTTCAAATTTAGCATCATCAAGTAATGACTTTAACTAAGGAATTCATATTGTTTACCCATTAATTTTATTACACTTTAAGTGTGTAGAGTCTACAGATCTCTAATTTATTATTGGCACCTCCTATTTAATATTATGTTTCAAGATGATAAAATTATATCTAAAGCTCTTTATGAACAACGTTAATAATTTTGTTTAGAAACATTATAATCTAAAGTTCATTGTTAGTTTTAAAATTACATTATTAGGTTTCATTATTCCTTTTAAAATTAACTCTTACAAAACATTTCATAAGTTAATTATTAATACTTCATGCTTGCTACCTATGGATAAAAATATTTAAACAATAGACCATGCCAGACTCATGAAAAGGACCATAATAATTTTCATGTGGACACCACTGCAATAAATCAAGATGCAGAGGGTGACAGATTTCAGATGACTACTGATCTAAAATTGTATATTGTTGTTGTTTTGCACCATCAAGGAGGAACCCATCCATAGCTGACCCTCTAGCAGATTTTCAGAGGCAGTTAACCAAAAGGGGAGAGGTTACCCATTCTTATCCCACGGAGTGTCTGGTGGCCTCGAACTGCATGCCTTCAAGATTGCAGCACAGTTTTTTGCCACTAGGCCACCAGAGCTCCCTAGAATTGTATGAGATCCAAATTAATAAGACTGAGTAAACAGGAAAACAAAGTTTATAAGATTTCTATGACAATATCATCCATATTAAGAATAAAATATAAATTTTTACATTTTCTTTCATTTGTTAGGATCTATATTTAAATAGTATAAGAATTTAAAATCTAATTTTATAAATCAAGTAAAATTAGACTACATATTATAGTACATGTAAAAATTTTAACTAAATATAATACTCTAATAGATAGTTTTCACAGGTTAAACAAATTTGATAGTAAGAAATTAGAATGCAAAAATCTACTTAACAGTTCCCCAAAAGAAAAAACATACTGGATGAAACTTCAAATAAGGCAGAAGACTTAAGATGTGCTCAAGGAATCTCCACCTAATGAGATTTATGATAAAAAGAGGGATTGAGTAAGAGCATCTCAAAATTAATTATATCCAAAATTAATTAAAAGTACTCATTGGAAGTGGAAGAAACCCTACTTAGTCTGTCTCACTAAATCTTATACTACAAAATTACAGATAATTAAAACTTGAATCTATTTGTCTAAGTTAAATAAGGCTAAAAGCCCCTGCCTGGCTGTTAAACCTAGAAAATGTCATAAGCTTAAATTCAAATGCCTTTTTGGCCAAACAGATGCTTTTAAGAGTAAATAGCTCCTTCCAATATTATAGGGCAAAATTTCATACTACAAGATGAAACTTTAAAATCTGTTTTCTGATTACTTTCTACACATTGATCATATTATTTAAATTTCTTTTTTGATGAAAAGAACTGAAATTTTGCTTTTTTATAACTATTTTTTATGATATCTTCTTTACTGTGTTACTCTGTGATTAGTATTCTTACACTATTACACTTTTCTTAAGTGCTCTCTTACTATATTATCCTTATTCTTACATAGAGAGCTCTGGTGGTCTAGTGGGTAAGGATATACACTGTCAATTCAAAGGCTTGTTAATCAAACCTCCATCTGCTACAGGAGAAAGATGTGTAATCTCCTCTATCATAATTTACTGCCTCTAGAAACCATCTGGAGGGCTAGCTATGAGTTGGTTCTAATTTGAGGGCTGATAATAACAACAACAGCTAATATGTACAATGATAAAACATTTTTTAGATTAGTTCAATAAGCAGCTAATGCTAGTAACCTGACAGTTGAATATGCCACCAAATCCCAAAAATCTAAATATAACAATGTAGACTCATTAGCTATCCCATAAAACAAGTAATTTCATCAAGAAACAGCTTGTCATTTCTCTAACCCTCCACTTGTAACCTCTCTTCCCCCCTCCCCTGCAAATAAAATAATTTTTAAAAATTTTATATTGGCTTGCTTACAAAGTTCATATACATTGTGAACAACAACTAACTTCTGCAGTCTGAAATTGCTCAAACATGCACTTAAGATACATTAATAATAATTGGTGATTGAAATGCAAAATTGGAAATAAAGAAGGAATGGTATAGAGGTATAGTTGGACCTTCGTAAAAACTAAGAGCCTGGAGAATGGATTTTGTAATAAACAATTTATTCATTGAAAACTTTTTTAAAAGAAAAACTAAACTATAAACAGTGATAATACACATGGAGCCCATCTAATGGAGCACACAGAATTCAGACTGACTAGATCTATAGAAAGAGTCAATGGAGAAACTCAGTACCAGCAATCAAAGCAAGGCCTTGTTGACTGGAACTATCAACCTCTCTTTATGCAAGTTCAAACTGAAGATGAATAAAATTATAAGTCCACAGGAAACAAAATATGACTATCTTACATCTATCTTGAGTGAATTTTAAAACCATCTCAAGAACAGATATGAAGTAGGATGGCATTAAAGACATTATTGGTGAAGAAAGCAAAGGGTCATTCATTACAAAAAACAAGGGGTCAAGTCCAAAATGGTAGAAGAGAAACTTGCAGGAGTGGGGAGGGGAATAAAGCGAAGGAATGCTGAAGCAAGAGAGCTCAACAGGAGACCTCAAGATTGAGCTTAAGAAGATAAAGCAAGGTATACTGAAATGTGCAACCAGCCAGAGTTAGAAAAACAAAAGGGAAGAATATGCTAGTCATTTCTCAAGTTAAAGAAACAAAGCAAATTTAAGCATGGAGTTGCAATACTGAAGGATTCTATGGGCAAAATTTTTTATAATGCAGGAAGCAAAAATAGAAAATAGAAGTTATGAATAAAGTCATCATACCAATAAGAATTGGTCAGCAACAAAGCATTTCAAGAAGCAGCATATGATAAGAAACAATAGAACTTAAGATAGAAGTCCAAGCTGCACTGAAGACATTAGCAAAAAATAAGGAAGAATTCAGGAATTGACGGAATACCAGTTGAAGTGTTTCAGGAAATGGATATAGTCATGCTCATCCACCAATCTATGCTGACAAATCTGGAAGACAGCTACCTGGTCAACTGAGTGGAAGAGATCCACACTTGCACCCATTCCAAAACAAGGCAATCTGATAGATTGTGGAAATTACTAAACATCAAGTAAAGTCTTGCTGAAAATTATGGAAAAATGGCAAGAATAATACATTGATAGGAAAAGTCTGGAAATTCAAGATAGATTCAGAAGATTTTGTGACATGAGGAACTTCATTGCTGATGTCAGATGGAACATCATTGAAAGCAGAGAAAACTTGTGTTATATTGACTACGCAAAGACATCAGACTGTGTGGATCATAACAAATTATGGATAATAATGAGAAGAATGAGAATCCTAGAACACTTAATTATGTTCATGCAAAACTGATACATGGCTAGGAAGCAGTTGTTCTAGCAGAACAAAGGAACACTGCAAGGTTTAAATTCAGCAAAGATATGCATCAGGGTTGTACCTTTCCTCTATACCTATTCAGACTGAATAGGAATGCTGAACAAATTATTAGAGAAGCTGATTTATAGGAGGAAGAATGCAGCATTATCATTAACAACTTGACTTATGCACATGACACACACAACCTTGCTTGTAGAAAATTAAGTTGATCTAAAGTACTTGCTGAGGAAGATGAAAGACTATAGTATTCCATATGGGCTACATCCCTATGTCAGGAAAACAAAAATCCTCACCATTGGACCAATAGGCAACATCACGATAGACAGAGAAAAGACTGAAGATGTCAACAATTTCAGTTCACTTGGATCTACAATCAAAACCCATGGTAGCAGCAGCCAAAAAAATCAAAAGATGTATTGGAAAAATATGTTGTCAAGGACCCCTTCAAAATGCTAAAAAGGAAGAGTGTCAACTTAAGACTAAAGCATGCTTGATCCAATCTTTGGTCTTTTTAATTGCCTTCTATGCATTTAAAAGTTGGATAATGAATAAAGAAGACGGAAGTGTCAACACCTTTGAATTGTGGTGTTGATGAAGGGACTGCCAAAAGAACAAATCTGTCTAGGAGGAAGTGCAGCCAGGGTGCTCCTTAGAGACAAGGATGGTGAAACTTTGATGTATTTTGGGCATAGTGCCAGGAGGGACCAGTCCTTGGAAAAGATAACGTCTTGGGAATGATGGAGAGTGAGAGAAAGAGGAAGACTCTCAATGAGATGGATTGACAAAGTGATTATAACAGTGGACTTGAGCGTGATATAAACTGTTATGATGGTACAAGGTAGGGTATAAGTTGTAGTGGGCTTGACAGCACCAAATGACAATAGGGATAAATAAAGAATTTTACAACATGCCTCTGGAAACTCTATGAAGTTTGGTAAATGATGATAGTCATGGAAAGGCTTCAGGCCTTTTGTTCATAGAGTAGCTATGAGTGGTGCTTGCCTTGATGACAATCAACAACAACAAAATAATTTGGATCAGAATTGCTAAGATTGCACAATTTCAACAGAGATACTAAATATCAAAGATGGAGTGAATTCAAAATTGTAACTGTAAAGGTGATTTCCAGACAAGAATTCCAAATCCAGTTAAAGTAGAATGGATTATAACTCTAGAATAAAGTCATTTTCAGTCAAGCAATGTCTAATGAAGTTTCCTTCAATACGTACTTTTTGAGGAAACTACTGACGAACATTTTATTACTAAGATAGAGTAAAATGAGGAAAGAATGACATGAAATCCAGAACTCTGTTACTATAAACAATGAAATGTTATCATAAGGTACTATTGAACTATAAACATGTTCATGAAAAATGTAAACATTAACAAATTTAACAATTTTTAAAACTGAGTAGTTGGAGAACATTTACTAGTGTTGGCTCTTTTGTTATTGCTATTCTTTTTCTAGCTTCTTGAAGTAAAATGGAATTAAATTATTTTCCACACATTTTATTTATAATAGAAGTATTCAATGTTATAGATATTTCCTTAAGTGTAATTTTGGTTTTATTCCTTAGGTTTGTGATTTTTTTCCCTTTTCTGTTTGCTATTCACTTATAAATAATATTCATTTCAATATGTTTAATCTTTTGACTCAACCAATATTTAAAGTAGCTGAATATATTTATATCATTATTACTAGTTTATGGTTTCATTTTGTTGCAATAAAAGAAGGCAAAGCTTATTAGAATTCATCTTTTTCTAATTTGACATTTTCAGTGTTATCTAGTACAGCATTATTATCAATGTCCAATGGTTTGAATACAATCCTTCAATTAGCCTTTTGCTAGCAGTCCATATTAAGCCTGCTTTTCTGTTCTTCGAATTTCTTGGTTTCTTTTGGGTTCTTCCATTGTCTATACTGAATTAAAATGCTAAACATCAATGATTATCTCCATTTCAGAAAACAGCTTAAATTTTCTGGTTTCTAGCAACACTTTCTCCTAATTATGGGACATATTTTCTCCCTTATTTTTACACTTGATAAATAATTTCAATGGAAATTTCGGAGAAGAGAGATACATGTATGGGTTCGCTGTAAAGTATGAGGTTCAATCTCTAGAATCAGATACATAAAGTAATATATGAATTCCAATTCCACCATTTCTTTGCTGTAGGTCCATGAATATGTTCATTCTCCATTTCCTTATTTAAAATGAGAATAATTGCAGTACTAAATGCCTAAGCTTAACCGATTTTTTTTAATGTATGTGCTGTTAAATTAGAGCTGACTCATAGCTGACTCTTTCAGAAAACTGTCAGAGATAGTGAAGGCATGAGATAGAGATGGATAATCCCTTTCCATGTGATTTACTGCCGCTGAACACGTGCTTAAGCGTCAGGTATGAGTTGATTCTGACTTGATGGTCTATAATAACAATAAATTGCATGGAAAGAGCTTATTCATCTTATGCAAAGTGGCTGATAGATTAAAATGGCATGCTTTGGGTTGGCATTTTAACTTCTTATGACTAGGCCACTAGCGCTCTCTGTCTACAGCATTTGATCAGTAGCAGCAGCACTTATCAAACTTGATCTATTATTTTTTAAACAAAAACTGGTAAGAATTTTTTAATTATTTAGTGTCAAAGAAAAAAAGTAACATTTTCCACCAGAGTTTCATCATGTAGATAATAAACTCTCTAGATCAACTTGACAATTTCAACATGTTAAGACTGTTATCTAATGACAACACAACACTCTAGTCTGACTTCATTAATTAGACTAAGGTGCGTCTGATACAGGCCATGGTCTTTGCAATCACCTGTTATGCATCAGAGAGTTGGACAATGACCAAGGAGGATAGAAGGAGAATTGATGCCTTTGAGCTGTGGTGCTGGAGAAGAGTATTGAGAATACCATGGACTGCTAGGAAAACAAACAGATTTGTCCTGGAGAGGGTTAAACCGGGTGGCTCCTTGGAGGCAAGGATTCTGAGGCTCCGTCTAACATACTTTGGACATGTTGTGAGGAGAGACCGGTCCTTGGAGAGGGACATCATGCTTGAGAGGGTGGAGGGACAGTGCAGGAGAGGAAGGCCCTCTATGAGGTGGATTGATTCAGTGACTGGGATAATCGGGATGGGTGTGTCAGAGACAGTGCGATTGGCACAGGACAGAGCAGAGTTTAGGGCTGTTGTACATAGGGTCGCTATGAGTCGCAAGCGACTCGACGGCACATAACAACAACAACTTGACAATTGTAATCCACCTGGTCGATAGACAAAACTTAGAAGAATTTCCTTTCTGTGAATTTAGGGGAAAATTACAGTAGCTACAGAGAAATATGTCACTTGTCCACCTTTTAAAAAAAGTAACTAAATGCCCAAGTAGTATATAGAGTTTATTTAATTTTACGAAGTACTATTTATAAATCAGTGTAAAATATTTTGGAAAAGTATCTTTGGATTAGGCTAGATGTGTCATTCACCTTGTTAGAGAGCAAACATTAACAATCTAATCTGTTCTCTCAGACTCTTGTTTACCACTCAAAGCTTAAAGAGGTGGGGGTGAAGACCTTATACCTACACATACTTTCCTTCTCTTGAGTTCCTTTAAAAAATAAACACACATTGAAATTTTTCTTGCATGATTCTATCCTAATAAAGCAACTTTACACAGAATAGTCTTTATATAGAAATTTAAACAGCAATTTATGAGAAACAATTTAAACATACAACAGTGGGGAAATGACTAAATAAATTACATAACAAACAGAATATTGTGCAGTTAACATAAATGATTCTAATGAGTAAAAATGCAAAATGTTTTTTTTATCGGTGATTATAACTATGTTATAGATAGATGCACAAAGGGTTAGAATGAGCTATTAAAATATTAAGTCTTCCAAGAAGTACTAATAATGTTTTTGTCTTTATGCTTTTATAGCTTTTCCCTATGTTGTTTATTTTTGTGGTTTTCTTATAGAATGTATTACAGTTTTTTTAATGGATCAATATAAACTTTCACATTATTTAAGGGAAAATAAATGATGCAGAAATACAGCATTTTCTCTCCCAAAATACTCACATTCTCAGGTATGCTGGGAAGTTCTCTGGTGTCAGGCACAGTAAAATAAGAATGCTAGGAAAGAAAAGCAAAACCCATTTATATGTTTTTAAAAAACTTACAATAAGCACATTACACAGAATTCAGAAAAAATGATGTGACGCTATTTCCTTAGTTAAAGAAGGCAACATCATTTTTACTCATGAGAAATACCTACATTTATTTGGATAAATTTGGTTAATGCTATATGTACTAAATCAAACAGTTTAAATACAGGGGAGTTATCTTCTAGGAGAGATTAACTTCTTAGGTAGATATAAATGAAGAGCTCAAAAGAAGTTAAACGCTAAATTCTCCTACGTTGTTTACAGGTTTCTGAATGCATAAAACCTGCGGGCTTCATAAGTCCTTATTCAGTGAGGTAAGTGAACTTTAGGGACCAAATTATCACTAAGTTCACTCAGCAATGGTGTCTACTAACCAAAGCTGCCATTTAATTCCAGCATCTGAGATTATATCCATCTATAGGCTCCAGCCAAAATCAGCCCCAAGGGCTCAAGTGATGTTTAGCACAGCTCTACCTGAAGGACTGCTGTATAGAGACCGCTACAGGTAGCCAACCAGATTGGAAAAACTACCCACTATGCATTCTTTGTGAATAAGCATCCAGGCTCCCGACGGAATTTCCAAAGAAGAGTGTTAGAGACTCAGTGGAGTTGAAAAATTGACTGTTCAAAGAACTTTCAATGAGACGTGTCCATGTATCTAGCAAGTATGTGTCCTCGAGTTAAATGGCAACAGGATGAACTGATGACACCTCCTCAGTTGCTTAAAGACTCGGGCGACAATGGCAAGCAGAAATGGGAACAGCCTGGTGCTGGCCAATTAAAGACAGAACTGTGCAAAGGTCAGGGAAGGTCACATGCAGAGAAGGTCAGCTTAGTCATGGCCTAAGTTCAAACCTGGACCTCCAAGTGACATTTCAGGAAATCCTCTCCCAACCCCAACTCTGCCCTTATTCTTAGATAATTACAAAGTAGGTCTCTATAAAAGTAAGTTGTATGAGCCTCCTGAAATGAAAGGCCTTGGAGACTATTCTAAATAATGACAATAACAAAAATAGTATGAGCTAGTTGTTTAATATTCAACAGACATTAAACAAACCCCTGCTACATGGCTGGCTTTATGACCATAACTTTACAAATAATACTTTTAATTTCCATAATGGTTTTTAAGTTAGATATTATATATTTATAAAAAATGGGTAAATTCAGGCTCAGAAGAATAATGTAACTTGTCTAAGGTTGCACAGCCACCCAGTGCTAGCTAATTGATTCCAACGCATAATGACCCTCCATCAGGTCTCTGAAGCTGTAAATCTTTAAGAGCAGAGACTGCTGATCCTTTGTAGAGTAGCTGATAGGGCTGAACGGCAATTTTTTGGTTAGCATCGTGACATGTTATGAACCATGTTGCCAAAGCTCCTCCAGGTTGCCTAGTTGTGAAGTGGCAAAAGTAAGATGAAAATAAAATATATATAACTACAGAGCTATGCTCTCTCCATTATGACAAGCTGTTCTATTATACTTCCTACTTACAAATGACAGCTAAAGTCACTTAAATGAAAATAATAAGGTGATTTTAAAAAGAAAAGGAATGACATTAAAAAAAATCCTTCTGTAAAGCATCATGCCATAATGTGTGTGTCAATGCCAAGACATCACCTATGAAATATTACAAAAGGCATTATGGGACATGAAAACCAGACAACATTTACTTTAGCAATGAGGATGAAAACAGGAAAAGTAAAATGCAAAATTCAAATCTGACCCCATGAAATAGTACTTTTCATACCAAACAACCAAAAGAGAGTGCCAGGATATGTTCAGTAAGGGACTACCCACGGTGATGGGGTTACAAAGTAATGGCTTTTGCACAGTGGAGAAGAAAGAATACAAAGCACAGAGCTGGCCATTTAATTAAAGCAATGTAAATCTAATTTAGGCAACTTTAATCAACAGCCCAGAACTTCAGAATTTTTTACAATCTACAAATTGGAGTTAGTATGACTTACTTCATTAGTATGTTAAATTTCATTGTTAAGAGTAAGTGTATTGTATATGAAAGGTCTAGCATTCACTAAATAGGCATCTTGATAGAAAATGATCATCATTGCTCTCAACTATTAGCTTATCTTTCCTCCCCTCAAAAGCTATACAGGAGATGCAGAAACATTTTCTTACAGAGTGTGAGCAAAGCCAAAGTCTAGCATTGCCATTTTATCAATATTTCAGGATTCATAGTCTGGATGAGACTAGTCTTCTAAATCAGGAATAAAATAATGAGAGAGAACTAAAAAAAAAAAAAAAAAGCAAAATGTCCACCTTCATAGATTCCATGGATTGTAAAGAGTGAGCCAACGCAATTCCAAAACCCAAGTAGTCCCCAGGCTGTCCTTTGAGATTCTGTCTTGCTCCATCGCCCATGAAATGGTGGGGACCAAGGAAGGTCAGAAACATTCCTAGAAACCACTGGCATGAAACCGCTGCACCACCTCACCAGCTTCTGCAGCCCCTACAATGGCTTGTTCTTGAGGCCTGGCAGGCTTGTGTGGCCATTTGGGGGAGCACCTCCCCAGCAGCTGGTGACCCAGCCAGGCTGCTCCACCACTACCTGTCAGATGTCATTACATACTGAAGCAGTGAGATCAAACTACTTAGTGAAAAGGATAGAGACAAAGGCAGGGTTGTTTAGCTATACAGGCAAACCGAGGCAGGTTTACAGCTCATTCGTTCATCTTTTACAGACATCTTCCCTACAAGAATTTTTGTTTAGGAACAAAGACTCATTCCTTCCAAAGCTCTGATAAAATGAACCAAAAAACCTCTGTATGTTTCTTACCTTTTCTTTCTTTTCTTAAATACATATGGCATAGTGGAAAGAATATATATAGCTTTTGAAGTTAGTCCTCGCTTTGAAAACTCTTTTCACCTATTAGCCATAAAACCTTAGATGGGCAAGTATGTTTTCCTTGCTAAATTTCTACTTCTTTGTCTATGAGATGGGAATATGAATATCTTATTTCTGGTCACTTGTTGTTAAGTGAGGGTGAGTCACAGACGACTCACAGTGACCCTATAAACAAAAGACCTGAACACTTGTATAACTTGTTTCTCCAAGTTCATAGAGTTTCCGGAGGCAAGCTATTACAGAAGTGGATGCTAGGGGAGCTCTGGTGGCCTAGTGGTAAGGAGCTGCAACTACAATCCCAGAGGCGCATGGTTCGAATCCACCAGATGCTCTGCCGGAGAAGGAGGGACAATCTCCTCCTGTACCAGTCAGATCTGATTTGACGGTACACGCACACAAAAATAATAAAATAAATAAAAATAAAAAAAAAAGAAGTGGATGCTACTCCTGCTGCCCAGCTTGTTTTAATCAGGGAGCTCTACCAAACACTGTCCACCATGGGTAACCATTATAGCATCTGACACATCAGTGTCACAGTGTTGAGCATCACAACCAAGAGTTACCTCTGTACAGCAAATGGACAGACCAGTGCTATACCACTTAGAAGAATATTTGACCAAAAACAATTAAAACCAGGCCTGAAGGCTGCAGATAAAAAAGACCCACCTTTGGCTTGGTAGTTGCTTTGAATATTAAAAACACAACTTGACAGAAATTAGAAACTTAACAGGTTTATTATTGTTGTTGTGGTGTACCACTGAGTTGGAACCATAGCTGACCTTCCGGCAGGCTTTCAGCAGCAGTTAACTGCACCAGAGAAGGCTGCCCATTTCCTTCTGCAGAGCAGCGGGTGGATTTGAACCACATGAACTGCAGAAGTTTTTTACCTAGCTATCAGTTCTAATTTGATTACCATCATGGGGAGGTGGGGGGAGAATACACCTTTAAGAAATATTCAATTTCTTTGAAAGAGTAGATGGCACAATAAACACTGAATTTCAAGAATGTGCTTGGTTCTACAGAAGCGGAAAGACAAAGTTTTCTCAAAGGGAGAAATATCCATTGGATAATCAATAGGTGGTAAAATGGTATCCATCTTAAAATTCTGATGAAGGTGGATACAACAGTTTCACACAAAGAATTAAGAGAATCCCAGAAGCTAAAGTATGGGAAAGATACTGACACCTCTTCCGATGTTTTATGTCACAGACAACAAAATGGAAACCCACGAGGTCGAATATCCTTATTAGTTAACACAGGTCACTAGCAAACACTACAACTATACAACTAGAATGGAAATCTCCCAAATTATTGTTTAGAGCTCTAGCATACTGCAAAGCAAAGAGGACACACTTAAAATCTTTAAAAACCACAATTATTTCTAGAGGCCAGTATCTGGCCTGTATTAGGGAGCTCTGGTGGTGTAAGGAATTACATTGTCAACCCAAAAGCACGTGGTTCAAACCCTTCAACTCCTCCTTGGGAGAAAGGTGAGCAATTTCCTCAGTGCAATTCACTGCCTCTGAAAACCTGCTAAAGGGTTCGTTCCTACTTAACAGTAGTATCTATTAGATATTCTCCAGTCCTGCTATCAAGGGACATATAGTCTAGCAGATGAGACAGATGGGGAAGGATCATTCCAAGCAGTACTGATGGAGTACTGCAAAGTACTGAAGCTTCTGGGGGCAAAGGAGGAAAAACTTTACCTTAGCATTGGCGGGGGGTGGGGGGGTAGGAGGAAATTTAAGGAGAGGGTTTCTCTGGAAACAAAATCAGAACTGAGTTCAGAAAGGTGAATATAGGCTATCTTAGAAAACAGAAAAGTGGCATTGAGGACTGAGGGAGTAAGATGAGTGTAGTAGCATGTTGGGGGGGAGGGAAGAAGAGAGGAGAGAGGAGAAGAGAGCAGAGAGCAAAAGAGAGGAGAGAGAAAGGAGGAGGTGGGGGAGAGGGGAGCAAGGAACAGCAAGGAGAGAGGGGGGCAGGAAGTGGAGGGGGGAGAGACAGACAGAGAGACAGCCAGAGAAGCACTCTCACAGTGGTGCTGGGGACAAAGGATGAGGTAGGGAGGGCGAGGCTGAAGAGGCAGGCAGGGCCAGACATAGTACTTCACAACTACCATCTACAATCTAGGAGATGCTTATAAAGGGATATCAGGAAGAGAGGAGGCTGGGATATTTAGAATCTGTTCCCTACAGAACCTCAGAGGAGGGAAGAAATTAACTCCCTGGAGGTCAGTGGTATCAGAGCTTTCTGAGAAAGGTAGTAGGTGCAGAGGTCAAAATACCATCCCTTTGACTAACTCCCCATTACTATCAGCATGAGTATTCTACCTACTTACCACACTGAGATGAACAGACATTCCAGGGTCAGGGATAGGAAGTTTGTGCAGAGTTTCAAGAAGTTCATTCCTCTGACTCTCCTGAAAAAACAAAACAAAATAAAAACACACCTACGAATGTGGTTAAGTCATAAAAACAAGGCAGAACCTCCAGACTAAGCTGAGGGCCCTTAGGACGGAGGGGTCTGGGGAGATGCTGGCCCCAGTACAGAAATAAGTGTGATATTCGTGGTGAACAGAAGACACCACTTAGGACTTATAAATAAGAGCCAAATAGATCCTCCGATAACATGTCTGACATTTTCTACTCAGTCAGACACCTACCATGACGTCCTTTTATGTATCATACACCATAAGCTCTCAGCTCTTCAACTCTGTAGCAACATCTTTTAAATGCAAACAAACCTAGCTTAAGGTGTGGGGGTGACTGCAAGAAATAAAGATAACACTATAGAGCTTGTCTTCATCATCATTACCTTCTATTAATTTTATTGACTATTCACAGCCCAGCAGCTTCCAATTAAGAAAGCTAGAAATGAACTGCATATATGAGCATGCAATAGAGGATGGTGCCTGTGCGTATGAATTAGTAAGATTCAGACAAAGAATGATATACAGAGCAGTAGAAATTATTTGGCTGGAACTAGATTAACCTTTGAAAATGTTCAAAAGAACAATGTTTACAGCATGGTCTCAAAGCCACTTCTTCCATCCTGCAGAATTTTCAATCTTAATATTTTAATCAAGTCACTATGACACAGTAATGAAGTGATTGCAGCCACCGGCTCAAGTATGTCACAGGTTGTGAAGGCGGCACTGATTAGGACAGGGTTCAGATCTGTTGTTTGTAGGATTGAGATGAGTTGTACTCGACTTGAAGGCACCCAATAACAATATCCTAGTAGCATGCTTACATATGTATGCATTTGCTATCTGTTCCTCACAATTATTCTATGGTAGAGACATACAAACTGAGACTGAGAAAGGTAATCAACTTGGCTCAAATCAAGGACTTGGGAATTTACGTGGCTGGAAACGAAATATACAATTTTTGCGTTCAAGCCCAGAGTCCTCTCCACTACCCCAGAGATGTTTTTGGTAATAAATTTGATAAAATAAGAGAATAAGCTCATATACTACACACCTGTTCCAATGTGAACTGGGACAGTCATTCCGTTTTCTCAGAGGTAAAAAAGTAAACCTGTACGTACACTGCATTATTTTGCTCAAAAACAATCTCAAATGTATTTTCAAATTTCCTCAACAATTTGAAAGTTAGTTATGCTCCACCTTCTACATAACTACAATCAATCATTAAAATCAGAAAACTAATAGTGACACAGCATTACAATTTAATATCCAACTCCAATAATGTTCTTGCTAGCAAAATAATCCTGTTTTAAATTGTGTATCACCTTCCGTTATCAAGTCTCGCAAGTCTTCAGCCTGGAACAGTCCCTCAGTTTTTATAGATTTGAATTGTCTACACCTATTACCTCCACAGTTAGGCCAGCCATCTTGTAGAAAAGATTCCTCTGATATTCTCTTATGATCCTAATGCCAAACTGTCCCTTTAAGGAGAATGTGCACTTTGATCATTTTATTAATTCATCTGATGCCTCTACTTTTAAGTATTATTCTCCCCTTTTTATTTAATAGGGACTGTGTGGAGAAATATTTCCTGTATTTCCTATTTTCCATCAATTTTCAATTTACCCATTTTTTTTGAGAAGGATACGGGAGGTTTTTAAAAATTATTATATTGTTTATAATCATTTGCTATCATTACTTATTTTGATGCTCAAATTATCCCATACATGACCAGTAGAGACCCCTTGTCCCTTTAACTTTTGGGTACAAAAGATATTCCAGGCTCATCTTAAACTTTCCCTCTCTCAGCCCCAGAATCAGTCAGTTCTTCAAAAAGTTACTATTACTTATTTTAGAAATCTGGGCACTAGATATGCTTATTATTACTTGAGTAATTGCTGATTGCAGATTCTTTCAGTGGATTGTGTTGTTGTTAGATGCCGTCAAGTCAGCTCCAACTTTAGCAACCCTGCACACAAGGGAACGAAACGTCATACCATCCTCACAACCGGTACTATGCTTGATGTCACTATAGCGGCATCAGGTCCATCTATCACACTGAAGTTTTCCTGTTTCATTGATCCTCTGTCCTTCTCAAAGGACAAGCCCCTTCTGATAATATATTTAAATTACTTGAGATGATGTCTCCTCATCCTCATGTCTAAGAAGAAGCCTGGCTGTTTCTTCCAAGGCAGAACTGCTCATTCTTCTGGCAGTCTCTGTTCTTTGCCAGCACCATAATTTAATGGCATAAATTCTTCAGTTTTCCTTAGATCAAACTTTCACAAACATATGAAGCAAACGAAAATACCATGGATTGGGTCTGGTACAGTGGATTAAGTCAGGGCATACGTTACACCAAGGAGACTCATAATCCACTCAGGTACTTGGTAGAGAGTTGCACTGCTAGTCCAAAGGCTAGGCCTCTCTGGAGGTTTAACTCAACCAGCTACTCTGAGGCAGAAAGATGGACAATTTCCTTCCAGGTAACTAGCAGTGTTGGAAATCCACTAAGGGCCAGTTAGGAGAGCTCCAACTGCAATCCAGTGATCCAGCATGAGAATTATGCTAGCTTCTTCTTTTTACATATTGAGAGAGATGAGGCAATCTACTTCTGTGAAGATTAAAGACTAGTGAGCCCTATGGGATTGTTCTTTCTCGCATCACAAGGTACATTTTAAAAAATGTACTGGGTTTGGAGAGTTGTTGTTTTCCTCAAACTGAATCCTTGTTGTTGTTAGGTGCTGTTAAGCTGAGTAAGATTCAGAGACCCTATGAACAGCCAATTTGAATCCTTCCCTATCCTGTGCTATCCCACAAAGAATAAATATGTGAGTCAACCTCTGACTTAAAAACTATTAAATCTCCATGTTACAAGATTCTGGTTATTAAAGTGCAAGTGAAAACCTGAATGCTTGATTAAAGTGAACTATGAACAAGAAATCAATGAACAGACCCAAGGTGACTTCCTAACTCATTCATCAAAGATAAAACCACTTCTATGACTGAATTCTGTGATACCTAAACATCCTTTCAGAGTGGGCTTAGTGATCTAGGGAGCAATTTCTATTTGTTATTCTTTCCTTTACTATGAGCTCTGGAATGCAGAGTCAGTGAGTAAATTGAACCTAAGGAAAAGATTTATCCATTATACACACAATTCTCAACTTTCTTTCGAGATGGCATCTCACAAAGGATATTTAAAAACAACTTTCGTATCTCACAATATTAATACTTACTGTGAAATAAAAGTGTTTGGGGTCAAATGATGGGGAAAGTACTGAATAACACAGGATGCTCTACTACAGGACTAACTGAATATTATATTTTATGAAAGGAAACAAATATGAAACACAACCCTTTTTCCCATTCCTTAACACTTTCTTTATTATGTCTTTATTTAGGGGATATTTCTTAGGGCAAGTATGCTGGGAAAAATATTTAAAAATAAGGGCTCACTTAAGGATCAGCTAGACAAATATTCAACTCTTTAATAATCAAAGAAATGCCATTAGAACAATGAGAGGTTTTCTCTTTTTATTTTGATTTGAGTGAGAGTTTACAAACCAAATTAATTTTACACAATCATTCACATATTTTCTATAATATTAATTTCAGCATCTACAATGTAATCAGACTGTTACTGCTTCCTCACTATAATTCAGATTTCCATTAATCTTTCAATAGCTCTCTGTCTTCCCTTCATTTAGTGATACTGTGTTCCTCATGCCCTTTTTGGACATTGCTGCTCTGTCACTCATTTTAATGTTGAGCACTGGTGGCCTAATGACAAGAAGCTGCATTGCAATCCCAAAGGCACAAGGTACAAATCCACCAGCTGTTCCATGGGAGGAGGATAACAATCTCTTCCCATGTGATTAACTACCTCTGAAAACCTGCCAAGGGGTCAACTATCGGTCAGTTCCAACTCGACACACACAAAAACAACAACATTATGTATTTACAAATTTGTACTCCCCTCTCCCTTCTTGACAACCATCCAAGGATGTTTTACCTATGTGTAAAACTTTCTTGAGCTTTTTAAATCATAGTCTCATACAATATTTGGCCTTTTATGATTGATGTATTTTATTCAGCCTAATGTTCTCTCGGCTCATCCACGTTATGCAGTGGTTTATAAATTGTTTATTGGCTTATATAGTGTTGCACAGTACTTCACAATGAGACTTTTAAACTGTCAAATCAATATACGATAATAATGATAGTGGGTAACTTAGGAATCCATCACTAGTAGAAGGCATCCTTTAAGAAAGCAGTACTTTCAGAAAGTTAAATAATTGAAAGTTGAATAAAATGGAATACTTTCAATATAGCAAATGTTTTAAAAGCATGCTTCTATTGACATTACAGTGCTATACTCTCAGAGATATTATGGTTTATAGTAATGAAAAAAATAATAAAAAATGTCAACAATGGAGAAACATTTCAGTCAATCAAGATATACATGATAAAAATATGTAGTCATGATGATTATTTACAAGATTTTTAATCCCATGGGGGCATTGTCTCTGTTATAATTGTTGCTGATATGCACCACTAAGGTGGAATCAACTGACCTTCCAGCTGATTTTCAGGGGCAGTAAATCACATGCCCATCTTTTCCCCACAAAGCGTCTGATGACTTTTTAACTCATGTGCTTTGGGTTGGTAGTTGAACTTTTTACTGCTGAGCCAGCAGAGCTCCCTTGTTATAATGGTACCTGGAAAATGTGGGGTATGGGAGTTTAAATACAGCCCTAGTTGGTGCTTATACCCATGAACAAATTAGCACATAGTTTCTTCTAAAAGTACAGTAAGATACAGAATAACTTTCAAGGCAATTTTCATGCTGTTACAAAACTGATTGCAAGCAATGGCCAACAAGCCTCCCTAAATGGGAACTCAGGACAGTGGGCTTGTAGTGACATAACTTGCTCGCAAACAAACCACAGCTCTGTAGCATGACAGGAAAAATTCAAATGTGTGCTTCAGAAACATTTTCGTTTAACACAATTAAAAAACTTTCAGGGTTACCTGGAAACATTAGAAATGGTGAATATTAACTATGAATGCTAAGTGTCTATTTTAATTCCACTTAAAAAAAAAATATAACCCTAAATGCTAGGGATAGCATTGCTTCGTAGGGAGGAAATGGCTGCAGATTAGATGGGATTTTCTTCTCTCGCCTACTACTTTCTAATTTCTCAAGCTTTCTATAATGGGTATGCATTATCATTTTGACACATTTGTTTCCATATAAGACATTTTATTTTTATAATCATAAAAAGAAAATTAACATTTACTTGTTAAAATGAATATGTGACAAATACCTGTCTTTTTGTCGTGTAATCTGCCAAGATGTTCAGCAATTTATAAAATACTTCGAACCAGGGGAGATAGCTGGGGGAAGAAGAGGAAACACAGGAAACATTAGTATGCAGGTCAAAATATTTAACCAGGAGCTAATTCAAGATTAGTACACCTCAGCTTTCCTCTATGTCCTGAAGAGTCTTCATGTCATAGAATGCTGGAAGCACAAACTGGCAATATGCTAATTATTTCTGGGATTTAAAAAAAATTGCCTATGTTAAGGAGAGAAGTGTCTATTATAAATTATTCCTATGCCTCAAAGCTAGAATAGATTCATAGAGAAGAAATTAAAAACAGATTCTGCAATCAAGAACCATATCTGAAGATTCCCCCAAGACTCTACTACATGACCTACCCTTCCCAGGAAAGTTTCTATTCAAGTTTCTCATGGATGGACATACGCACGATATATATTGGCATATATATGCAAGGTGTTCCTGGGGGCTTCCTGAGCCCAAAGATGTTCATGTGGTTGAATCCAGCAGTCTACCTCTAATGCAACCCCTCCATATATACTGCAGGATGAACTCTAACTCTTTGTCCCCACTGTCCTCTTCTGATTCCATTCATCACTTCCTTGAACTCTGAAAACAGCCTGGCTGCAATCAGTCCTCCACGTGGCCCTTAGAATGGTCTCACTAAATGTAAACCTAAGTTACATACTGGGTTAAATTCCTGCAGTGATGTCCTATCATTACAAGATCAAGTCCACACAGAGAATGGCATTCGAGGCTCTTCATGATAAAGGCCTCGACTATCTCTCTGGTGGTCCTCTCTCTACTCCCCTCTATGCACACTGCTCTCTACAATGTCCAAGCATCCTCAGACCTTCCTGTCCTGCATACCTTTGCCCGTTTGCTCCTACTGACCACCCTGGTCTAACCTAGCTGATTTCTACTTACCCTCCTGACAGCCCTCACTCCTAGCCTGTTGTTGTACAGTTTAAGGTCCCAGTCCTTGGGAAATGCCATCCTTGTTGTTCCTGTTGTTATATGCCATCGAGTCACTTGTGACTCATAGCGACCCTATGTACAGAAGCCCTAACCTCTGCTTTGTCCTGTGCCAATCGCACTGTCTCTGACACTCCCATCCCGATTATCCCAGTTACTGAATCAATCCACCTCATAGAGGGTCTTTCCCTCCTGCGCTGTCCCTCCACCCTACCAAGTATGATGTCCTTCTCTAAGGACCGGTCTCTCCTTACAACATGTCCAAAGTATGTTAGATGGAGCCCCAGAATCCTTGCCTCCAAGAGCCACCTGGTTTAACCCTTTTCAGGATAAATCTGTTTGTTTTCCTAGCAGTCCATGTACTCTCAAAACTCCTCTCCAGCACCACAGCTCAAAGGCATCAATTCTCCTTCTATCCTCCTTGGTTATTGTCCAACTCTCTGATGCATAACAAGTGATAGCAAAGACCATGGCCTGTATCAGATGCACCTTAGTCTCCAGAGAGACACCGTTGCCCTTCAGTAATTTCGAGAGGTCGCTAACAGCAGACTTTCCCATGGCAATGTGTCTTTTAATTTCCTGGCTACTGGTGCCAAGAGTGTTGACTGTGGAGCCAAACAAACTGAAGCTGTGAACAATCTTAATCTCTTCGCCATCCATCCTAATGCTGCCAATTGGTCCAGTGGTGAGAATCTTTGTCTTCTTGACATTGAGCCTCAATCCATATTGGAGGCTGCAGTCCTTGACCCTCTGCAGCAAGCGCTTTAGGGCCTCCTCAGTTTCAGCAAGCAGGGTTGTGTCATCTGCATAATGCAGATTGTTGATAGATCGTCCACCAATCTTGACCCCACATTTCTCCTCATAGAGCCCAGCCTCACGGATAATTTGTTCTGCATACAGGTTGAAAAGGTATGGAGATAGGACACATCCCTGGAGTACGCCCTTCCCAATTTTGAACCACACAGTGTTTCCTTGCGCTGTTCTGATGACTGCCTCCTAGTCCAAGTATAGGTTTCTCATTAGCATGATCAAGTGTTCTGGGATTCCCATTCTTCTCAGAGTCAGCCACAGTTTGTTATGATCCACACAGTCAAACGCATTTGCATAGTCAATGAAACACAGATAGACATTCCTCTGGTATTCCCTGCTTTCAGCCAAGGTCCATCTAACATCAGCTCAATATCCCTAGTACCACGACCCCTTCTAAACCCCGCCTGGACTTCTGGCAGTTCTCTGATGATGTGCTGTTCCAGTCATTTTTTTATAATCTCCAGTAGAATATTGCTTGCATGTGAAATCAATGAGATTGTTCTATAGTTTCTACACTCTGTTGGGTCACCTTTCTTCGGGATGGGAACAAATATAGATCTCTTCTAGTCAGTTGGCCAAGTGGTTGTTCTCCAGATTTCTCGGCACAACTTGGTGAGCACGTCCAGGGCAGCATCTGTTAGCTGAAATATGTCAATTGGTATACAGTCTATTCCTGGGGCCTTATTTTTTGCCATTTCCTTCAAAGCAGTCTGAACTTCTTCTTTCGTCACCATAGGCTCTTGCTCATATGTTGTTTCATGAAATTCTTCTGTGTCTGCCAATTCCTTTCGATACAGTGATTCACTAGGTAGCTTAAATTCTTCTCTGCTGGCTGCCTTGTTTTAACATGCTACATACAATGGAGCATGTTTGTCTTCCCAACAACTGAGCACAAATTGAGAGAGAGGGTTGCTCAGTCTTCCTGGAGTAAAGCACAATGTCTGGCATTATCACAATGGCTCAATGTTGACTGAACAAATAAAAGCAGAACAAAACACCCAAAGACTTAACAACAAAGCCACATTGTTGTTATGCACCAATGAGTCTGTCAGCATATTTTCAGGGGCTGTAAATCATAGGGCATGGTTGGTGGATTTGAATCACCTGGCTTTGGGTTGGCAGTGTAATACCTTACCACTAGTCCTCCAGATTCCCTAAAGCTATACTGTTGTTGCATATTGTCAAGTCAAAACCAACACATAGCCGATCCTGTAGCAGGTTTTCAGAGGCAGTTAATTACACAGGAGGTGACTGCCCATCCTTCTCTCATGAAGCTGCTGGTGGAGTCAAACCACATCCCTCTGGGATTACAGTACATCTTAGCCACTAGGTCACCAGAGCTCCCTAACGCTATATTAGTACTACAGAGTTGTTGCTGAAATGTATCCTACAATGAAGAAGTATGTCACTTAATTTAAATGACTTTTGTTCTCTGTAAAAATGCGGGGGGGATTGTGTACCAATGAGGGAGTTTTTCTTTTGCTTTTCAAGGAAAGGAGCAAACGGGGGGTGCAACAATGAATGAATGGAATCCCAAAATCTCTGTAGATGTTCACTGAAATGAAAAATAAACAACCTAAATTTAAAAAAAAATTTCCAAAGCTAATTTAAATGCACACAAGAGAAAAACTCTGCTGTACCAAGTGCTTGCTGTCCTTAGTATGCCTGTCTTCCTAACAGTGCCCATTACTGATAGAGCTGGACAAGATTCTGAGACATGATGGTGTATGACTACATCCTGCCACAGAAAGGGAAATCAGCACCCTGTACAGATTACCAGCTGTACCGCTGAGGGTAATAAATGAAGTGAGAGGCAATAGAGAGGAGAGATAAAGTACACAGTTCGCTAGCATTAATGTCTGTCTGAAGCCAGCATATGCTACTGTAAAATTTAAGTAGCTTATCAAAATACACTGATAAGCAACTTAACTTTTCACTTCTTTGACAGTATTATCACTTATGTTAATATGTTTCAATCAGCTCTGGCAGCTGCATATTGACTATTACAGACCAAATGACTGCTGCCACTTTACCAAGTATTTACTTTGGCAGAGCAATGTAAACATTCAAGAGGGATTAGGGAGGAGATATGTTTCTCCTTTCCTACTCTGTTAAATAAACCTCAGCTGAGTTAAAAGTCATTTTAGTAGGAAGAGCCCCCCACCGATCTCCCCACAGAAAAAACCTCTTATACAGATTAGAGGATGCTCAGTAAACAAATTCAACTAAGGATTACATGCTCCTCTCCCCACTGCCCCACAGATGAAAAATGGCAGCAACTATCAGGAAGCGCGTGGAGGGAAGAATGCAAAAGAGAAAGTATTTCCTTACAAGAAAGCAGGAGCTTCAAGCTAATAAGAAAAGCTGCGCTCATTTTGGAAATACTTGATGAAATTAATTCGGGCAGGCTAGACTGTGATAATTTAGGAAGCAGTCGTGGGATTGGGCAACCAGATTCAACTGACCGAAACATCTCGAGCAGGGACCCTCAGCATCCTCTCCTGCTGTGGGAAGGGTTGCATGACCCATGGCCAACAGTGCTGAGTTCTCACACTCTGCCTCACTCAGTCAATTCTTTTTTGGCTCCGCTAAGCAGAGCTATCAACCAGGGGAGGATTTGTTGTTACCCTGGAAATTGGCCATTTCTTTCTCTCTTTGGCCTGACCGGCCACAACTGTTCCCCACATGTTGTCCCCTGTGCACTGACAGATGAATGTCTAGTGATGGCAGTGTTAAGATTTTGAAACCCAAACCCAGCTGCCTTCTTCTTCAAAGGGTCCCTGTTTTACCCTGTTGGGAGGCCAGGGTTCACAGCTGAACTTTATCCAGTGGCGTTTCCTGTACTGCTTCATTAGTGCGGGCACAACAGCTTCATGCTGGCTGCGAGGCTGCAGGTGAGGATATGGAGACCCTCCGTGACATTTTGTGCTTGTCTGTCATCACTGAGTAAACAATACTTCCCAATCCAGGGACAGGAAACAAACATGCCATTACACTGCTCCTCCCTGGACATCGAAAAGATCTCAAAACATCCTGGGCCTGCTCCGCTTGGTACCTTCATATAGTCATTGAGCCCTCACTGCCCAGTGTCGCTGTGGTAGGTTCACTCCAAGCCTGAAGCTAACGTGAGGAATTACAGAAGGCCGCTGCACTCGAAACCATAGTCTGAGTCAGGAAGAGAGACAAAGAAACAACTAAGAGTAATAGTTTGTGTTATGGAAATAGGTATCTTTCTCCAGTTCCCTATTTAGTTAAGATATTTTATTGATAAAAGTATAATGAGGCATTGTAATAACCCAGTCAGCAGGGTCTTGGTTGGTCAAAAAAGGAAAAGGCAGCTTTCTAAACAACGGTCCAGAACTGATCCTTCCTCACCAAACTGTAGCTCAGATAACTCTGTCCCAGGGGCCTGCTTTCATTCCCAGGCCTGGCAGTCACACTGAGGAACTACTGTTTTATGTGTGGTTATACAAAGATTTAAATTGAAGAAAAATGGAGGGGACTGTTCTTACCCTGGGGATGCACTGTGAGAGGGCCTAAAGATAGGGTCAGGTTCTAAAACTAAGGTGAATGGTAAACATAGTCCATCGTCAAAATTACCTTTAAAAAGCCTTTCAACTGCCCAAAAGAACAGCAAATACCGTTTGTGTAGACATAATCTAGTTGACCTAAGTTTAGTAGGCATGCTGAAATGGGGGGGGGGGGGAGAATGAAATCTGTTACCTTGGTGAGCTGCTCAGAGGATTCACTTTTCTATTGTTGCACCATTTAAATAGTCTATCAGGATAATCACTGCCAATCTGGTGTGTCTGTGTGTGTGAATGCATTCATGACTGACTTTGTGTAAAGGTGTATATGATAGAATTCTGCTTTGGCGTCCCAAGCATTATAACAGAAACCACCACAAATTTTCAAAACTTTTTCCCTTCCCTTCCTCAGCAATTGGCACAGACTGCCAATTATGTGTTAGGCTGCAAAACTAAAGGCTGGTAGTTCAAATCTACTAGGCATGCCACCAGAGGAAGATGGTCAATCTTCCACTGACTCAGTGGTAGTGGGTGCAGGTGGGTCTTTCTCAAGAATTCAGTTCAAGGCCATTTGCTAAGCATAAGCACAGGCTACTAATGTCTGGAATAGTGAAGTTAAGACAAAGTGAGATAGAACAGGGTCTTTAAAATTTTATTGGTGACCTTCTACTGCTTTAAAATTTCATCTTGGATACTATAAAAGCCGTATCCCTTCTTTTCTCACTTCCTCTCAGCAGATGTTCCCAACATTCATTGAACAGCAAAATTCCTTCAGTAAGGTTATTTAGCACTCAGTAAATAAACTTTAACATTTAAAACAGAGCAAACAAACTCTAAGAGCAAACCAATCTAAAAAAAGCAGAGCAGCAAAGCTGATATTGAAGAGAAAAAAAGACTTGAGTCAGGTATCTGGACCTGGATGAATCTCAGTTTCATATTTTCTGGGCAAGTCACTTCATTGCTTATAGATTGAAATATCTTCTTCTACAAAAAAAAGATATAAACCATCTAAATTACATAAGTAATGTGCATATAACCATCTAATCCCTAGAGGTGAAAACTGTTAAGTGCTTAGATGCTAATCAAAAAAGTTTGATGGTAGGTATCTATATACAGGCAAATGGTTAAAGAACCTGTGGTCCATCACATAATAGAGTATTATGCCACATCAAAGAATATAAAGACATCACAAATATGGATAAATTTAGAGGAAATTATGAGTGACATAAATCAGTTTACAGAAGGATAATTATTGCATAAGACTGTTGTTATGTGCCATCAAGTCGCCTATGGCTCTTAGTGACCCTATGTGCAATAGCCTTGAAACCTGCTCTATCCTGTGCCAAACTTTTTTTCTCTGACACACCTACCCCTAAAATTCCAGTCATTGAATCAATTAATCTCATCAAGAGTCTTCCTCTGTTGCCCTGTCCCTCCACTCTCTCAAGCATGATGTCCCTCTCCAAGGACTGTTCCCTCCTTGAAACATATCCAAATTATGTCAGATAGAGCTTTAGAATTCTTGCCTCCAAGGAGCAGCCTAGTTTAATTTTCTCTAGGATAAACCTGCTTGTTCTCCTAGAAATACATGGTATATTCAGTACTCTTCTCCGGCACCACAGCTCAAAGGCATCAATTCTTCTTCTATCATCCCTAGTCATTGTCCACCTTTCTGATGCATAAGCAAGTAATTGCAAAGACCATGGCATAAGACTACTATAGATACAACTAAGGACAAGTTTATACATACAGTCGTTCTTGGAATGGTTACTATGGACAGGACGGGAGGAGGGGGGGAATAAAAATTTAAAAATAAGTTGGGTGAATGGACAGGCAACAATAAAAAGGTTGATCAAATACTATTTACTGAGGACATTAAAAAATTCAATCAATATTTTGAAACAAAATATGGATAAGTGATTGAATGAAATTTTTAATATGATTTATAAACCTTCCCTCATATCATGATAAAGCAGAAATTTTGGTGCTTTGAATATATTCAAAGGTGCCTTGAAATAAAGTTCTGGTGATCTACGACCCCCCCCAAAAAAAATCTGCCACTGAAAACTCTATAGAGCAAAGTTCTACTCTGACACATATGGAGTCACCAAGACTTGCAATCAACTTGGTAACAATTGTTTTGTTTTGATTTAATCTTGTGCCTTGAATACCCTTCTTGCTTGGCTAATTCCTCGCCCTTTGCTAGTCTCAATTCTGTACGTTCTCTTTGACCCCTTCTGCATCAGACAGAGGGTTCTCAGCATGATGTACTGAGTTCTTCATTCCCAGGGGCCACTGGCTAGGTAGGAAAGTACAAGCTGTTGTTAGAGGAAGATGATCAGTGATGATAAAACGGAATAAAAGAATTGGTTCCTAACCTCCTGGCTTGACTTGGCATTTATCCCTGCTTCTCTGTCAGTATACTAGTTGGTCAAATCTCCACAATGAAATGATAACAGACCACAAAGTAGAACAAGTCCTGCAAATGATGTAGAATTTCATGAAGCCCATGTTAGTAAGTCAGACTCCTCCTTGCTCACAGTTGAGGCAAAATCACCAACAAACGAAGGCTTGCCAGCACAAAATCAGTTAACAAGTGAAGAAGAAAAACTCAAGAAAAATAAGTATGACAACACAAGAATGACTTCAAAGGGAAACTATTTCAATATCAAAGGATTAAGAGAGACTCTTGGGAAGTTGATGAAGTCCTCAAATACTTTTGGGAAAATAACTCCTTTTATGATTCTGTTATGAAAGTCAAACAGGAATTGTTTTGTATGTCAGAAAAATTATAACCTCCTCTGTTAGAAAAATTATAGCTTTCTTCAAAAAAATCCCTAGATTTGCTTTTTTGAGGATTTAATGAATTTCTGAAATAGAACCCCTAAATTTTATTAAGATAAACTTGTCATTTTTTTTAGAAATAAAATTCTAAATTTTCCCCTATTTTATTGTGAAATACAGGTACCACTTTAACACGTTGCTGCAAATGACAGCAAAAAAGAAAATGTGTTTCTAAGCATGGTCTCAATTTAAAAGTGTGCGGCATTGAAAAAGTATTTAATTCACAGAATATGAAACCATCCTGAGTTTATCCTATATTAAAACTCACCAGAGTTCATACTACATGCTTCTTTGTCTTCTCTATTAGTGCCAATCCCACGGAAGCAAAGATTGTGACTATATTTGTTGTTGTTATGTGTACGGTAGAGTTGGAACTGACCCACAGCTGACATTCCAGTGGGTTTCCAGAGGCAGTTAATCGCATGGAAGGAGATGGTCCACTCTTGTCGCTTGGAGCAGTTGGTGGTCTCAAACCACAAGCCTCCAGGATTGGAGCACATCTTCTTGCCACTGTGACTATTTAATATCTATTATGTAGACATTAAATATGTTGTTGTTATGTGCCATCAAGTCGCCTGCGACTCATAGAGACCCTATGTACAACAGCCCTAAACTCCGCTCTGTCCTGTGCCAATCGCACTGTCTCTGACACTCCCATCCCTATCCCAGTCACTGAATCAATCCACTTCATATAGGGCCTTCCTCTCCTGCGTTGTCCCTCCACCCTCCCAAGCATGATGTCCCTCTCTAAGGACTGGTCTCTCCTCACAACATGTCCAAAGTATGTTAGATGGAGCCTCAGAATCCTTGCCTCCAAGGAGCCACCCAGTTTAACCCTTTCCAGGACAAATCTCTTTGTTTTCCTAGCAGTCCATGGTATTCTCAATACTTGGTTAACCACATAATAACCACATAATGCCTCAATGAACATACCCATGGAATTCAAACTTGAGATACTGTTTACAGTCTAAACATTACAATCTCAAGATTGTTAATTTTTTTAATGTTTCAATCAGTCATCTATGCACTCACTCACCCGTATTTATTGAGCTCTAATAACTGGCAAGGGGTTGTACAGCTAACCCAAAGGAACACAGTTCAAATACACTAGCTGCTTTGAAGAAGAAAGATAAGCAGTCTCGCCTCATACAATTTATTGCCTCTGAAAACCTGCTGGTGGGTCAGTTATGAGTTGATTCCAACTCAATGGTACCTAACAACAACAATGTAGTGTAGGTAATATTAATGAATGTGGCATGGACTGCAAGAAGGAGGAACAAATCTGTCTTAGAAGGAGTACAGTCAGAATAGACTTTTGGAGTGAAGATAGCAAAACATGGCTACATGTATTTTGGACATAGCAGGAGAGATCAATCCTTAGAAGACAGTATTCTTCCTAGAGAGGGTCAGCAAAAAGAGAAAGATCTTCAATGAAATGGACTGATACAGTGGCTACAACAATGAACTAAGATATAACAATGGTTGTAAGGATAATGCAGGACCTGCTAGTGTTCTGATCTTTTATACATGGGATTTTATAACCAATTCAATGGGAACTCTAGTAGACTAGTGGTAAGAAGCTGAGCTGCAACCCCAAAGACATGCGGTTCAAATCCAACAGCTGTTCCGTAGAAGGATGGGCAATCTCCTCTCATGTGATTTAGTGCCTCTGAAAACTTGATGGAGTGTCAGCTATGGGTCGGTTCTGACTTGACAGCACACAATAACAACAACAATAGTACTTAACAATAACATGTGCCTGACTCTTGCAAGGAAGATCCCAGGAATCATTATTTCACGCATTCTCAGCCCAATGAGTGACACCAACAGAAAGGTAATTACTGGTCAATATCTGTGAGGCCAAAGACTGCCAAAAGAACAAGTAAGTCTTTCTTGGAAGAAGTTCAGCCCAAGTACTTCTTTAGAGGCAAGGATGTCACCATCCTTCACCATATACTTCAAGTATGTTGATAGGAAAGATCAGTCTTTATAAAAAGACAGCATGCTTGAAAAGGTGGAGAGTCAGAAAGATGAAGATTGTCAACAAGACAGACTGACACAACAGCTGTAGCAAGGGGCTCAAGCATGTCAGAGGTCGTGAAAATGGCTCAGGACAGATCAGGGTTCAGGTTGTTTTTATAGGGTCACTAGAAGTCATAGATCTCTGACTCACAATTACCTAACAACAGCATCTATCAAATGATAGCACCCTGACCCAGAGGTTCAACTAAGGCATCAGAGGAGAGGTCAGGACAAGCCTCCGAAAGGAAATGACTCTCAACTTTACACTCACAAGTGAGGAGACTCCCTTGGCCTCAAACATCAGCTACGGTATCTTACACCCAAGTCTGTGGAAGTCAGATAGAAATTGCCCATACATGTCTAAGAGAAGAATGTCTGACAAATATATAAAACACACCCACACACTGTGCCTAGAACAGAGAAAACATTTCACTTCCCATTAGTAAAATCATACCTTTACTGGTAATCAAACTAATAAGCTAATAAGAAAAGGAAATAAAAGGGGGAAAATTCCCCTTTGAGAGATGAGTACCAATCTCACTCAATTTGAGCATTCTGTTTAGCTCACAGCTGCTAATCTCAAATTGTAAATTGATTATGGTATATAGTTAAGCTCACAGAGCTCAGACTTATGCCCATAATTAACATCCCATTTTGATACTTATTTTATCTTGCATCAAGAGGAAACCCCCCAAACAAACAAAAGCAAAAAACTCCCCATAAAACATCTATATTTAGATAAATCTTCACAAACATGAACTTGGATTTTATTCTGGAAACAAGGCTCTTTTCTCTCTTGATGGGCATTCAGTAATTGTTGCTTTTAGAGAGTAGAGCTGCTGTCTTCTTTTCTGTGAGAGGATTACTGTGATTGAGGGAGATTACGCAGCAGAAAGCATGGAGGCACTTTTCTGTTATCACTAGTGAAGTGTTGGTAACATAAGATCTTCGGAGTAATGACACCTGCACTGACAATTCAGAGTAATTCTGATATTTTCCATTGAGCCCAGAGAGGGCGAGCATGTAGGCCTTTCATCATTTTCCTAAAAGAGTTTATGATGTTGCCATTCCTATATTCACAAACCTGCAAGCTCCCCCTCCCTGCCCCATTCAGAACATCTTGTTTTATGGTTTAAATCACTACTAGAATATAATTTAGTGGGTTAGCAAGATTTTAACCACGGCCCATCTTCCTGGTGCTTTCATAGCTGAAGAAAGAAAGAAATCATAGCTACCAAGATAAACTATGACAAAGAAATGGTTTTCCCCTTTCCAAAATAATCAAAAATATTAATTATTCCATTGAGATACCAGCCAACATTATTCTCATTTTAGAGGCAAGGAAATAATGAGGGAACAGGAAAAGCATTTATTGTGTTAGTTGCCTTGAAATAGTAATTTTCACAACAGATCTATACGATGGATTATCCGAATTTACAGGTGAGAAAACTGAGTTTCAGAAAAAAAAAAAGCAACTTCCCTAGTTTGACACTGCTAATAAAACTTCAGTTAAAACACAAAACAGGTTCAGTCTAACTTCTAAGTCCTACATATACTATCTATTATACCATTGTTAGCTGTACCGTATGATCAAGTATAATGATGGGTCCCAAGGCTGGGATTTAAAATCCTTACCTTAAATTTCTCACTAAAGGGCCTGATAAAATTGAAGTCGGCCTCCAAAAGCCTCTTAGCTATACTGTTCTGAGCAATCCGACTTTGGCTGCCTCCCAACAATTCAGCATGTTTTCTTACTTTGCCAACTCCAGGGACACAAGTCATGTGTCAGCTCTTTACTGCTTTAGAAATTAGTGTACATGTTATATATGGAAACATAAATATAAATAGCTTGATTTAAAATGTTTTATCAAATGTGGCAGAAAAATATATTTTATGTTTCCCATGCTTTGTATCAAGACCCCATGCCTCTGCTATGCTAAATGTATATTCTGAAGAATTTATCTATCAAAAACATGGTCAGTGTCATAGATTCTTAAACAGACTGTGCTGCCTTTTCTCCCCCAAAGCTTTGAATGTATGCTTATGGTGACAATTAAGGAAATACTAAATTAGACAGGGCATAGGTTTTCCAGGAGTAGCACTCACTTAAGTTCATTTACACCCTAGATCTCTGCTTGAATATCATTCAATCGCAAATCTCTCTATAAAAGTGTCTGGCTGTCTCTTAAACCCATTTATGCTCTATGCTTCAATGCCTTTTCCTGGCAACTTTTTCCATATGCTTAACTTCTTCCAAAGAAACGGTTCTGTCTCAATTCATAGAAAAGCACACCAATCAATAAGGGAAGGCAGGTAAAGAAAGGAAAGAGAGACAGACACACAGAAACAAAGTATGACATAAATGTAGCTGGTCCAATAAAAACGTTTTAGAAGGCAAAGAGTTTTAGGCCAAAAGAAAACTAATCTAATACTGACTACCCCCAAGCAATTGGAGTTCCCTGAACTTGAATTTATAACCCAAACACTCTGTAGCAGATGCAACTTGAGACACACAACTGGTAGCACTACTGGGGATTTATGACTTATGACTTGTTCATATTTAATTTGTAACCAAACACTTCCCCTTCCTCTTAGCTGCCTTAGAACTCTTATTAACTCTTGTTTTCGCAGGTCAGAGGTTAAATAAAGGAAGAGAAGCATTCTGGTGTGAGCTTGCCCAGAGCACCACATCCAAGAGTGACCTTGTGCAGGAATATTAAAGTAAGCGATAAGGCGGAGACCATTCAAGACAGCTGACGTTCAAAGCCTCCTTTGGGTAAGAAGCAAGACCTTACAACTGGTGCACTGGCAACAAACACAGACAGGAAACTATTCTGCTCTCAAGTTACCTTTAGTGACAGAGCATCTCTCTCACCAACAAGCTTTTCACGACTCATTTTTGGAAAGGAAATTCAAGGTTTTAGGAAAAGTAAAGCAATTCTTCATTTCATTCAGCCACAGGAACCTGCCTTGCCCACTAGGTTCTCCTACTCCTAAAAAAACCCCAAATGTTTAAAGCTATTCAATTTTGTAGCAGATCTGAGTCAGGCTGAGAGGAAGTAAAATTATTTGTACAAAATGGTACAGTAACACTTTCAACAGGTATAATTAGCTTCAAATCAACCACACGATCTACCTACTTTAAAGTATCTTCATGGCTGTGCTACTCACAATGCATCAAACAAAAATAATAATAGTAGACACGTTTATTCAGAAATTACTAAATGCCAGAACCTTCATGTGCCTTTACCTCTTTAATTTCCACAGCATTTTTGTCAAGTGGGCATGATTATATGCCTGGAGTTACATTCTGAGCAACACTAATGATTGACACTCTGTTGCTAACAGAAAGGCTACAGGTTCAAATACAGCCAGAGGCATCTTAAAAGAAAGGTCTACTGATCCACTTTTGAATAATAACCCATAGGAAATCCTAAGGAACATGCCTGGGACTGTCACAGAGTTCAAGTTAACCTGATGGCAATGGGGGGGGGGTGTAGGGGGTATAAGTAAATTTGCTCAAGAGTTGCAAGCCACACAACAGTAGATTAAATCAGAATCTAAGTTTGTGTCACTTTCCTATATTATTATGTACTTTTCCAGGATGGGGGGGGGTGTCCTTAAAGGAACAGTATCAGTAAAGTGAATGATAGGGAGAGTACACATATTTTACACACATTTAATTATGTTTTCAAATGGAATAATCATTAAGTCTGTGTTGGGTTGTTGGGTTTGTGTTTCTTGGTTTTGGTATTTTATTAAAAAAAATTGACTGACCTTATCTTCCTTCTCTCTTTTTCTTTCTTTCTTCAATGCCTAAGCCAGGCCCTGTGTAGAGTTGAATAAGGTACAGTTTCCACTATATGTGCAAAAACATCAGATTAGGTATGATCAGATGGAGGCAACAAGAGAACTCAGAAAACATTAGAAGCTATGTCTGGGTCATCCTGAGAGGAGGTGTGATGTGCATTCTCTCTGTACTATTACCACAAAATACGGTCACAGCACAAGGAAGGAAGTCCCCTCAACCAAACTGTCCAACAGAAGAGAGGGGTCCAAATCTGAGCCACCCCACCAGAGGGGGAACATGAAGCACTTTCAGTTAAAAAGGAAACTTTAGGAAAAGGAAGTTTAGCCTGTAAAGCTCCTAGCAAAAATAGGTTTTTCCTGATACTTTTTTTTCTTTTTAGGTTTTTTATAAAAAATTTGAGTGAAAGTTTACAAATCATGTTGACTTTTCATAGGTGGAAGGTATTTTCTGTTATAACATTAATTACCGCTGTTAAGTACAATTAATCAAGTCTAATTAACTTATTATATATTCTTTCCATTCACCTAATTTACTCACTTATTAATGTTCTTTATCCACTTCCCTTCCCATGCCTGTTAACTCTCAAAATGTATTAAGTTTGTAAACCTTTCTCATAGAAGTCTTACATAGTGATTGCCTTTTCCCTCACCCCATTGATAAATTCTATCAAATCTTAAAAGAAGAGATAATAACAAAAAAAAGAGATAATATCAATCTTACATAGACTTTACCAGAAAAAAGAAACATTTCTAGCTTCCTTTACAAAGCCAATCTGTAATTTGTTTAACATTTGAAAATCAACTGATCCTAATATTCTTTTTAAAATATCTTTGAATTTGATTTGCCAAAATTTTACTTAAATTTTTGTCATTTAGATTCATGAGAGATACTGATTTGTAGTTTTCTTATACATCTTAAACTTCATATATGTGTGGAAAAATAGTAGAAGTGTTACCATTCAAATTTAATGAGTAACTTAGGCAGAAATTTAAAACAAAGGTCAGAAAATATAGGCATGAATAATTTTCACCAACACTATATTTTGTGCTATTTTTTTAGTATTAGATTTTAATAGTTGTTATTTATAATAGCAGAATACATACATACCTCTAAACATGGACTAAGAATGATTAAAATAAATGATAGTGAATCCAGGCAATGGAAAATTATGTGTTAGAATAATTTCTACTGATCCAGAAAAATCCCCATGAAATAGTATCAAGTTAAGAAAAACAGTGCACAAAATCATATGTAATATGACAACATCTACACAAACTGACGAGAAGATACAAAATTAACAGTGACTATTTTCATTTTATAGAATTGTAGATAATCTTTATTCTACTTAATTTCTAAATGTCCTTTGTCATACATGTCGTACATGTTGAACATGTACACAGGGTCTTAAGATAGTTGTTTTATCTCTTAAATATTGTGATGCTTATAATAGCAAAGACTTGGGAGCAACCAAAATATACAAAAGAAAAGTGACTATAATAAATTAAAAACTACCAAAATGACAAGGTATTATATATTCATTAAAAATTACCTATAGAAAACATTTAACCAAGAAAAATGTTCATACTATATTAAAGAGAAAAGGAGGATCCATCACATATGTAGAAATGCTTTTCTAATTTTAAATTTAAAGTTTTCCAACAATCTCCAAATTTTTACAATCAACATATATTATTTTTATTAGCTATCAAACAAAAATACCTTTTTCTCATTCTGTCTTTAAACAAACTAATCACACATGTGTGATTACTCTCTGCCTACCAATTTCAGTTCATCTTGCTGCTGGTTCAGTAGAAACTAGTCAGGAAAAGCAGACTCAAAAGCCTGCCTTCTTGTTTTTCAAAGTGCTTAATAACTGTGGTTAACCCAGTTCCCAAACAAGCTCTCTGCGTGGAATGGAAGTTCCCACTCTTGGACTAACACATCACAATAGAACTTCATGGTCAATCTGCTGTAACATCCTTATCACGGGTCTCAGTCTCAGGGCAAGAACAGTTTGGCTAATATGGTTTTTAGTAATAGTTCCTTAATACAGAGCAGAGTCAGTAAATCCTTAAATGGCTGAATTCCAGTAGCAAGAGGTGGAAGGATGTTGGTCTATGTGATTTGGGGGCAGGAGGCATGAGGGTGTATGACACTTTGTGAGTTGAAGTTGGGTATCTCAGCAGTAGTAAAAGATGAGCCTAAAAATCCAAATGATCAACCTGTGGAAGGCTATGTGGGCTAGGCTAGTGAGTTCAGCTCTTTTTCTGAAAGTAAAGAAGTTCTTTAAACAGAGGAATGTTTTGATCAGGTTTACTTTAACAAAAAAATACTTTAACAATATAATGGAAGGAGATTTTAAGGTTGAAGCCTAGAAGCTGATGTTGTGTACCAGAGTTGGGATCCACTCAAGACTGACCTTACAGTGGGTTTTCAGAGGCAGTTTATTTCTTGCAGGAGGAGACTGCCAACCTTTTTCATGGGGAGCATCTGGTAGATTCAAACTGACTACCTCTAAGATTGCAGCATGGCTCCTTACCACTAGGCCCTAGAGATGGAAGCAGATGAATACAAGAATTTCTCTTTTTTTATGACTTTTTAAAATTGTTATTTTAATTAAAGTTTACAGAAAAGTTGGATTTTTATTCATCATTGCATAATTTCCTCTTCACTCACCCCCACCAGTTTACATTTAAAAAAAAATCCATCATTGTTGCATTATTTCCTCCCACCTCTAGTCCACTTTGTTACACACCTTTTATTCTGTACTTGTCATATAAAAAATGCTTAATCATATATTCCTTTTAAACAGTCCTTCCCGTCATCTGTTCCAATGCAATATTCATTATTCATCCCTTCTTTTCAGTGCTTCCCCCCAATGCCCATGTCAGTCCTGTTTTATAACAGTAGTGTTATGCAGTATTTGTCCTTGTTTGAGATATTTCATTCAGCATAATGTTCTTCAGGGTCACCCATGTTGTGTACCATGAATTCCTTATTTTTCCAGGGCTGCACAGTATTCTATTTCATGAATATATCATAGTTTTTCTATCCATTCATTTGTTGATGGGGCACTTGGGTTGCTTTTGTCTCATGAATGCAAACATTTTAAGACTGAGTAGGCGTAAGTCGTTCAAAAAAGGGGGTTTTCAAAACAAGGCCTTCTGTTAGTGCTCTTTTCATTACTGAATGAAGGAAAAGTTTGGATCTTAAATGTTATGTATTGTCAAGATGGAATCAACTCATAGCTCACTGTCCACTGGGTTTTCAGAGGCTGTAAATCATGAGAGGAGACTGTCCATCAATCCCCGATTAAGCAGCTTGTGGGTTCAGACCACGAGCCTTTGGGGTGACAGTACTACTCCTTAGCACTAAGCCACCATATCTGCCTTTGCCTTTCAAAAGAGAGGTACTAATTGACCTTTATTATTGGGCTGAAGACTGATCCAAAGAGTAAGCATCCTTCAAAAGGGATGCCAGTGGCCTGGCAGAAAAGGGGTTGGAGTCAACTCAGAGCAGCTACACATGTGTTTCTCTCATTTACTAGTGGGCTCTCCAGAGTCTGTAATCATCTCTCCAATGCAACTTCCCTCTGCGAAATGGCAACATTTCCTGTTTATGCAGAAAAGCAGTGGTAGAGACCAAATTAACAGAAATAGACAAAGTGCCCACCATGGCTCACAGTATATAGTAAATAACTGTTAGGCAAGAGGTACATATTTGTTCTTTTAGGAGAAAGAGCAATTGAAGTAATATTTGAAATGCCTTTGAAATACCAAGGGCCACAAACACATGTATATTTTTTATAAATTACTTTTAGGATTGCACCTGTCATGTAAAGAATGGGATGGGGTCAATAGGGTTTTTAAATATACTTACTTGAAAACAAGCCACAGATTTAACTTCAGAGTCAAAGTAAAGGTGTGGTTTTTTTTTGGGGGGGGGTGTGGTTTTGTTTTTAAATTTAAAAAAGGTGTTCCACTCTAAAAGGGCTTAGAGTAGGAGATCCTGATTAGAGTTGGGGGAAAAGCGGAATGAGCTCAAACACAAAAAAGGTAAGGCTTACTGGTCTGATGGAAACTGGTAAAATGCCTCCACTTACATGGCCCTTACTTACACTTTGAAGGCAGAAAAAACTCACCCTGGTGGCTCAGTTTTCATCTAAACAAAAGGCAGATCTATAAGGTGACCAGTAACACTAGGCAGGCACACATACCTTAAAACTGCCAACAATGTAAGGCCAAAAGAGCAGAATAAATCCAAGGACAAAATACTGAAGGCAGGAAGGGGTAAGAGAAAAGGATTAATGAAAATGAAAACTACAGGGAGGAAGTGGGGAGAATGTTATTACATTGTGAGTACTGTCATAAACAAAATGAGTATGAATGGTTGAATGGGAAACCAATGTGCTTTGTAAACTTTCATTCACAGCACAAAAGAAACAAACAAAAAACCAACAGGGCTCATAAAGGTCGCCTAGTAATTCCACATACACCCCTAATCATTCAAAAGTGGTTCTTCTGGCCTGGTGGTTATGGTTTGGTTGTTGTTGTTGCGTGCCATCAAGCTGGAATCGGCCCACTACTGATCCTTCAGCAGGTCTTCACAGGCAATAAATCTCATGGGAGGAGATTGTCCAACTTTCTCCTACGGAACAGGTGGTGGATTCAAACTATGTGACTTTAAGATTCCACTGCAGCTTCTTACAAGTAGGCCACCAGAGCTCCCTGGTGGTTAAAGCAATTGGTAGAAATCTTTCAAGTCTGCCTGTCTTTAGTTGTTGGTGCCTATATTTGAAAAACAGTAGTTATTAACAGGTCTTCCTCGTATATATATGGATAGTATCTTAAAAGTTCACAACACTGAACTTCAGGATAGATCTTGAAACTGTATTTTAAGCTATGAATGCAACCCTTCCCTTCCTCAGTTTTTTATCACAAGCAAGGTAGATCATATGACTGACACAAAAACGGCCGATGTCAGACTATCTCAGTTCACTAATGTGTAAAACGTTGGTCTTCAAGAGGTCCATTTCATTTTGACAAGTTGCAGGTTTCCTATATTCATACTTCATATATTTCATGTTCCAATTACTAAAGGATGTTTACAGCTATATTTCCTCATTTTTACTAATTTCCAATACTGGGATTACATTTGGAAGCCGAAAAACACCTTCCTAGAACATGAGTGGATACAAGAAGAAATAAAAAATGAATTTAAAAAGTTTTTTTAAACAACTGACAGTGAAAACAGAACTTACCAAAACCACTGGGGAACAGCCAAAACAGTAATTAAAGGTCAATTTGTAGCAATAAGCAAACACATCAAAAGGCAGGAAAAAACGATGACTGACTCTGTAACCCAATATCTTAAACAAATGGATAAAACAAAACAAAACAAAATAAAAACCACCCAAACAGCAAGAAAACCTGACACCCTCTAAAAAGACTACAAGGATAAAAATAAGGGCAGAAAAAAATTAAATCGAAAACAGAGAAACAATTGAAACCATCCACAAAACGATGAGTTGGTTTCTCGAAAAGCTCAATAAAATTGACAAGCCACTGTTGTTGCTATGTGCCATTGAGTGGCTTGCGACTCATAGTGACCCTATGTACAACAACCCTAAACTCTGCTCTGTCCTGTGCCAAGCACACAATCTCCGATACACCCATTCCAATTGCCCTAGTCACTGAACCAATCCACCTCATAGAGGGGCTTCCCCTCCTGTGCTGTCCCTCCACCCTACCAACCATGATGTCCCTCTCCAAGGACCGGTCCCTCCTTACAACATGTCCAAAGTATGTTGGACAGAGCCTCAGAATCCTTGCCTCCAAGGAGCCACCCAATTTGACCCTTTCCAGGATGAATCTGTTTGTTTTCCTAGCAATGCATGGCACCCTCAATATTCTTCTCCAGTTCAAAGGCATCAATTCTCCTTCTATCCTCCTTAGTCACTGTCCAGTTCTCTGATGCATAACAAGTGACTGCAAAAACCATGGCCTGTATCAGATGCACCTTAGTCTCCAGAGAAACACCATTGCTTTTCAGTACTTTGGAGAGGTCCCTAATAGCAGACTTTCCCATCGCAATACATCTTTTAATTTCCTGGCTACTCATGCCGAGAGTGTTGACTATGGACCCAAGCAAACTAAAGCTGTGAACAATCTCAATCTCTTCATCATCCATCCTGATGCTGCCAACTGGCCCTGTGGTGAGAATCTTTGTCTTCTTGATATTGAGCCTCAATCCATGTTGGAGGCTGCAGTCCTTGACCCTCTGTAGCAGCGCTTCAGGTTCTCCTCAGTTTCAGCAACCAGGATTGTGTCATCTGCATATCACAGATGGTTGATAGATCTTCCACCAATCTTGAACCCCACATTGCTCCTCACAGAGCCCAGTCTCCCCGATAATCTGCTCTGCATACAGGTTGAAAAGGTATGGAGATAGGACACATCCCTGTTTTGAACCATGCAGTGTTTCCTTGCTCTGTTCTGACGACTGCCTCTGGTCCAAGTATAGGTTTCTCATTAGCATGATCAAGTGTTCTGGGATTCCCATTCTTCTCAGAGTCAGCCACAGTTTGTTATGATCCACACAGTCAAACGCCTATGCATAGTCAATGAAACACAGATAGACATTCCTCTGGTATTTCCTGCTTTCAGCCAAGATCCATCTAACATTAGCTACAATATCCCTAGTACCACAACCACTTCTAAACCCAGCCTGGACTTCTGGCAGTTCTCTGATGATGTGTTGTTCCAGTCAATTTTGGATAATCTTCAGTAGAATCTTGCTTGCATCTTAAATCAATGATATTGTTCTATAGTTTCCACACTCTGTTGGGTCACCCTTCTTTGGAATGGGAACAAATATAGAAGTCTTCCAGTCAGTTGGCCAAGTGGTTGTTCTCCAGATTTCCTGGCACAATTTGGTGAGCACATTCAGGGCAGCATCTGTTAGCTGAAATATGTCAATTGGTATACAGTCTATTCCTGGGGCGTTATATTTTGCTATTTCCTTCAAAGCAGCATGAACTTCTTCATCACCATAAGCTCTTGCTCATATGTTGTTTCATGAAATTCTTCTGTGTCTGCCAATTCATTTTGATACAGTGATTCAGTATATTCTTTCCATCTTCTTTTAATACTTCCTGGATCATTTAATATTCTGCCTAAAGCATCCTTGATTATAGCAACTCGAGGTTTGAATTTGTTCTTCAGTTCCTTGAGCTTAAGAAATGCTGAGCGAGTTTGGCCCTTTTGATTTTCTGACTCCAACTCATTGCACATTTCATTGTAATATTTTTGTAATCTTGCGCTGCCTTTTGAAATCTTCTATTCAACTCTTCGGTATCTTGAGTTCTTCCTTGCGCTTTGGCTTCTCTGTCCTCCAGTGTAATTTTCAGAGTCTCTTCTGACATCCACTTTGGTCTTCTCTTCCTCTTGTCTTTTCAATGACCGTTTGCACTCTTCCTGGATGAGACCCTTGATATCCTCCCACAACTCGTCTGGTCTTCGCTCATTAGTGTTCAAGGCCTCAAACCTGTTCCTGAGATGGTTCTGAAATTCAGGTGGGATAGACTCAAAGTCATATTTTGGTTCCCGTGGATTTGGTTTAATTTTCCTCAGCTTCAGCTTGAACTTGCATATGAGTAGTTAGTGGTCTGTTTCAAAGTCAGCTCCTGGCCTAGTTTTCACAGCTGATATTGAGCTTCTCCAGTGATTCCACAGATGTAATCAATCTGATTCCTATGCATACCATCAGGTGAAATCCATGTATATAACTTGCGTTTATGTCTCCTAAAAAACGTATCTGCATTGAATAAGTCATTGATTGTGCAAAATTCTATCATCCTCTCTCCAGCTCCATTTCTGTAACCGAGTCCATGTTTTCCAACTACTGAATCTTCTTCTCTGTTCCAAACTAGCCAAATTAAAAAAAGAAAAGAAGGAAAAGATGTAAATAATCTGAATAAGAGATGAAAACAGGCAATGTCACAACAGAACCAACTAAAATAAAATGGCTAATAATGGATTATTATAAAAAACTATACTCAAACAAATATGAAAACCTAGAGGAAATGGAGAAATATGTAGAAATTCACAGCCTACCTACACTGACACAAACCAAAATTCAACACCTGAACAGACTTATTACAAAAGAAGACATTAAAAAGCAATAAAACATCTTCCAGCCAAAAAAAGCTCTGGACCAGATGGTTTTACAAGTGAATTTTATCAAACATTCAGAGAAGATCTTTCACTAATTCTACATACTATTTCAGAAAATAGAAAAAGAATTCTCTCAGACTCATTCTAGGAAGCAAACATATCCTTGATACTAAAGCCAGGTAAAGACACCACCAAAATAGAAAACTATAGGTAATTATCTCTCATGAACGTAGATGCAAAACTCCTGAATAAAACCCTGGCTAATAGAATCCAGTGACAGATTTAAAAAAAAAAAAAAACCAAAACCACAAAAAAACCAAAAAAACTTCACCATGACCAAATGGGATTCATAACAGGTAGGTAAGGATGGTTCAATATAAGAAAAACAATCAATGTAATTCATCACATTAACAAAGCAAAGAACAAGAACCACATGATCCTTATCAATTGATGCAGAAAAGGCATTTGACAAATTCCAACACCCTTTCCTGATTAAAACACTCAACAAAACAGGATTAGAGGTGAATTTCCTCAACACAGTAAAAAATAAATATGTAAACCCAAGAGATAACATTGTTCTCAATGGAGAGAGATTAAAGGCACTCCCTTTGAGAATAGGAACTAGGCAAGGATACCCACTTATTTGGAACCAATAAAAGCCTGAAGTTTGGGCCTGCAGCCTTTTAAAGTTCATTTGGGCCCAAAAGCCCCAGGCCCTCAGGCTTGGCTGTCATTGTTTTTGAAATGAAAACTCCTACTTGGCACAGCACTTTTCTGTCATTCCTCTGTATTGGGGTAACTTCAGATTGCTGTGATACTGAACATGTGCCATTGCCATGTCAAGTGCCATAATGGTAACACATAGTTGACAATATTTAGTTATCATTAATTTCACATGCAAGCAAGATTCTGCTGAAGATTATCCAAAAACGACTGGAATACCACATCAACCAATGGAGAACTGCCAGAAGTCCAGGCTAGGTTTAGAAGTGGTTGTGGTACTAGGGATATTGTAGTTAATGTTAGATGGATCTAGGCTGAAAGCAGGGAGTACCATCTAATACTATCTGTATTTCATTAATTAAGCAAAGGTGTTTGACTGTGTAGATCTTAACAAACCGTGGCTGACTCTGAGAAGAATGGGAATCCCAGAACACTTGATCATGCTAATGTAAAACTTATACTTGGACCAAGAGGCAGTTGTCAGAACAGAACAAGGAAACACCACATGGTTCAAAATTGGGAAGGTCGTACACAAGGGATGTGTCCTGTCTCCATACCTTTTCAACCTGTATGCAGAACAAATTATCTGGGAGGCTGAGCTCCCTAAGGAGAATTGTCACATCAGGATTGGTGGAAGATCTATCAACAATCTGCATTATGCAGAGGACACAACCCTGCTTGCTGAAACTGAGGAGGACCTGAAACGCTTGTTGCAGAGGGTCAGGGACTGCAGCCTTCAATATGGATTGAGGCTCAATATCAAGAAGACAAAGATTCTCACCACTGGGTCAATCAGCAGCATCAGGATGGATAGTGAAGAGACTGAAATTGTTCACAACTTTAGTTTGCATGGCTCCACAGTCAACTCTTGGCACCCGCAGCCAGGAAATTAAAGGACGTATTGCAATGGGAAAGTCTGTTGTTAGGGACCTCTCCAAAGTACTAAAGAGTAATGGTGTCACTCTGGAGAATAAGGTGTGTCTGATACAGGCCATGGTCTTTGCAATCACTTGTTATCTGCCAGAGAGCTGGACAATGACTAGGGAGGATAGAAGGAGAATTGACGCCTTTGAGCTGTGGCGTTGGACAAGAGTATTGGATATAACATGGACTGCTAAGAAAATGAACAGGTTTGTCCTGGAGAGGGTTAACCAGGCTGCTCCTTGGAGGCAAGGATTTTGAAGCTTCTTCTGACATACTCTGGACATATTGCAAGGAGGTACCAGTCCTTGGAGAGGAACGCATGCTTGGGAGGTTAGAGAGACAGCACAGTAGAGGAAGACCCTCTATAAGATGGATTGATTCAGTAACTGGGGTAATTGGGTGGGGGTGTTGGAGACAGTGCAATCGACACAGGACAGAGCAGGATTTAGGGATGTTGTACATAGGGCCGTTATGAGTCGCAAGCGACGGCACATAACAACAACACCAACAACAGATTAAGACAGGCTTGGAAGCAGGAGGGGCATCCACTTCGTAAACATGCCTGTGGAAACTATGAACTTTGAGAAAGGACAGCAGTTACAGAATAAGGTTAAAGTCTTTTGTTTACGTCATCAGTACTAGATGACACTTAACTACAACAATATATATTGTCAAGCGATTGTATTCCATTTTGAACTTCCATTGGCTTGACCTTGTATGATGGTGCTCTTGTTTTGGTTGAGGATCTGTGTGGATTGTTTCATTGTTTAAGTATCTTGTTTAGAGTCAAGACCTCCAGGAGGACACTTGCATCTACTTCTAGTCAACTGATATTTGACAAGGAGATGAAATCAATTAAGTGGAGAAATAATAGCCTTTTTAACAAATAGTCTTGGCAAAATTGGAAAACTATCTGTAGAAAACTCAACCTCACACCACACGCAAAAAACAACTCAACATGGATCAAGGACCTAGGACTAAAAGCAAGGACTATAAACTTCATTACAGAAAAGCTTGTAAGAACTCTAGAAGCCGTAATCTACAACATGGTTTTCCAAGTATACTGAAAAACTTACAACCAGGAAAGGAAAAAAACAGATGAACGGGACTGTCTAAGAATCAAATTCCTATGTTGTTGTTGTTGTTGTTATGTGCCGTCGAGTGGCCTGCGACTCATAGCGACCCTATGTACAACAGCCCTAAACTCCACTCTGTCCTGTGCCAATCGCACTGTCTCTGACACTCCCATCCCAAATATCCCAGTCACTGAATCAATCCACCTCATAGAGGGCCTTCCTCTCCTGCACTGTCCCTCCACCCTCCCAAACATGATGTCCCTCTCTAAGGACTGGTCTCTCCTCACAACATGTCCAAAGTATGTCAGATGGAGCCTCAGAATCCTTGCCTCCAAGGAGCCACCCGGTTTAACCCTTTCCAGGACAAATCTGTTTGTTTTCCTAGCAGTCCATGGTATTCTCAATAATCTTCTCCAGCACCACAGCTCAAAGGCATCAATTCTCCTTCTATCCTCCTTGGTCATTGTCTAACTCTCTGATGCATAATGCACATCAAAAAACATCTCCAACAGGATTAAAAAGGAAAGCTAGAGACTGGGGAAAAGTATTTGGTAATGATATGCCTGATAAGGGACTTACATCTAGAAAGTATAGAATACTCAAGCGCTACAACAAGATAAAGGTAAACAACCAATTGAAAAATGGACAAAAAATATGAAGAGACACTTCACCAAAGACGACATTCAGATGGCCAACATGCACATGAAAAAATGTTCAAAATCCCTAGCTCTAAGAGAGATGAAATTCAAAACAACTATGAGGTATCACCTCACCCCAGTAGCAAGAGCAAAATTTAACAGAGCAGTAAACAACAAATGCTGGCAAGGTTATGGAGAAACTGGAACCCTTATTCACTGTTGATGGGAGTATAAAATGGTGCAACCACTATGGAAGGCAGTATGGCACTTTCTCAAAAAGTTAGAAAGAGAAATACCATTTGACTCAGTAATTCCACTACTGGGAATATATCAGAAAGAAACCAAAACTGCCGCCCAAGTAGATATGTGCAAATCCATGTTTATTGTGGCTTTGTTAACAATAGCAAAGAGCTGGAAACAACCCAAGTGCCCATCAACTAATGAATGTAGAGAGAAGCTGTGGTATATTCGTACAATGGAATACTATGCAGCACCAAAAACCAAGGAACTCATGAAATATTATACAAAATGGGTTACCTTGGAGGACATTATGTTGTGTGAAATATCTCAGTCATAAAAGGACAAATACTACATAATGCCACTGTTGTAAAACAGGACTGTCATTTGGGTTGGGGGAAACTAAAGAAAGAAAAAAAAGGAAGTAATAAATAATGTACACTGCATGGAAACAGAATTGGGGAACTGCTTAAAAGGAATATATGAGATTAGGTATTATTTGTATGATAACAGCCCAGAATAAGAGCTGCTTAGTAAAGTGGATTGGGGTGAGTAATTTTACAACAGTGAAATAATGTTTTGTTTTTTTTTTTCCAAAGAGAAAAGCAAACTGGGGACAGGGAGGAAAACATGTAACAATGAATTAATGAGGAAAGAAGTCAACTTGGGGAGGGGAAAAAGAGGAAGAGGGGCTAAAATGTGCAACAGTGAATGAATGAAAATCTAACTTTTCAGTAAACTTTTGTTAAAATCACAATTAAAATAAAAATTTTTATTAAAAAAATAATACTCATCACTGTACCAACAGGCAACATCATAGTAGATGGAGAAAAGACTTAAATTGTCAATAATTTCATCTTACTTGGATCCTCCATCAACACCCTAGATACCAGTACTCAGGAGATCAGGACACATATTAAAGTCTGGGAAAGTCTGCTGTCAGTGACCCCTTCAAATTACTAAGGAGCAATGATGTCAGTTTGAAGACCAATGTGTACCTGATTCAGGCATGGTCTTTTCTATCCCTTGAGATGCATCTTAGAGCTGGATGATTAATAAAGATGACAGATGAATTGATGCTTTTGATTTGTGGTGTTGAAGAAGAGTATTAAATATCCCATGGGCTGCTAAAAGAACAAACAGATATGTCTTGTACAAAGTGCAGTCAGAGCACTACTCCTTGGAGGTAAAGACGGCAAAGCTTCATTTCACATATTTTGGGCATGTTGTTAGGAGGAACTATTCCTTGGTAAGGGATATTATGCTTGGAAAGATGAATAGTCAATGAAAGAGAGGAAGAGCCCATTGAGATGGATTGACACAGTGACTGCAACAATGGGCTCAAGTATGTCAGAGATGATGATGAGGGCACAGGATAGGATAGGATTTAGAACAGTTGTTCATAGGGTTACTATGAGTTGCACTTGACTTGGTGGCACTTAATAACAACAAGAAGGGTCAAGGAGTTTTGCTGCCAAGCCAAAGGCATGTAGTTGAAATCCACTAGCTGTTAGATAGGAGAAAGATGGGGGCAATCTCTTCCATATGATTTACACATAGTCTCTGAAAACTCTCAAGAAGGTCAGCATTAGTTCCCCCTCAACACAATCAGTTGTTTTGTTCTTCAGTAAACTATTTTCAATGTAATATTGCAAATAATTCCTCATACTTTGTTGACTAAAGGTATTTGATATTTTAAGTAATTAATTAGACAAACTTAATCCAAGAAGACTATCTCATTTTTAAAACACCCTTATGAATTTAAACCTTTTTCCTTTTACAAATGGTTCAACCTAACTTTTATGGCTCTATTAGAGCAACTTCAGCTAATTTAAAGACTAATTCAACAGACCAAGCCATTCATGGGAATGAAATGTCTACATCCTAAGCTAAGCTACGCAAAGGATCAAGTAGTTCAAAGACACTATTTCTATTCATCACCCCACCTACATAAAATAGGTATTTTTGGCTACAGCCATTAAAGATGAAGAAACAAAGATTCAAAGACATGAGGTGACTTACTCAAGATCACTTAAGGCAGTAAAAATAGCTGAATCAGAATTTGAAGTAAAGTCTCTCTAATTCCAAAGCTCATGAGCTTTGAGCTTTTCACCTTTTTTTTTAAAAAAAAAAAAGAAAAAAAATTCGTTTTCAGTTAAGCTTTACATACAATAGAACCAATAATTTTAAGTGCATAATTTGACAACTGTATGCAGCTATGTAATCACTACCACACTCAAGATACAGAACACTGTCAGTACCCTAAAATGTTCCCCTGTGCGCCATCCAAGTTAATTTCCCTCATCCGTCACTGGGTGTCTATTAATGTAGCATAGCTCTTATCACACTATAATGAGATCATCTGTTTACCACCTGTTCTTCCTGCCATCTACCTTTTTAAAAGTCAATTTAAAAAATAAATAAAGTAAAATTTACTCTTTTTGGTATACAGTTCCTTAAGTTTTGACAAATGCACACAATCATGTAACAGCCACAGATAATCAAGATGCAAAACAATTCTATCAACCCTCATCCTCCAATTGCCTCATGTTGTCCCTTTGTATTCACCCTTCTCCCACTCCTGCCCTTGGCACTCACTGATGTATTTCTTGTCCCTATTATAAAAAATGCCATAAAAATGGAATAATATAGAAAAGAGACTTGAATGTGGCTTCTGTCATATTTCAATCAACATTATACATTTGTTAAAATCTTTTCTTGCTATATGAGTCATAGTTTAGAAAGAAAATTGGCTTCCTATTCACCAGTTTATACACATTGTATTTTATGTCACTGAGTGCAATCCCCAAAACATAATACAGCATTCTTCCTACTTCTTCCTGTATTTCCTATTTCCATTTATCCTTTTTAATTTATCCTTTTCTGCCTTTTCGGCTTTTGTTGTTGTTGTGTATTGCAGAGTCAAAACTGACCCTCTGGCAGATTTTCAGAGGCAGTTAATCACACAGAAGGAGACCACTCATCCTTCTCCCGTGGAGCAGCTAGTAGCCAGCCTTGAACCATGTGCTTTTGGGGTTGCAGTGCAGCTTCTTGCTACTAGGTCCAAGGTCCCTGTTTAGTTTGGTTGCTTACTTATGTAACATTAAATTTTCTAAATTGTTCATTTTATTGTTTTGCTGGAAGTTGAGCTATAGGGGTGAGTTCAGTTCCAGGCTTGAAGAATAACTTAGGGTTATTCAGAGTATCAGGGGTTCTACCAGTCTTTAACAGTCAAGCAAGTTTGTTCTTTTGTTCCTCGTTTAAATTTTGTTCTGTATTTCTAGTCCCTTTCATTCCTTCTCCCTCATATAACCTCTATTTTGATTTCTTTGAAAGCCGTCAACAGTGTTTACCAGGCAATATAATTCTTCTGGTCTCAAATTCATGAAGGCTGACGTTTGTGTGGTCCCTTAGTCCTCTGGATTAACTGTTTCCATATATCTCTTATTTTCTTCACTCTTGATTGCTCCAGACAGAGACCAACAGCTTCCCCCTAAAGGGCCTTCATAATCCTTTAAGACTGCATTGGGGTATTCACCAAAGTAGAATGTAGGACATTTTCTTAGAGGACAATATTATACCAACTGATCTTGATGTTTCTCAAGTCTATGGTCCCGATTGACTTCTTCTCTTAAGCTTTCTGGTTACAGCATAACTTTGCCCCTGTTAGCTCTACTAACATGGCTATATTCAGAGCATATGCAAATACATATGTAGAAATATCATCTGTCAAACTTATATATGGTCATGGGTGAAATTCCTTTTGCCTGTCCATACATGCCCCATTCAGAGACCACTTAGTTGTGCTCATTTGAAACCAATACATAGGTCAAGTGTTCTCAGAACAAGGAAATACTACAAATTCAAAATCAGGGAAGTCTTGTGTTAGGGTTGTATCCTTTCCCCCACACACATGCAATCTGTCTGCTGAATAAAAAGATGGACTATAAGAAGAATGTGCTGTCAGGACTGGAGGAAGACTCAACAATTTGCATTTTGCAGATGATACAATGTTGCTTGCAGAAACTTAAGAGAACTTGAAGCACAATATGGATTTTCACTGGATCAAAAAGACAACATGATAGATTGAGAAAATATTGAAGTTGCCAGCAACTCCCTTTTTCTTGATGCCATAATTAATACTGATGGTGGCTAATAAATCAAAAGATGTGTTGATCTGTGAATATCTAATATCAAGGACCATTCAAAAGTGCTAAAGAGCAAGGATGCTAGTTTAAAGACTAAGGTGTGCCTTATACAAGCCATGGTATTTCTAACTAGTTTCTAAGCATCTGAAAGTTGGACAATGAAATACTGACGCCTTTGAACTGTGGTGTTGTAAAAAAGTACTGAATATTCTATGAACACCCAAAAGTACATACCTTGGAGGAAGTGCAACTAGGATGATCCTTAGAAGAAATATCATCTCACTTACTTTGGGCATATTTTCAAGAGAAGCTAGTCTGGGAATGGTAGAGGGTCAGTGAAAAAGAGGAAGGCATCAATGAGATGGACAGACATGCTGACTACCACAATGAGCTTGAGCATGACAGAAATGGTGAGGTTGGTGCAAGATAGGGCAAAGTTCAGCATATGCAAAGACACATGTATTTCATCGGGTTGGGTGTATCTATAAGTCACAGTACACTAACAACAACAACAATAACATCCATACTTGTTCATCTTTCCTGTTTGCCAATGTGTCCACTTACAGCTTAATGCTGTTATTACTGATAATGCATGACTGTGTTGTCTGTAACTTTGTTGTGTGTAACTCTTGCATACTACTCTCACAACACTGTATATTTTAAGTCTTCTGTCCACTGCTGAGCAATGAAGGATAAGTTTTGATTGTTACATATTCCCATGCACATTTCTGTGCACTGTGTGCAACTCTATGGCACTAGCTCTGGCATCAACCCAAGTAAAGGGGTGCTGTAGGAGTATCTTCACTATCTAATGTATTAAAATAGCATTTCATTACTTAAGATACAACTCACATATGACTGAAATATATCCATCTGTCCACCCTAGGGTAGATAAGCTCTGTATTAAATCATGCTTTCTCCTAACTAAGAAACTGTGCCCAGCCTAGATGTCTGAGCACAATATTAAGGGTAAGACCAAAGGATTGCTCTAGGACTAAGAAAAGGCAGAATCCAAGTTCTTTCCTAAATGGCTCACAGGAAAAAGCAATCTATTGATCTGAACTGTCTCTTATTTTGTAGGAGAGGAAACAGGATCTCAGAGATTTCTCTCCAGTCAAGCATTTGCTGAGTCCAAACAAACTGAGAAATACATTTCTCAGTCTCTGCTGAATGGTCCAGCAATCTCCAAACAAGAGGATAAAAAAAGACATGATTTCTCTTGAGAATATAAGTAAGGTGGCTGTTGTCTTCAGAATCTAAAACTTCCCTAACTTGTATGTCATGAAACATAAAAATTTCAGTTAAATTACACAAGGAATTTCCATAGTCCCTTACTAATCAGAATTTGAAATTATGCCCATTTAATGTCAAAGCTGATGGTCTTTTTGCCATTCTGTGTTTTATGATAGCTACTCCGACACCTACTCAGTTTATTATTATAGAGTTCATTTCATCATCAAACATTTACTGACTGTGAGGTCCTGTGCTTGGACCTGAGGTTAACAGGTAAGTCAGACAATCTCTAGTTGTAAGAAGCGCAATATGTACAGAATGAATCAGTTGCATAAATTACCAAGTGTAATGGCTAAGGTAGGTAAGTACTATGGAAAAATATGTTCAGGTTCTCTCTCACATGAGTGTGTGCACATGGATATGGCACATTACCAACTCCATCAGAGGTGACAGAATTGACGTCTGAACAGAGGCTGTTGAATATTCTAAAATTAAATAGAAATGGTCACATTAGAATCTCCTTGACTTTGCTCAAGTAGCTTCAACTATACTTCTATAAAGAATCCAATAGGAAAGTACAAAAAAGACTACTTATATTTTTTATGAACAATTTTCTCCCCTCCCCCTTTATTTTGTTAATACAATAAACTGCCACTTGTGTCTGGGTCCGGAATATAAAATCAGGAAATGAAAAGGCAAGTCTTACAACTGTGAACTTCAATCAGCTCATTACAAACCAAAGAGACATATTTGAATGCATGTTGCTACATTCATTTACCTATTCTGCCAAGCCATTCAATTACACGATTTCAGATTCTGTATTAAAAAAAAATACAACCATGTTTCTTTCAAAAGCTGGTATTTGGGAAAAAAGTGATTAGAACAGCATGCTATGATATGTTAATACAGTGGTTTCATTTAATGGACAATGGCAGTTTCTGAAATGCTCCCTGTACTTTAAATTATTACATTTAGAATTCAAGACTATAACATGCCTTAACTTTTTTCTTTACTGCCATACAATAAACTCCACAACTGCTGTGAATGCAAACAAAACACACTATCAAAGAGGTTGAAAAAAAAAACAAACCACACTATCAGCAGCAGCTTTTAAAAAATTATTATTAACATTTGTAATCCTAATGTAAGTAATTTTCAAAGGTGAGGAGAGGGTACAGTGGTTGTACAAATGGCATGAACACTGAAAAGAATAAAGCATAATTGAGGAGAGGGAGAGAGGTGGAGAAAAAGCTAAAGGGAGAGAAAAACTTAAACTAAAATTTAATACCCTCTTAGAAAGACAGGGTACAAAAGAGGAGATTGGGTTAATTCTAACCAGAAGCAGCTGTTGCTGTTCGAATTAGGAAGCATTTCTAATGAATCAGCAGTTCTTATAATAAATATACTCCCCTTTGAAATGTGAGGATTCTGCTATGAGAATTTCTTTTGATATATTTTTTACATGAACTCATTAGACTGAGAAGAAGCCAGGACTGAGCATGTTCCTTTCTAAATTATTACGGCTATCTTATCCATATCATGATGTCCTCTCCGGCTACTTAGACTGAGCACAGGAAAACGAAGAATTAAGAAGTGTGAAGCTAAAAAAAGTTATGTACTCCTCAAAATCTTTTATGGATTATTCCAAACTGGCTTTATTAAGGTGTTGAGTAACCACTATGTTTTATAAAACACCTGCTAACTCAAGATTCTCTGCTGTTGAGTTGGACCCAACTCAGACTGACCCTCCATTGGTTTCCAAAGTTGCAAATCGTAACGGAAGGAGACTGTCCATCTTTCTTCCTCAGAGCACCTGGTGGATTCAGACTATCGGTCTACAGAGTGTTATGCTGCTCGCACTTCAAACCACCAGCAGCTCTGAGGAAGAAGGATGGACAGTCCCCTCCTGTTGTGATCGACAGCCTCAGAAACCTAATGGAAAATCAATGAGTTACCCTTCACTTGATGGTGGTGAGTCCGCACTAACTAGTTTCAGCTAAATTTAAAATGGAAATCCAACTATATAAGCAATGAAAGGAGACATTCCTTTTTTATTAACCAGAATCCTCAAATTCTGAGCTGGTAAAAATCTTCATGCAGAATATATCTTGCCCTCCAGACAGCACTCTTGTTGTTTTAAAAAGGGTTAAAGGAAAAATAAGCAAATAACTATATACATTACAAATATTTATTTCATTTATCTATTCCTTCTTTTCTTTTCCCTTGCACTTAAAACAACCATTTATAACAGATTTCTTCAAGCAAGAATTACTGTCTTCATCAATGCAGACAACAATTTAAAGGAGCATCTTCCCCTGCAGCAGAGGGGAAAAGAACAGAATTCGCATTATTCTACTTACTATCTTTCTCCAACTTTTGATATATTGGGGGTTGCCTCCTTCTCCTCTTCTATACTGGCTTTCCAGAATTCTCAAAGCCTAAGGGTAAACTCCCGGAACTCCAGAGGGTTTATGAGGTGGCACAAAGTATTATGGAGAGACTGATATAACTGCCTGGTCTTTTATCCTTAGTAACAATCAGTGATCCTTAGGGCTTAAATGAAAAGGAAAGTACATTCTAAACACAATCTTTTGGTTAATTAAACCCTAAAATTTTAACAAATGTAGATTGGCTGCTTTTGCTCTGACAAAAGGGTTTTAAAAAAATATAAGGGCTAAGTTATTGTTACTGTTGGATGCCTTCAAGGCACCCTCCACTCACAGTAACAGAGTAGAACTGCCCCACCCTCCCTTGGGATTTGCAGCCTCACAAAACCTGCTAGAAGGTCAGTTATGAGGCAGTTTCAACTCCACAGCACGGGTTTTTAGTTGTTTAAGACTTTATGCAAATACACTGACAAATTTTTCATTATGGTGCTACAAAACATCTTCTACCTTAACAGTCTAGTGCCACCAAGGTTCCTTAAATTTAGGATAGGTTGATTTACAGATAATAGGCATCAAGGACCAAGAAGATTTAACTCTATCCTTACCATATTATACAAAGCTAGCATAATCAAGTAGGTAATTAGAGGAAAGAAGCCTTGGTCATCCAAGATTGGGGGCATGGACCACATTCCTCTACTTCTACAAAATTAAAAACAAAACAAAAATACTGCTGTCAGATTGGTTCAGACTCATTGTGATCTTCCACTGAGTCTGTAAATATTACAGGAGAAAATTAAGTTTACCTTTCTCCCCACAGATATCTGAGGGATTGTAACTGCCTTCCTTTGAGGTGGCAGCACAATCCCTTACTCACTAGGCCAACAGAGCTCTACAACATTGTTGTTGTTGTTGTTATGTGCCGTCGAGTGGCCTGCGACTCATAGCGACCCTATGTACAACAGCCCTAAACTCCACTCTGTCCTGTGCCAATCACACTGTCTCTGACACTCCCATCCCAATTATCCCAGTCACTGAATCAATCCACCTCATAGAGGGCCTTCCTCTCCTGCGCCGTCCCTCCACCCTCCCAAGCATGATGTCCCTCTCTAAGGACCGGTCTCTCCTCACTACATGTCCAAAGTAAGTTAGACGGAGCCTCAGAATCCTTGCCTCCAAGGAGCCACCCGGTTTAACCCTCTCCAGGACAAATCTATTTGTTTTCCTAGCAGTGCATGGTATTCTCAGTACTCTTCTCCAGCACCACAGCTCAAAGGCATCAATTCTCCTATCCTCCTTGGTCACTGTCCAACTCTCTGATGCATAACAAATGATTGCGAAGACCATGGCCTGTATCAGACGCACCTTAGTCTCCAGAGAGACACCACTGCTCTTCATCACCTTGGAGAGGTCCCTAACAGCAGACTTTCCCATGGCAATGCGCCTTTTAATTTCCTGGCTGCTGGTGCCAAGACTGTTGACTATGGAGCCAAGCAAACTAAAGCTGTGTACAATCTCAATCTCTTCACCAACCATCCTGATGCTGCCAATTGGTCCAGTGGTGAGAATCTTTGTCTTCTTGACATTGAGCCTCAATCCATATTGGAGGCTGCAGTCCTTGACACTCTGCAGCAGGCGCTTCAGGTCCTCCTCAGTTTCAGCAAGCAGGGTTGTGTCATCCGCATAAAGCAGATTGTTGATAAATCGTCCACCAATCCTGACCCCACATTTCTCCTCATAGAGCCCAGCCTCCTGGATAATCTGTTCTGCATACAGGTTGAAAAGGCATGGAGATAGGATGCATCCCTGGCGTACGCCCTTCCCAATTTTGAACCATGCAGTGTTCCCTTGTTCTGTTCTGACGACTGCCTCCTGGTCCAAGTATAAGTTTCGCATTAGAACGATCAAGTGTTCTGGGATTCCCATTCTTCTCAGAGTCAGCCACAGCTTGCTATAATCTACACAGTCAAATGCCTTTGCATAGTCAATGAAATACAGATAGACATTCCTCTGGTATTCCCTGCTTTCAGCCAAGATCCATCTAACATCATCTACAATATCTCTAGTACCACCACCCCTTCTGTAACCAGCCTGGACTTCTGGTAGTTCTCTGTTGATGTGCTGTTCCAGTCGTTTTTGGATAATCTTCAGTAAAATCTTGCTTGCATGTGAAATCAGTGAAATTGTTCTGTAGTTTCCACATTCGGTTGGGTGGCCTTTCTTTGGGATAGGAACAAATATCGATCTCTTCCAGTCAGTTGGCCAAGTGGTCGTTCTCCAGATTTCTTGGCACAACTTGGTGAGCACGTCCAGGGCAGCATCTGTTAACTGAAATATGTCAATTGGTATACCATCTATTCCTGGAGCCTACAACATTAGAGCTCTAATAAAGCTGAGAATGCAAATACAATTGAAAGAATGGTAAGAAAGCAGGCTTCTGCTTAAAGATCAGCATGTATTTGTTCAACATTGTCAAAAATAAGAAAACTGGGCCTCACAATGGATCAGGAAATCTATCCAAGGTCACCTGACAATTATTACAACTGTATTTGAACCTCTATATTCCCAGTAACAAAGCAACAATCTCTTCTTATCTCTCTATCCAAAAACTACTGAGCAGTCAATTGCAATTCACAGTGATCCCACAGTACACACTAGATGGCCCTGAAGGATTTAGTAGTCTGTATTCTTTATGCAAGCAGACTCCCACATCTTTTTTTTCCTGTGGAGTGGTTAGTGAGAATCAGCAACCTTCTGATTAGCAGCTGAGCATTTTAACTTCTGTGCTACCAAAGTACTTCTTACTCCCTTTGTTATTGTTCGGCACTGAGGAGTATACTGACTTATAGAAACCCTACAAACAACAGAATAAAGTCCAACCCAATCCTGTACTATCCCTACTTGTTGCTGCTGTTTAGTCTAGAAAGACTCATAGTGATATTATGAACAACAGATCTGAACCCAAAAGATTCTGTAAGCCCTTTCCTAACCTGTGCCGTCCTCATCATCTCTGACATTCTTGAACCCGTTGCTGCAGTCACTGTGCCAATCATTTCCTTGAGGGTCTTCCTCTCTTTTGCTGACCCCTCTACCTTTCTAAACATGATGCTCCTTTCCATAAGGCCCTCTGAACAACATGCTTAAAGAATAAGAGGCTTCACCATCCTTGCCTCTAAAGAGCACTCTAGCTGTACTTTCTCCAAGATACATATATATCTGTTTCTTCTTTTGGCAGTCCATGAGATATTCAGTACTCTTCTCCAACACCACAACTCAAAGACATCAATGCTCCTGTTATACTTATTCATTGTCCAGCTCTCAGATTCCCAGCAAGTGGGCCAGACCCACTGTGGTCTTTAAAACGATTGCTCTCTAGTACTTTGGAGAGGTCTTTGTCAGCAGACTTTCCCAGTGCAATACATCCATCTTGTGATTCTTGGCTGCTAGTACCAAAGGTGTTGACTGTAGATCAAAGAAAGATGAAATCTCGGACAATAATAACCTTTTATTTTCTATCATGGTGGATACCATCCTCGCTGTTGTTATGTGTTATTGAGTTGACTACAACTCATACCAACCCTCTGAACAATGGCTTTTAATCTCACCCTATCCTGAGCCAACTTTACTATTTCAGACATGCCTGGCTCCATTGCCACAGTCACTGTGTCAATTCAACGATTGAGTGTCTTCCTCTCTTGTGCTGACCTTACACCTTTCCAAGCATGATGTCCTTCTCCAGAAGCTTTCCCCTTCTGAAAACATACCCACAGTATGTGTGATAAAACTGCATCATCCTTGCCCCCAAAGAGCACACTGGGTTTTTTTCCAGAACAGACTTGTTTGCTCTCTTTGAAGTTCATGATATGTTCACTACTCTTCTCCAGCACCCCAACTCAAAGGCACTGATTCTTCTTCTGTTATCCATAGTCACTGGTCAGCTTTAAGATGCATAGCAAGCAACTGAGAAGTATAGTTTGGACTGAGACTATGACACAACTTAGTCTTTAGACTGAGATTCTTACTCTCTAGCAATCTGAAGAGAAAAAAATCAGTAGATTTTTCCAATGCAACTTGATTTCTTGACTGTTGGTGCTGGATCCAAATAAGATGAAATTGTCAACAAACTTTAATCCTTTCTCCATCTATCATGATATTGGCCCGGTGGTGACCATATTCACTAGAAACTTCTAGATCATAAATAGGTTAGATCATACTAAGTGGGTCTACTCCTTTAGGACACGTCATCTGGTGCTGAAGTTATAATTTACTATCTAGCTTTGAAACAGAGATAAAAGACAAAAAAGGGCTAAGTCTCTTAACCAGTATTACATAACCCCATTTTTAAAAGCAAGACTCAGTGCCTACAGGGACAAACTACTGAAATTATTTCTCTCCTATTTTACAATATAAGTCTAACTAATGAATAGTTGTTGCTGTTGTTTTTATGTGCCATCAAACTGCCTACAACTCATAGCGACCTTACGTACATTAACTCTGAAATCTGACCTATCTGGAACCAATCTCATCATCTCAAACAGACCTAATCTCATTGCTCCAATAACAAAGTCAATCCATCTTATCCGGGGTCTTCCTCTCCTGCATTATCCCTGCACCCTTCCTAGCATGATATCTCTCTCCAAGGACTGGTCCCTTTTGGCCATGTGACCAAAGTATGTGAGACAGAGCCTCAAAAACCTTGCCTCCAGGGAGCAAACTGGTTTCATCTTCTCCAGAAAAATCCTTTTTGTTCTCCTAGTAGTCCATGGTGTGTTCAATACTCTTCTCCAGCATCACAACTCAAAGGCATAGATCCTTCTTTTATCATCCTTAGATATTGTCCAGCTCTCTGATGCATAGCAAGTAACTGCAAAGACCTAGATCAGGCACACTTTAGTCTCCAGACTGACAATGTTACTCTTCAGTACTCTTAGAGAGATCCCTAAATGAATAGTTAGCATTATAGAATTTCTTTAGACTCATTCCCCTAAAGATTAGCATTCTTATAGAAATGCCAGAACTGATCTAGAACTTATCTAGCCTAGGCCTTCATTAAGACAAAAGGACAGCCTGGCTATTTGTACACTGTTTTGTCCTAAATTACATTAGAAAACTACAGTAGCTTTGAAATTATTTCATAAAACTAGGATAAATAAAATAAATAAAGGAGCAATATGGGGGAAATGTTTAGACCAAAGAAAAAATTAAAGATCTGAAAATGGGTTAGTTTATATATAAATATGCCCAACTCATAATTTTCTAAGAAAGCAAAAAATTGTTCACTCTCACTCACTCTCATTGATGTCAAGGTAGACATCAGGTAGCTGATCATCCAGCAGGTTTTCAGGAGGTTGTAAATCTCATGATAGGAGATTGTCCATCTTTGTCCTGAAGAGCTGAACCACCAGAGAGTCACTTTCGGGTTAGAAGCACAAGTCCCTACAGATTAAGGCACCAGAGTTCCCTAAAAATTGGCTGAGTTTATTGTTACTGTTGTTTTTTTTAAAGAAATCAATTTTAGCAAAGAAGAAGAAAAATAAATGGACACTGTTGTTGTTCTAGTGGTGTACCATCAAGTTGGAACCAGCCCATAATTGACCCTCTGGTAGGTTTTCAGAGGCCATCAATTGAACGAGAGGAGATTACCATTCTTCTCCAACAGAGCAGCAGGTGGATTTGAACTGCATGCCATCAGTATTGCAGCACAACCTTCTATCACTAGGTAACTTACTTAAGCTCTTTGAGTTCCTTTTTTTGAAAATGGAACTAAATACCTCAAGGAATTATCATACCAATTGCACAATGTAATTCATTGTGTAATTCATTTAAAATAATAAAAAAGTTGTTGTTGTTGTTGTTGTTATATGCCGTCGAGTCGCTTGCGACTCATAGTGACCCTATGTACAACAGCCCTAAACTCTGCTCTGTCCTGTGCCAATCGCACTGTCTTTGACACTCCCATCCCGATTATCCCAGTCACTGAATCAATCCACGTCATAGAGGGCCTTCCCCTCCTGCGCTGTCCCTCCACCCTCCCAAGCATGATGTCCTTCTCCAAGGACCGGTCTCTCCTCACTACATATCCAAAGTATGTGAGATGGAGCCTCAGAATCCTTGCCTTCAAGGAGCCACCCGGTTTGACCCTTTCCAGGACAAATCTGTTTGTTTTCCTAGCAGTCCATGGTATTCTCAATACTCTTCTCCAGCACCACAGCTCAAAGGCATCAATTCTCCTTCTATCCTCCTTGGTCACTGTCCAACTCTCTGATGCATAACAAGTGATTGCGAAGACCATGGCCTGTATCAGATGCACCTTAGTCTCCAGAGAGACACCATTGCTCTTCAGTACTTTGGAGAGGTCCCTAACAGCAGACTTTCCCATGGTAATGCGCCTTTTAATTTCCTGGCTGCTGGTGCCAAGACTGTTGACTGTAGAGCCAAGCTAACTAAAGCTGTGTACAATCTCAATCTCTTCACCATCCAGTGACAATTACTACACATTCTAAGAGTAGAAAATCATTAAGTAAAGAACATTTAACAATATAGCATTACGTAGTCACTAACAAGCTGCTGTTGTTGTTATGTGCCATTGAGTCACTTGCGACTCATAACAACCCTATGTACAATAGCCCTAAACTCTGCTCTGTCCTGTGCCAATCACACTGTCACTGACATACCCATCTCAATTACCCCAGTCACTGAATCAATCCACCTCATAGAGGGTCTTCCCCTCCTGCACTGTCCTTCCACCCTCCTAAGCATGATGTCCCTCTCCAAGGACTGGTCCCTCCTTACAACATGCCCAAAGTATGTTAGATGGAGCCTCATATTCCTTGCCTCCAAGGAGCTGCCCAGTTTAATCCTTTCCAGGATGAATCTGTTTGTTTTCCTAGCAGTCCATGGAACTCTCAATACTCTTCTCCAGCAGAGGAAAATTTAATGTTATTAAAAATCCCTATAGGTAAAAAAATATCCATTATGTATAACCTATATCTATAAAAGGAAGGGATGCAATGTGGGGATGGCCAAGTCTGACTTCTACTTGCTTTATAAAGGGCAACTGTTCCCATCAAAAATATCCACAGCAGCAATAGATAGCCAGTCAGACATGCTGCCCCCCATGCTCACACACCTCTTTCTACCAGTCATCCAGGTCCAATATTCATTGCTGACTCATTGACTACTCACAGTTGTGGGGTTTATTAGAGAAAAAGTTGAGGAGAGTTGGGGAGGCCAGAATATCACCAAATCAAGTCCATGTTTAACCTAGCAGTCTCAAGCCAAATTAGCAAGGCACAATTCCCCAATTAGTCAAAGTCTAAGTTTAGTTCAGCAGCACAAATGCAATAACCCTCTGGTTTCCTCAATCATAAAGTAAACATTGTCTGAATAGTTTTAAGTCAGCTATTCCTCTAATCATTCAGCAAGCAAAACCTTTAACTGTAATATAAATTCAGAGTTTCTCTGGTTATACCTTGCCACAGTCTCTTCACTGCACTGCCTCAGTCTCTTCACAATTTCTACAATATCTTCATCGCCTTTTCTCAGTGTATTTCCACACTATCTTATATTGGTCCCACAACTGTTGATGATTTGCAAGACCATGTGTCTGCAGTTAAGGGAGCTGGAAACCATGGCCCACCAAAAATGGGAGTTAATAAAAGAGATTAAAAAGCCAATTTTCAAGGGTTCTGACATCCTAGTATCTTAAAGATGTAAACACATACATATATTAAATATGTTCTTTTTAAAGAGATTGGAAGGAATTACATCAGAATTTCTGTTTGGATGGTGAAATTAAAGGTATTTTCACCCTCAAGAAGCCCGGTAATCCAGTGGTTAATGTATCCAGCTACTAACCAAAAGGCTGGCAGTTCAAATCTATTGACCACACTGAGGGAGAGATGAGGTAGTGAGCTTCCCTAAAGATTGATGGCCTTAGGGAGCTCTGGTGACCTAGTGGCAAGAAACTGCACTACAATCCCAGAAATATGTGGTTTGAATCCACCAGATGCTCTGCTGGCGAAGGAGGGGCAATCTCCTCCTATACCAGTCAGATCCAATTTGATGGTACACACACACAAAATAATAAAATAAAAAAAGTTAAAAAATTTTTAAAAAAAAGATTGATAGCCTTGGAAACTCTACAGGCAGGTCTATTCTAACCTATGGATTAACAGTGAATTGGACTCGATGACAATGAGTTTGAATATTTTCTTCCTTTATATTGAAAAAAAAAACACTTGACATGTTCTAAAAATATATTCAAAAGTTCACTTGCATCTATATCTATATTTATATCTATATCTATATCCATAACCATATCTATATCTATATCTCTCCAATGTTTATATTAACATTTTCCAAGAAATAATCCTATCACCCTTTGAATAAGCTTGAGGCTACACACTAAATATGTGACCTTAGAAGAACCCAAGTTAAAAACATGCAACTTGAATTTATTTGCAGGATGACAATGACTAGTTGGAGGCTGCCTTCTGCTCTCCTGGAATAATCCTGGAGCTAGCTGGTCAGCATGTCAAGAGCATACTCTAGCAGGTTTAGAAATGGTCAAGTCACCTTAGGTCTAAAAGTGGAGACACCAAGCATTTCTGCAGCCCTATCAGAGAGAAGGGTTAAAAAGGGCAGACAGGTCTCTTGCCAGCCCAGCAGGCATTTATTATTCTCAGTTCTCAGGACTTCTCTTTTCCCACTCTTCCTATGCACTGGCCTCACTCTGGACACCAGTGCCCTGGTTTCCAAGGGAGAATGTATGTTCTTTGCTCTCACGTCTTGTTTTAGGTGGAATTCTTACAATGACCAAACACGATTAATTCTCACATTTGAATCAATCCTGCTTTGAAGCTTCCCTCCACCATTCTCCTTAGTTCTCTTTTTTACCTACAGCAGACTCTCCTGTGCCATCTTCTGAACTAGACTTCAAGCAGCTACTGTCAGAGGCTTCTTACCACTTTGCCCTTCCACCCTCTTTCCTCATATCCTTTGTCAAACAAAAATTCAAATCACAGCCAACAAGTTGGCTCATAGTGACCCTCTCAGAGAGTTTCCAAGACTGTAAATCATAACTGACGAAGACTGTCCATCTTTCTTCCTTGGAGCCACTGGTGGATTCAACAACCACCCAGAAATTTTTGAGTGAAGCAACTTTTGAGTTAGTGGTACTAATTAATATCCCTGTTAGTTTTCTGCAAATAGCAGCCTTCTGCCAACATTTGAGCTCAATATCCACTTCTTATATGGCATGTTACTAAATAGTGGCCACTGCCTATCCATATACCCACCTTCTGCAAGGACTGATGCTGGCAGTTACAATGAACATACATTATGAACTACTTTGCTGATAGTCATTATTGAAGTTTCCCCAAAGTTTCATAAAAGCAGGAAAACACATGGCAAACAGAGTGAGTCAGTTTCCATTTAGAATTACTAAAGAACTTGAAAAACCAAGACTGCTTCAGGTGAAATGACACTGGGAGAGGAATATTTGAACGGGAACATTAATATCTGTTCAGCACCTAATATATATCAGACTTTTATCTACATTAGTTATGTAATACTCAACTACGACCCAGTGAATTAAAAATCATCAATTCTAAAAAAAAAAAAAATCATCAATTCTGATACAGAATATGACACTCAGCAAGATCTAATAACTTGGAAGGACCAATATTTGAATCTAAGTTAATGTTCCTTCTTCCATACCATGCTGGTGCACAAAGCTCCAATTAAACATTTAAGATTATCAAATCACATCCAAATTATTTCTTAATGCTCATATAAATAGTATCCAGATGCAAGCATATGTTTATTTTCCCTTATTAAAAAAATGGCACCTGAAGATATAAAACCAAAGTAAAGCAATAATAGGTTACTGAGATGGAAGGATAGTTCTACCTCTGCCCTTTATTTGTTTTTGTATTTTATATCTCAAATCAAAACAAGGTAACAGGTAATAACAGTTTAGAGGGCCTCTGTTCAGATACAGGCAACATTCATTTAAGAAATGACTCCTGGAGTTTGAATGGCAAATTCTAAAAGCTGAATTCAACAAAAACTATCATGCTAACCTTTTCTCGTCATTTACTTGTAAAGAAAAGATTCCTAGAGTGCAGGTGCACTGAAAAGTTATTAATTCAAGCTCATTTAAATATACTAAAGCATCATAAAATTAAAAGTTTTAAGGAATTCTGGGCATTTAAAAATATTATTATGAGTACCTGTTGTTGTTGTTATGTGCCATCTAGTCACTTGCGACTCATAGCGACCTTATGTACAATAGCCCTGAAATTTGCTCTATGCTGTGCGAATCTTATTGTCTCTGACACACCTACCCTCATTACCTCAGACACTGAGTCAATCCCTCTCATCAAAGGTCTTCCTTTCTTGCGCTGTCCCTCCACCCCCCCCAAGCATGATGTCCCTCTCCAATAACTGTTCCCTCTTTGCAACATGCCCAAAGTATGTCAGATGAAGCTTCAGAATCCTTGCCTCCAAGGAGCAGCCTGGCTTCACCCTCTCTTGGATGAATCTGTTCATTCTCCTATAAGTCCATGGTATATTCAATACTTTTCTCAAGCACCACAGCTTAAAGATATCAATTCACCTCTGTCATCCCTAGTCATTGTCCAGCTTTCTGAAGTATAGCAAGTACTTACAAAGACTATTGCCTGGGTCAGGCACACCTTAGTCTCCAGACTAATATCATTGCTCTTCAGTACTCTGGAGAGGTTCCTGACAGCCGACTTTCCCAATGCAATTAGTCTTTTCATTTCCTGGCTGCTGGTACCAAGAATGTTGATTATGGAGCCAAGTAAATTAAAGTTGCTAACAACCTTAGTGCCTTCACCATCTATCATAATGCTGCCAATTGGCCTAATGGTGAGAATCTTTGTTTTCTTGATGTTGAGCTTCAATCCATATTGAAAGCTGCAGTCCTTGACCTTCTGCAGCAAGCACTTTAGAACCTCTTCAGTTTCAGTCAGCACAGTTGTGTCATCTGCTTAATGCAGGGTGTTGATGAGTCTTCCTCCAATCCTGATGCTACATTCCTCCTCATACAGCTCAGCCTCCCAGATGATCTGTTCTGTACATAATTTGAAAAGGAGAGGAGCTCTGGTGGCCTAGTGGCAAGAAGCTGCACTGCAATCCCAGAGATGGTGGTGGTGGTTGTTATGTGTCGTTGAATCGTTTGCCACTCATAGCGATCCTATGTACAACAGCCCTAAACCCTGCTCTATCCGATGCCAATAACACTGCCTCTGACACACCCATCCCGATTATACCCCAGTCACTGAATCGGTCCACCTCAGAGAGGGTCTTCCCCTCCTGCGCTGTCCCTCCACCCTCCCAAGCATGATGTCCTTCTCCAAGAACCTGTCCCTCCTTACAACATGTCCAAAGTATGTCAGATGAAGTGCCAGAATCCTTACCTCCAAGGAGCAGCCTGGTTTAACCCTCTCCAGAATGAATCGGTTTGTTTTCTTAGCAGTCCATGGTACATTCAGTACTCTTCTCCAGCACCACAGCTCAAAGGCATCAATTCTCCTTCCATCCTCCCTAGTCACTGTCCAACTCTGATGCATAACAAGTGACTGCAAAGACCATGGCCTGTATCAGGCACACCTTAGTCTCCAGAGAGACACCGTTGCTCTTGAGTACTTTAGAGAGGTCTCTAACCACAGACTTTCCTATCGTGATACATTTTTTTATTTCCTGGCTGCTGGTGCCAAGAGTTGACCGTGGAGCCAAGCAAACTCAAGCTGTGAACAATCTCAATCTCTTCGCCATCCATCCTGATGCTACCAATTGGTCCAGTGGTGAGAATCTTTGTCTTCTTGACATTGAGCCTCAGTCCATACTGAAGGCTGCAGTTCTTGACGCTCTGCAGCAAGTGCATGAGGTCCTCCTCAGTTTCAGCAAGCAGGGTTGTGTCATCTGCATAACACAGATTGTTAATAGATCTTCCACCAATCCTGACGCCACACTTCTCCTCATAGAGCCCAGCCTCTTGGATAATCTGCTCTACATATAGGTTGAAAAGGTATGGAGATAGGACACATCCCTGGCATATACCCTTCCTGATTTTGAACCATGCAGTGTTTCCTTGCTCTGTTCTGACGACTGCCTCCTGGTCTCAGGTTTCACAAAAGCACAATCAAATGTTCTAGGATTCCCATGCTTCTCAGAGTTAGCCACAGTTTGTTCTGATCCACACAGTCAAATACCCATTACAAATTGTAATCTATTTTAAAATATCTTCGAAGTACCATTTTAATTGTAACCTACTCATCCATCTTGAATGAGTAGTGTGTATCTGAAATGTTTATACAAAAGCAAATAAACAAATGTATAGTTATACTTACACATAAATTCAATCAAGACACAAGGCCACCTGGTCAACACTTATGCAAAATCAAAGATTAAAAGACAAATGAGGCAGCAAAGCAAGATAAACAGGGAAGTAGCAAGCAAAATCGAAAAAAATAAGAATATTACATTATGAAAACTGTAGCCATATTTTTGAACAATTTTTATAAAAAAATAGTTAGATAACCTAATTTGTTGTGTAAACTCTCAAACACACACACACACACACACACACCCCAATCCATAAAATCATGTCTCCCAGCTCCATTGCTACTTGAAATACTACCTGCTGCAAACCCAAAATAGAAATTTGACTTTACATTTGACAGGGGCATCATTAACATTCTGGTCTTCCAGGTCAACCTCTCTGACCTTCTTTTTTGCACTTCAGCCACAACCTCTTTCAGACTTTTCATGGCCTCATCATTACATGCTAAATTAAACATACCCAGTCTCTGAGATGATTAAGTGAGAAATCTCCATCCTGTTCTGAAGGGAGTTCTAGAGGCCTAGTGGGTAATGAATTGCACTGCCAACACAGGTGCTTCAAATCCACCAGCTGCTTCACAAGAAAAAGATGAACAATCTCTTCCTGTGACATTTACCGCTTCTTAAAACCTACTGACAACAAAATCAACCAATTCTTAATCTAGTTTCCTATCCTTGGGTTTTTTCCCCCAACTTACAAATTATACTTATTTAACTCTAGAAATCCACATCACTGATAGTTTCTTTATTGTCTCTTTCCATCATTCCTTCTGTCTTCATTCCTATCTCCAATTGATTTCATGACTCATCAAATCAAGACTCTAAATGTCCATGCCTCATTTCCTTTTAACATATATGTATGGAAATGTGACTATATCAATGAATAAATTCAGCTAATTGCTTTCTTTGTGCCTATATCTGGAGTACTGCTGGGGGGGGGAATTCTCACAAGCATATTTCACCCCTAAAAACTCCACCTTTATAAAGTCTCCAACATCAGCTAAGCTTTCAACACCAACTAGCAATACTTTCTTCATAGTCAGACTACAAGTCTAAACTAAACTTCTAATCTCCATACAACTCCCTCCCTCAGTCTCAACAACTGATCTCATTATTTACTTGACCAAGAAAACTGAAGCTATTAGATAGGAATTGTCTCAACTTCCCAACAATAAATTCCTTCCTTCATTCAGTAAATACTAAATGCCATTGGAAAGTGACCTCTGGTACCAGATCACCTATTTTATTATCCTAGCTCTGTTATTTTCACTGATTATTTAACTTTTCTATCCTGTTTTTTAAAATGCTCTAAGTTGGGGATAATAAGTATTGTCGATCTCATAAGGCTGTCATGAGGACTAAGTACATTTGGAACATTAAGAATGGTGACTGGACAGAGTAAGCATGCCATAAACGTCAGCTATTACTACCACCATGATATCAACTACATGAATTAGGCACGAGATGAATTATCTGCATCAGCCTTTCTTTCCCCAGTCTACTATCACAGAAGAAAAGTCTGTAGCTCTACCATCTAAGGCCAAGACCTCCACTCAAAATCTTTTGCATTTGGAGAAAATAAAAAACAAAATAAAAATAGACTAATGTGACAAGTCCATGACAGACAAAGGTATGTTCAATACTCTTCTCCAGTACCACAAATCAAAGGCATCAATTCTTCTTCTGTCATCTTTATTCATTATCCACCTTTCAGATGCATACCAAGCAACTATGAAGACCATGGCCTGCATCATGCACATCTTAGTTTCTCGGCTGACAATGTTGCTCTTTATTACTCTGGAGAGGTCCCTGTCAGAACAAACAAGTTTGTCTTGGAGAGGGTGAAACCAGGTTGCGCCTTGGAGGCAAGTATTATGAAACTTCATCTCACATACTCTGTAAGGAAGGCTAGTTCTCTAGGAAAAGGACATATATTTGGAAGAGTGGAGGGTCAGGGCAGTAGAGGAAGATCCTGAATGATATGAATTGATACAATGAGTATGGCAATGGGGGTCATGTATGTCAGAGACGATGAGGTTAGTACAAGTTTCAGAGCTGCTGTTCATAAGTCTGCTATAAATTGTAGACGACTTGACGACACATAACAAAAAAAATGCAAGAAGGTCAAAAGGCTAAGGAACTAGTCCAAGGATAGAGACTATTAAAACGTAGAGTTGTAGTGACGGTTACTCTTATGTGTCATGATCCTCAGGATCACCTAGATATCTAGCTCGTAATCTCCAGACTTTAACCAGTGGTCTGCTGTACCTGCTGACTCTGAACTTGACAGACATTTGAGACGCTGTTTATTAACAACAATCTAAGGATGTGCCAGCCTCCAAAATCAACAGCTTGAGACCCTTCCTGCCTGCTGGCAGCCTGGATTCTACTTCCCGAGAGACTTCTATCTTGAGGTCTGACCTACAGATCAGGGATTTGGCTCTACAAGCACATGAGACATTTCCTTAAATCAATTCCCCTCTGTCTCATACTCACTCTCCTCGGTATCTATGCAGACGTAGAGGCGCGCGAGCACGCACGCACACACACACACACACACACACGCTTCATTGCTTTTGTTTCTCTAGAGAACTCAGACTGAGACAGCTGGTATTAGAAATCAAGCTCAACTCAGTGATTACATCATTTAGCTTTTCAACTTTCTGACATTTAATTTGGCAGAAAGTGCTACCTATATACCTCAGCTCTTGCTATGGAAGTGAATTTCATATTCCACAAATGAGAATTTCCCCCAAAGTAAAAATGAGCCTTTAAAGGTCTAGACTTAAGTATGCATAAAATACTCAAAATTATGGAAGAGGGAGCACTGGATTCTGTAAGTGGTCAGAGAAGACTTCACTGCCTACAGGATGCCAAAGGGAACATTTTAAACAGAAGTATGCACAAAATCCCTGACCGAGAGTTAACAAGGGGCAGGGAATGCCTTGATGGTGAGAAAAAGTTATAGCTGCTACCGGCAGGAAATCTCCTGGACATGATAAAATCTGTTTAATAAAAAAGGAGAACACATTAAAACTATTTGGCATGTGGGCCCGAATCAAACAGTACAGCATGAAAGTCTGGAGATCACCTGAGGACTAAAAGCAGAGTCCCTTCAAGTAGGGAGTTAGAGTTCCAACAGCTGTCAAGGAATCCCTATCCTTCAAATACTATTAAAGAGGTAATATAAAAGAACTTTAAGGAGTAACGGTGGATATGGCAGATAAGAGATTTTACCATGTTCAGAACACCTGGAATCACTTAAGAGACATCTATTATCATCTGGGGACCAGAGATTAGAGCACAGGACCACTGGGTTAGGTCAATTCAAATTCTATTTCCATTTCTCCACAGTAACTGTTCCAGAAAAAGGGCAACAAGACTTTCACCACAACTTTATACAAAGTCCATATTATGGCACTGATAGTGACAGCTCCCCACAAGTCAGCGTAAATAATAACAAAGTTTAAAGTGAAGTAAAAGAATGAGGATATGAAACAAAAAAATAAGACTGTCCTGAATATTACAACATCCTAATACTTCTTATATACCAGATTTAGTTCTCACAACAATAAAATAAAAACACTTACCCCTTTTCTGTCAGTGGGAAGACTGAAATTCATTGAGGTAAAATATCTTTCTCACAGTTACACAGCTTATAAAATATAAAGCTGAAATTTTACTCCAGAGCTGCCTGCCTTTGTCACTGTCTTCATTCAGGGAAGAGTAAAAATGACACAATGATGGCCCTCTAACAAGCTAGATCTATGGCTTACAGACAAAAGCAACTAGAATTTTTTAAGTATTAAGAATTTGTTTATATGATTAGAAGTATTCTTGCCTAGCAAAAATGTCCGAAATACTAAAGTTTTATCTGGACACTATCCAGGCAGACAGCTCAGCCTAGGTAGATCAACACTCTCCACAAGCCATTTTGATGGGCCGGAGTTCAGTCACAGACACCAGCCTTGGTGCTGGGGCCACCGAGAAGGTAAGCTCCCTGAATCTACCTTATTGACCAACAGGTTCAAACTCAATCTCACTTTTGTTGAGTTGGAACTGACACAAAGCTGATCCTTTATTGAATTTTCAGGGGCTATAAATTGCATGCAAAGAAATTGCTCATATTTTTGCTCAGAGTGGCTGGTGAATTTGAACGTCGGAGGCATCACCTTTAGGTTAACAGTGAAACTCCAGAGCTCACTACACCAGTAAGGTGGGAGGACACAAAACCTCACAGAGCCGAACCTGCTATATGAAAGAGTCAGAAGTGCTCGGACATAAGAAAAGCAATACAATTTCACATGCCTGCAAATTACTGCAAACATAAAGCAACAAGTCTGAGAGGAACCATTCCAGACCCTTTCTCCATAAGAGTCTACAGATTAGTTATCAGGAACAAGCATTCCTCTGTAATGGATTTCACTGACTTTTAAAACGGTTCTTTTGCCTATTGAGTTCTCAAATATATTTATTTACAATCTTACTTTTTTTGGATTAGCAAAAATAAGAGAATATAAAGTTGTTGCACAGTGTAACTTATAGGCCCTATTTTGGCACATGACACTGGCTTAAGGTTTACTGAGAATTTGCTATCTAAAACCTAAAAATGTGCTGTTGGCAGGCAGAAAGCACCAGTGCTGGGTTCTTTAACACATGCATGGATCACATAAATGCCTGAGCAGAATAGGTGGTTAATGAATCAATAAGTCATTTAGCAAAGTACATGGCATTATCTCTAGATCTACAGTAAATTAAATCTAACCAAAGACACTCAGCAATTTGGGGTCACTGGCTCGGGCGAGGAGAGCTCCATGTTGTATCTTAATGCCACAAGTGTCCACTAAGAGGATGGCTTGTATTGCCCTGAACATCCTGAAGAGTGGCTTCTTTTAGGATTTAGAAAATCCTGGCCAATGTCAAAATCATGGCAGTAATAAAAATAAATAAATGAATGAATGAATGAATAAATAAATTTTTTAAAAAGCACATTTTCATCTATGCCCTTCACAAAGACACTGTAAGCATTTCTAGAGAGAGTAGTGGAAAGGTGTGGTATAAGAACAAGGGAAATTACTTCTGCAATCATTGTTTTTCAGTTAGCTTCCTCACAGAACTCGACGTCTGGGTCAAATTAGACCTGATCAAGTAGAGAACGAAGCCATGGACAACACTTACCTTCAAAGAGGAAAGAACACTTACAACGCCCATTTGCTTTTAAAGGTTCCCATGTAGGAACAGTATTAAGCTCTCATTTTCAGCATTAGCTGAAAGAGTGTTCAAAGCTTCAAAGGGGGGAAGGGGGAACAGAGGGAGCCTGCAGAGGCATCACAGCTGCCTTGAAAGCTGGAAGACCTGCTAGTCATAGGCCATCAGTTTCATGCCTGTGGTTTTCTTTCATTCTCAGAGTCAATTTAAATTACTAATAATAAGGAAACCTACATGACAAGACATCCATTAAAGACAACTACTAATAAAATCAAAACTAAATATCCAACCGGATCATGGTACAGCTGGTTCCGGGGTTATAATTTAAGCATACATGAAGTGCAAACTAATGCAGTGGAGGCCCTGCTCTGAAGAACAAAATTAATTGCCTTTGTGAGTTCTCTCCCAACTCACAGAACTCCTCTTGGGAAGTCACTGCTTTGCTAAAAAACAGTGGCCACTTAACATCCCGGATGTTGTTAGCATTGCATAACTTTTGGTGGGACAAGGACATGAGAAGCACATTTTTGTTTAAACGTCAAACTCAATTAACTCTGCCAACCTTTTTCATGGGTGCCACCTTACCAAAACAACATGAAGCATCAATGCAAATTTAAGATCTAGATTTTAAACCTGATAAAAATTAACTTTGGTGGGTAAATGGGACTCCCTTTTAGATTCCTTTTGCCTGTTTAAGTTACTATCCAAATAGCCTGAGAAAATAGAGTCACACTGTAGTGCTCAGTGGCATTATAAATGACACTGAACTGAGAGCCATCTATTCTTGGGTTGCAGGGTCCTACACCTTCCAGAGCCGGTCAGAAAACCCAGGTGAGCGAGACCTTCTCTGGGCCAGCCTGGTAAACTGAGATACAAATGAGAGCTAACAAAGGTTAACAGAGAGTTTTACAGGAATAGAGTGTATCTTAATCATGACTTCTTGTTTGTTCAAAGAAAAAATTTAGTTTTTATTTTGAGCAAGCTCCAATTAAAGGATGCATATAATTAATTTAATTCCCATAACAATACTGTGAAAGGAAATTCTTCTTACTCTGCAAGATCACATAGTAAGTCCAAAACCTAAACCTAATCTTTTCCCTTATTTCTTCTATTAAGGAGGAGGGAGAGAAAAGAAGGAAGGTTGCCCAGTGCAGCTCCGTGGGCAATATGACTTAGTGATCTGCTCACATGAAGCTTAACTTAGGAAACTCTTTGGGGCAGTTCTACTTTGCTTTATAAGGGAGCTGTGAGTATAAATTAAATTGCCTACAACAATATCACCAAAACAAATGAGAAAGAAATAATTTCAATAAATGGAATTGTTTTACTTATACCACACATGCCCCAAATCATGCTACAGTTAGATGTCGTTGTGACTCACAGCAACCTTATGAACGATCTCTCTGAACCTACTCTATGCTGTGCCATCCTCATTATCTCTGCCATACTTGATACAGTCCAACTTGCAGGAGCCCGTATCAATCTTAGATGTGATCCTCACAGATTTTACCAGACTACTTAGCTTGTCCCCTACCATTCTAATCCATCCTGAAGTGCCAATCGTGTTGCTTTTGGAATGGCCCCTATTCCTCTGGCATGCACAGTCCAAATTTTTGCAAAGCGGCTACAAAGGCAATTTTGGAAACCTACAACTCATAACAACTCTCCCATCTGGTTTTCACACCAGCTCCTTCCTCCAAAAACCCACAGAAGTCACAGTCAGCTCCTGTTTTCTGGGAAACTGGCTGTCTTTTCATCTTGCTGGGTGTATGTTATGTTTGTCTGTCAGCAACTTGGGAAATGGCCTCCATCCTGACAGATACGTTTTGTAAAGCTTTAAAAGCACATACACCATAATGTGACAGAGAGACGGAAAAAGGGAGGAGGAATTTTTTTTTCTGGTATGGGACTCTGGCTATTTGCTCTTTACGGCTTAGGTGTCAAGGGAATGGGGTTTCCCAGGTAGGTGGACTAATGTAAAATGCATTAGTGTTAAGGTGGGGGCTCCCAATCCACCCAGGGCCAAAGGGTTAATACAAAATGACAGAATTTAATGACTGCCATCATGGTTGCCAGGCAACCAAGAGAAGGTGTGCCATAAAGGCCTAATTAATGAATGAGGTAGCAAGAGTTTCTGTTAAGTTGGTAAGCAGTTCACAGTTCACCATTGGTTGGCTCTTCCCAGATGGTAATACTCTTAAGCTTTCTTAGCTTCACTAAGCAGCAGCAAAATTATGTGATTATAGTTGCAGCTCTGGCTAAAGTTCTGACATCCCTTCCATATTCAGTGCAATTTCTCAAGTAGTTGGAACAACAGCTCCTACAAAGGCTCATAGTGAGAGCTGTATGTTTGCATATTGTTCTTCATTTGACTGCAGGCCAAAGGAGTACTGTAATGATTCTTTTCTGGGCACTGTTTTGCTACAATAACATTAAGAGTAGTCAAAATTCTGGGCCCAAATGGAATTGCCATTGGAATTAGAGGCTTTGTTGGAAAACGGTCTTTTCAAAAAATAACTCAGATGACAGTCACAAAGGACTACAACTCAAGTATCTACAACTTGCCAAGCTCTGTACGAGTGCTTTTTCATTCATTACCTCTGGTTTTCACAACCCTGGGAGGGGAAATTATTGTTCTCATTTTACAAACTAAGGCTGAGAGAGGCTAACTGACTCGTTCAACATCATACACAGCTAGAATGTGGCTGAGCCAGAATTCAAATCCTATTCTAATTTCTGAATCTATTCTTTCCTCATTGCACTATGCTGGCCCTGCTATGGCTGGTAGTCATGATGGCTACCCTCCAGGGGTCAAATATGGAGTAGGTAGCTAGCATCTATTATCTCATTTGCACTTCATCCCTATAACTGAGACTCTGCTGCTATTATGAATTCCATTTTATCAAGGAGGAAAATAAGGCTCTATTTGCCTAAAGTCACAAATCTAAGTAGGAAACCAACATTTGAACTCAAGCCTGTGTATTCAAAGCCCATCACAATGCTTCTGTAACCACATTAACACATAATTAAAGGCTTGTCCTAATTTCCATAATGAAAATGAGCAATATGTTCAGTTACCCTGTTCTTTCTTTGCCCTGACCATCAATTTAGTACTTGTCTTTTAAAAAGTGCACCGTGTACATCAGAATGTAGCTCAAAGTGCACTGTGGACATCAGAAAGTAGCTCAAAATCACCACACCACATATTCAAACAGAAGGCCCCTGAGAGCAGGTGTAATGGATTGGCAAGAGGGGAAGTTTTCCTCTCCAACCCCCAACCAAGTCTTGAAGAAAACAGAGACAACAAGGGGGTGGAAGACCAGAGAGGCAGCTGTCTCCAATGGCCAGAGCTCCCAAGGAAAACGCTCTTATTCTTTAAGGGAGGAGGGTCTATGCATGCTGAGGGGTCAAAGAGGGCCCCAAATGAACAAAGGTAAAGAGAAGAGGAAGAAAGATCGGTCTGAGGCCAGTTAAAGTGTTCTCATTAATGGGCCTGCAACTTCAAAAATAATCAAAGTAGAGGACCCAGCACTGTCTAGCAAAGGATCAGAAGAATTGCCCCTCTGATCCTTTCATTCACCAAAATGGTCTTTTTACTAGGCTCAGAGATCAGGGCAGACAAGCAGTCTTTTTTTGTTTTGTTTTGTTTTGTTTACTATTGAGGCTATTTTTAAAATATATTCCAATATATTTTCTTGTTGACAAATCTTGACTGACTCAACATTTTCATTTGTCAAGGCCTTCCTTTATGGGGTGGTTCAAGACTATTTACAACAGATTCTTGCTTATCTATGAAATTTTGAGAAGTCCAAGACTGGCTTCCTGTTTCAATCAGTAAAACGTGTGGGCTGTCTTAGTCTTGCTGCTTGAGAGGATACACTGGGGAGCACAAGTAACTCTTAATGCTGGTTTAAGTAAAATGGAAAGCAGGAGACAAAAATCATGAAATTAGTTAACTTTGCCTTTTTCTCCCCATTTTAAATGGCATTCATTCATGTTTGATAAGTCTTCTAAGAGCATGTAAATGGTATGTGCCAGGGACTGAAAACCACGACTCTTCAGATTATAAACCTTCAAGGCTTTCAGATTATAAACAATGTCCACTATAAGCACATAACTCAGTGAGGATCATCTTCTGCTTTAGACTGCAAGCTTGCTCACTTACTCACCCACTCACCTTCCTTCACAACTCCTTCTCTTGCCTTGCTTCCTCTGCCCTAAAGCAGGTCCCTACAGTTTCATTTCAATCTCTAACTGATCCCTCCACAGGAGCCAAAATCATGTTTTAATACACAAATCTGATAACCTCATTCCTGCATTAGTGATTCACTGTCTCAGAGTCAAATGCAAAAGCCACAACATGGCATGTGAGGGCCTTGCTCTCTGGCCCTCCTCAGCCTCAGCTTCTTTCATTCTGCTACATGCACAAGGACTGGCCTGCCCTCTGCAGAAGCACTGTGCATCTTTCGTTCTAGGCCTCTTCCTGGGATATTCACTTTGGCTATAATGCCCTTCCTAATCCCCATTCCCATCCCAGTTCCCAAACCACCTGGATAACACTCTCATTCACTTGCCCTTCAAAGTTCATCTCACATCCCATCTCCAAAAGTTAAGTGAGCTACCTCCACTTTGTCTATAAAGCCCTCCTTAGAAACAGGGCCTCACTGCTTTATAGCACGTACTAGTTTCAAATTGGTAATTTGACCACTTCTCCCACAAGACCATCTCATTTTTGTACTATCAGTGTTAACACTTCATTGCCTGGTCCACAATTGTTCTTAAGTGCTACTGAGTGGTTCACAGTAGAAGGCAATAAATGTAAAGTGAGCCAATGTTTATGGAATGAACGAACTATACCTTAGATCAACCAAATTCTAGTGTGATCTTCACTTCTTGCCTAGAGTGTTAAAGAAGAAAATTCCAGATTTTCCCTCATTCATTCATTATTCTTTGCAAAGGCATTGAACTAGTCCAACCTTTGTAGTCTTAGCAGTATGTGCTCACGCCCATTTTTACAGCCAACTAGGTTGCTCCAATTAACCTGGATTTCTCATCCTAACACCTAGCGTTGGACTGAGAGCCACAATATAAAATAAGTACCACTCATCCGGGGAGACTGAAAAGAGGGAGGATCCAGGAGATCACACGTGTGAAACATCTAATCAACTTCTAAAACCACACATAGCTAAACTTTCCTAATGAGACTTTAGCATGAATTTCATCCTTAAGTGGTACTGCAAGAAGAAAAAACAAAACACACTGCATTCTAAATGTTGGCTTCGGGCCAAATCTGACTTCAACTCTGGCACAGAGAGTTAACCACCTGGAGTGAGGGGGAGGAGAGGGGAGGTGAGGAGCAAAAGGGAAGGGAGGACAGAGCATAAAATTGCAAAAAATTCAATGCACAAACTTCAGAAGAAAAACCTGGCTGGTTTAAAATAAAAGCTGGGATGCAGACAGGAGGTGGCAGCATGGACTTGAGGTCTGAGCATCACAAAAGCCCCACCAGCCCTCCCAGCCTTTTTTCCAAGGCTGTGCCACTGAAACCAAAGCATAACCTCTCTGAGCTCAGTCAGTCCTGTGATGAGGTTGAGTGACTCATCTTTTGGCTTAAAGCACATTCTGAGGATTAAAAGTAAAACCGAACAATCAAAAAACTACCAAGATTAGTTAACAGTTCACAAAGGAATATCACAATAAAATGACAATTTCTCTCCAAGAAACTGTTCCAAGTGGACTCAAAATTGTCAAAATCTAAACTTGAATGCTGATTTTGCCCAATACTTTAAATTGGCTCCTAATGACTCAAAAACATGAACTGGCTTTCCTGTATACACTTTCAATCTGGTTCAAAAGCCTATTATCAAAGCCATCTTTAGGACAATTCTTAGCAAAGAGAAAATGAAGAGCAACGCTTAAAATGAAGGCTCAGTTTCAATGAATCATAAGTTTATCATGAAACGTCCCTGTAATTGCAATTCTGCTCAAAGGGCACTGACACCAATTATATCCCATATTTCACTAATTGTTAAAATTTCAAGTATAGCTAAAAACTTAGAAGCAGGTGGAACATGAAGGTCTCTTAGTATCCTCATTTTTGTTCAAATAATTTAAACATTAGAAGAAAAATTCTGCATTATTCAGGCTCGGCGTTACAACTTGGTTCCCATTCATGGGGACCTTATGAAGCACTGCTAGATCCCGGACAATCTTCACATTCACTTCTACACTGGAGCCCATTGTTGCAGCCACTGTGCATTGCAACACCACTTTGAGGGATTTCTTCTTTAGCCCTCATGGACCTTCTTCCTTACCTTCATGATGATGTTCTTCTCCAAGGGCTGACTCCTCCTGTTAACACGTTCAAAGTCTGTGCAACAAAGGCTCACATCTCACTAGAAAACAGTGTTTGGACTGTACTTGTTCAGAGATAAATTTGTTTTCTTCTGGCAGTCTATGATATATTCCATATTCTTGGTCAACATCATAACTGTAAACCATCAACTTTCCTTTAAACTTCCTAGGTAATTTTCCAGCTTTCACATATGGATGAGGTGAGTGACATATTAGGGCTTAGGTCTGGCATGCCCTCGTCCCTCAAAGTGCTCTTTGCTTTTAAAAATCTTGTAGAGGTCTTTTGTAACAGATTTGTCCATGATGTCATTTGATTTCCTGGCTGCTGTTTCTGTTGATGTTGCCTGTGATTACAACTAAAGGAAATTCTTAACAACTTTAATATTGTCTCTGATATGAGCCCTGGTGGTCTAGTGGGTCAAGAGTTGAGCTGCCAAGCAAAAGGCAAGCAGTTCAAATTCACCAGTCTCTTGGAGGGGGAAAAATGAGCAATCTCCTCTCATTCTATTTATAGTCTCTGAAAACTCATGGAAGGCTTAGCTGTGAGTTGGTACTGACTGACAGCAATGAGATTTTTTAGGTTTGAATTTATTATGTATTGCTTATGGACCAGTTGTAACGAATCTGCTTTCTTGATGTTCAAGTACAATGCATACTGAAGACTGTAAGATCTTCATCAGGAAGTTCTTCAAGTCCTGTTCACTTTCAGCAAACAAAATTCTAACACCTGCTTATCAAGAATCATTAGCCAGTCTTCCTCCAATCCTGATGCTACATTCTTGTCTGTATTAGTCCAGCTTCTCAAATAATTTGCTAGCATACAGACTGAATAAAGTGACACACATCTTTGCTAATTAAAAACACACAATATAGCTTTGTTCTGTTGGAACAACTGCTTCTTGGGCTTTCACAGGCTCCTCATGGGCACAATTAAATGCTCTGGAATTCCCGTTCTTCACAACATTATCTAAAACTTGTTATGATCCACACAGTGGAATGTGTTTCTATAGTCAACAGAATGCCAAAATTCTCTATTTAGAGATGGAATTTACAAATCTTCATAATACGCTTAAAGGCTGAGTGGTTCAGGTCTTTGATGCCATTGCATGCTGGCAAATCCACTTGAGGAGTTTCCTCCCCAATGTGCAATGACGGCAGGTTCTAGAGTGTGATTTGGAAGCATTTTACCATCGCACTCCTCATAATTCAAACCCTGGTTTGCGTCTGTCTTTAAAGATCGTTGCTGGCCAGATGGAAAATATTAAGGAAAAGACATTGCAGCGAAATCAGCAGGCTGTGGTACGCGGTTACAAGGGTCCATATTAACCACAAGCAGATTTGCAGGAGGACTCCGCTCAGCTCTAAGTGGGGCTCAGGAACGCACTCTGCCAGCAGCAGGAGGGCTCCAGGCCAGCTGAGAGCAGCCACTGTGCCAAAAAAACTGTGTGGGGCTGACTGCTCTGATGCTTCCAGAGAAAAGAGGAGGAATTGATGGGACTTTTGTAAACAACTTCTTGTGCTTTCAGGTTGTGACTGACTTCAAAGGTGACATAACTTAATTCTGTCAAAATTATGCCATGAAAATCGTGATGTAATTTTCTTCCTAGGGAAATAGCTGTGGTCATTAATAAACTAGGATCTAACAGGTAAACAACAAAGAAAGGAAAACTAAGAGCTGCTTTTAATGATAAGAACAACTACACAGCCAAATATACTTTCAACTCACTATTTTAAACTACCTTCAGTAAAATACTGTTGTATAGTAGCAAATGTTAATCTTAAATATCAGTATGTATTGTGCTACTGACATTTCTTTGTATGTCTGTCTCCAACAACAGGATCTGAGTTATGATACCCCATAAATATTTGAGTAAAAAGTGTTAACTGCAAATACTGGTTGATTAGTATGAACAGTTTAGTCTGTAACAGGCATTATTTTGAGGACTTTCAAAGTATTAAATTCCTAGAAAAAAGTAATTTTTTTTTCCAGAAAATTGTTACTGAGAAATCATGTGAGAGAGGTTTCACCAGTATTATTGTCTTTTCACAAAGATCTACAATAATTTAGTAATTTGTATAAGACTAAATCTAAGTCTTAGACTACAAACTCAGATTCTTCCACTTCATCATGCCATTCCTCATATAACTTTTTCTGAGCTACCCTAGGCCATGAAGCCCTCGAGGGCTGGGATTATACTTTATTCACTGCTGAAGCCTCTGTCCCCAGCACAGAACATGAAGGGATGGCAGGAATGAATAAAGAGAGTAAAAGGAAGAGGCCCTAGCTACTAGTTGTCCCTTATGCAAGTAAAGAACCCTGCAGGCACAAATGTTAATCATTCAGCTGGGAACCAATAAGTCTGTGGTTGGAAATGACTCAGTGGTTCTAGGAACAAAGACCTGGGGACCTGTTCCCATAGAAATGGCAATCAAGGTAATCCTGTGGGGCAGTTCTACTCTGTTACATGGAGTTTTGATGAAATGGAATAAATCTGATAACACCGAACAGCAAGAGCTCACTCTTTCAAGTCAGTTCTGACTCACAGGGAACTTCCTTTGGGCTTCTGAGGCTGTAAATTGTAAAGGAAGGAGACTACCCATCTTTCTTCTAGAATCACTGGTAGATCTGAGCCACCAGAAGAATGCACCTGAGTTAACAGACAACCTCCTCAGTTTGTAATGTTAAACAAGTATTTTGAGAAGGTGGACAGTATAGGAGCTCTGGTGGTTAAGTGGTAAGGAGTTGTGCTGCCAACCCAAAAGCATGCAGTTTGATTTCACCAACTGCTCTGCAGAAGAAAGATGAGTAATTTCTTGTCATGTGATTGACTGCCTCTAAAAACCCACTAGAGGGTTTCAATTCAACTGTACATATCAAAGTCTGTTTAAAGAACATGGCACATCAGAATACTAGTAAGACTCATCAATAATTACATGGATGACGTAATCCTGCTTTCAGAAAATAAAGAAGACTTGAAAATCAAAGCCCTCAGTACACATTATAGAAAACAATTATCTTCACAACTGGATGAATTGGCAAGATCATGATAAACGTGGAAAAGATAAAATTTTTCAACTATTTAATTTTACTTGGATCCACAATCAACACCCAAGATAGCAACAGTCAAAAAATTTAAAAAATGTACTGCACTGGGAAAATCTGTCAAAGATTTTTTTACCTTGTTAAAGAGCAAGGATGTTATTTTAAGAACAAAGACACACCTAATGCAAGCCATCCTATTTTCAACTGATTCCTATGCATATGAAAACAGAATAATGAATAAGAAAGACTAAAGAAGATCTGATGCCCTTGAACTATGGTGTTTGCTGAAAGTATTGAATCTGAACAAATATATCTTGAAAGGCGTGCAATCAGAGTGCTCCTTAAAGGCAAGGATGGTGAATCTTTATCTCCCATACTTGAACATGAGGTCAGAAGGCATCAGTCTTTGGAAAAAGAGAGGATGATCTTCAATGAGATGAACTGATACAATGACTACAACAATGAACTTGAGTATGACAGAGATTCTGATGATGACACAGGACGGGGTAAGGTTTTTGATCAGTTGTTCATATACTGCTGTGAGCTATGGTCAACTCCTAACAACAACACCTCATGCAAACTAGCACTAATGATGGGTAGTGTCAAATTAGTGTCCAAGTTCCCTAAGAGAGGAATATAATAATTTGGTGATTTTCGACAACTGAACAAGAGAATATGGATGTGAATTTTTAATTAAAAACTCACAGACTATAGAAGGACTAAGTAAAATCTTATATTGTTCTTGTTGTTATGTGCCGTGGAGCTGAGTATGTCTTATAGCTACTATGAGTCATGTAAAATTATGAGGACCAAAAAAACCCCTCTAGTTTTCTAGGAACCATTTCTGGCAATTTCAATTCTCCTTTACCAAGTTGGCCTTAGAAGAACTAAATGGAAAAAAAAGTATTGAAAACAGTCAGATGAAACTTTTCATCCTGTGTAAACTCAAAGTATACAAGGAATGTAGTACTAAAACACAAACCAGAGGTACAGAATTAGTGAATAAAATGGGACAGAGGTTAAAGCTGCTCTTCTCTTGAAGCTTTTCCTTAATATTTTATTGTGCTTTGAGTGAGAGTTTACAGAGCAATTAGTTTTCCATTTAATCATTCACACAGATTTTGTTTTACAGCACAAATTATGAAATGTTTTCTTGTTTAGTCTATAAAAATAGAAAGCCAGGAATGAGCCACCTTTCCCCAAAGTGAATACTATGATATCTCAATGGTTTCAAATTAATAATTAGTATTCAACTTTAAACTAGATTTTCTGAAGAAAAAAAAAGTTGAATTATATTTTCATATCAAAGCCAAACAAAAGAAATTCTAAAAAGCCTATGACACCCGTAGAAAGAAGGAAGCATGGATTCTGTCTGATGCCTAATCCACTCTTACAGAGAGGAGTGTTTTTCAGATCCTCCCAGATGTAGCCTTTGAAGTTGTCCGCATTTGACATCATAATTACCAAATGGTGCAAGGACTGTGAGATCACAAACAGATGATGACTCAAAAGAGAACAAACATCAAGAAGCAATCTTTTACTTACTAAAGTAACAGGAAAGAACTTGAGAAAACAAAGTTTAAAAATTAAGAGTAAAGGTGATAAAAATCAGTATGCAATGGTTCTTATAACTATCATACATATTAAAAAGTTGTTGCTGTTTTTATTGTTATGTACTGTCGTGTCATTAAAAAGAGGAATGTAAAATATATACAAATTTAACAGAATGTATGTTAGAGCTCTAAGCTGAAAGCCACAAAACATTGAAAAAAATCAAAGACCTAAATAAACAGACACACATTATGTTCATGGATTGTTGTTGTTATTATTATTAGGTACCATCAAGACCACTGCAGTTCATAGTGACCTTATGAATAGCTCACAGCCTTACCCTATCCTGAACCTTGTGATGTCCTACATGTTTGAGCCCATTGTTCTGTGTCAGCCCATCTCATTGAGGGTCTGCATAGACTGTGATTGTGGTTGTGTACCAACTTATACCTGACCCTCCAGTGGATTTTCAGAGGCAGTTAATTACACAACAAAAGACGTCCCTCCTTTTCCCATTGAGCAGCTGATGGCCTCAAACCACATGCCTTCAGGATTGCAGTATAGCTTCTTGCCACTAGGCCACCAGAGCTCCCTATTCATGGATTGTTGTTCTTGTGTACCACTGAGTCAGAACTGACCGATAGCTGACCTTCTAGCAGGATTTCAGAGGCAGTTAATTGCACAAGAGGAGACTGCCCATCCTTCTCCCATAGAGTGGCTGGTGGCCTTGAACCACGTGCCTTTGGGACTGCAGTACAGGTTCTTGCCATAAGGGCATAAGACTCAAATATTTGCTGAACTATCAACTTCACCCAAAATTCATCTACAGACACAATTTAATATCAACCCAAATAGAAAATAATTTTTTAAATATATCAAAGACAAATGATCTAGAATAGCAAAACTTATAAGGAAAGGCAACAGTGCAAAAATAACTTTTTATTAGAGCAAAGCTGAATGACAAACACTGACTTTAAGATTTACTCTAAGGCTCTAGATATCAAAACATTATGGTAAAGGTAAGCACACAGACCAGTGGAAAAGGATAAAATCCAGAAATAGATACACAAATACAAAGTTAATTTTTGACAAAGGTACAGTGGAGAAAAGGCAGTTTTTTAAGCAAAAGGTGGACTTGCAGTAACCATGCCAATAGTTTTAAGGGTGTGGAAGTTTGTGCAGATGGTAAGGACAGGGTAAAATTCTGATCTGTAGCTCAATTCCAAGATTACAAAGAAAGTCAATTTATTGACAATAACAACAACATACTAAAAACAAATACAGAAAACTACTCAGACTTTAAAAACAGAAAGTAGAAACAATGTTGATCAACAGATAACTGATAAACAAAAGGAAACCAATTAAAAAACTACTCTGTGGAAATAGTTACCAAGATATGTAATCGAAAATTTCCTTTCAAATTTTAATATTACAACAGATTGTTAAATTATGTCTACTCTTAGAAAGTGAATCACTAGAAAGTAGAAAGAGTTCCCCTTGAACTGCACCCTTAGTACCTACATAAGAGGACCCAGGCGTGTGTTGTTTAGTCATCATCAAATTGGCTCCACCTCAGAGTGACATTATTCATGCAGTCATTCCCAACAGACACTTGGCAGCATCATGACAGAAGGTGAAGAGACTGAAAATTATTAACAGAGTCAGTTTGCTTGGCTCTATCATCTTGGTACCAGCAGCCAAGAAATTAAAAGATGTCCTGCACTGGGAAAGTCTGCTATCAGAGAACTCTCCAAAGTACTGAAGAGCAACAATGTCAGTCTGAAGACTAAGGTGTGCCTGATCCAGGCCATGGTCTTTGCAATTACTTGCTATGCAACAGAAAACTGGACAGTGACTAGGGATGACAGAAGGAGAATTGATGCCTTTGAGCTGTGGTGCTGAAGAACAATACTGAATATACCATGGACTGCTAGGAGAACAAACAAGTTCACCCTGGAGAGGATGAAACCAGGCTGCTCCTTGGAGGCAAAGATCCTGAAGCTCCGTCCAACGTACTTTAGAGATGTTGCAGGGTGGGATCAGTCCTTGGAGAGGGACATCATGCTTGAGAGCATGAAGGGACAGAGTAGGAGAGGAAGACCCTTGATGAGATGAACTGATTCAGTGACTAGGGTAATGAGGATAAGTGTGTCAGAGACAATAAAATTAGCATAGGAGAGGGCTGGGTTTAGGGCTGTTTAGGTTGCTATGAATTGCAGGAGACGCGATGACACAACAAAAACAAGAAGTCAGATAAGGCAGGATATGGGACAGAGTTGGCATAAAAGAGCGGAAAGAACATGAACTATGAAGTTAAGTAAAAGAGCTAAATTCAAAGGCTAATCATATTTATTTATTACTTAATAGGTGTATTTTCTGAGTCTACTTTGTTCTACAAAATGATGGTCACTTGTCACAGGGTTGTAGTGAAGACTGAATTAAATAAGAATATAGAAATTCATCACAGCTGTGGTTCTCTAACTATAGCAGGTTTCTAACGATCTGTATTTGTTCCCATTCCAAAGAAGGGTGGCCCAACAGAGTGTGGAAACTATAGAACAATATCATCGATCGCACATGCAAGCAAAATTCTACTGAAGATTATCCAAAAACGACGGGAAGAGCACATCAACAGAGAACTGTCAGAAGTCCAGGCTGGGTTTAGAAGGGGTCGTGGTACTAGGGATATTGTAGCTAATGTTAGATGAATCTTAGCTGCAAGCAGGGAATACCAGAAGAATGTCTATCTGTGTTTCATTGACTATGAAAAGGTATTTGCCTGTGTGGATCATAACAAACTGTGGCTGATTCTGAGAAGAATGTGAATCCCAGAACACTTGATCATGCTAATGCGAAACCTACACTTGGACCAAGAGGCAGTCATCAGAACAGGGCAAGGAAACATTGCATGGTTCAAAATTGGGAAGGGTTGTACGCCAGGGATGTGTCCTATCTCCATACCTTTTCAACCTGTATGCAGAACAGATTATACAAGAGGCTGGGCTCTATGAAGAGAAGGGTGGCGTCAGGATTGGTGGAAGATCTACTAACAATCTGTAATATGCAGATGACACAACCCTGCTTGCTGAAATTGAGGAGGACCTGAAACGCTTGCTGCAGAGGGTCAAGGACTGCAGCCTTCAGTATGGATTGAGGAACAATGTCAAGAAGACAAAGATTCTCACCACTGGGCCAATTGGCAGCATCAGGCTGGATGGTGAAGAGATTGAGATTGTTAACAATTTTAGTCTGCTTGGCTCCACGGTCAACACTCTTGGCACCAGTAGCCAGGAAATAAAAAAAAAAAAAGTACTGCAATGTGAAAGTCTGCTGTTAGGGACCTCTTCAGGGTACCGAAGGGCAATGGTGTCTCTCTGGAGATTAAGGTACGTCTGATATAGGCCATGGGTTTTGCAATCACTTGTTATGCATCAGAGAGTTGGACAATGACTAGGGAGGATAGAAGGAGAATTGAGGCCTTTGAGCTGTGGTGCTGGAGAAGAGTATTGAATGTACCATGGACTGCCAAGAAAACAAACAGATTCATCCTAGAGAGGGTTAAATCAGGCTGCTCCTTGGAGGCAAGGATTCTGAGGCTTTGTCTGACATACTTTGGACATGTTGTACGGAGGGACAGGTCCTTGGAGAAGGACATCATGCTTGGGAGGGTGGAGGGATGGTGCAAGAGGGGAAGACTCTGTATGAGGTGGATTGATTCTGTGGCTGGGGTAATCGGGATGGGTGTGTCAGAGGCAGTGCGACTGGCACAGTATAGAGCAGGGTTTAGGGCTGTTGTACATAGGGTCGCTATGAGTCGCAAGGGACTCGATAGCACATAACAACAACTATAATTAAAATTTTACCTCAATCTCTCACATAACAAAAATCAAGAAAAGACTTGACAATAAAGGTAGTGGGGAAAAAGAAAAGGACTAGATTTCAAGTTGGTAACCAAAGCTAGGTTAAGAATCAAAAATTAGCTACACAGTATATACATAATTATTTGACTCTTACACTACTTCTTTCAGGGACTTTATCATGGAGATGGGGAAAAGAAATCTAAGAGGATTTCTTCATGTAGACAGAGATAGAAAAAAAACAGGAACTGGAAACTGAACCTTCAGAATTCGTATTTTGAACTCCTCCCTGGCTCAAAGAGAATCAAAGAACAAACCAGAGGATATATCTTATCTATCCAGTGGCTTGGTGGCCTCCTAATTGTTAATAAGTTAACAAAAATGTAAATATTCCTATTTCTACTATGAAATTTCTATATATTCTAAATGCTTTATTTTCTAAAAGAAGGAGTTCAGTCATAGGGCTCCTACTATATCTCAGGCAAACTGGCGAGTCCTTTGTAAACACTGTTTCTCACAACAGCTCTTTCATATAGGTCCTTGTATCTGAATTTTAGTGATTTAAAAGCAAAAAAGTCTTAGAGAGACTAGGTAATTTAACAGTTTCTAAGTTAAGTGAGAAAGCAGGAAGACAACGCAGACCTGTTGGGTTCCAAAGTTCATGCTCTTTCCATTATTCTACCATATTCTCTTTCAGAAACTTTGTGATATTCCATTCATTTTATTGGGGGAAAAGGTAATTTAATAAACTCATCCTATCATCCTTATAGCACAGAACACCCAGTATTTGCTTGCAATTCTGAATAGGAACCTTTCATTCAACATCCTCACAAAAAATAAATACTGAGATACACACTTCTTTAAAAAGTCTTTGAATTCTCAAAGCAACACTAACTTTTAGAAAAATCATTTAGTTAGACTAAACCACCCCTACAAATAAACTCAAAGGTAGCCAAGTAATTTTGAAAAGAACTAAAAATTTCTATGATAAGATCATCGTAGATAACAAAGGCAGTATTGTCTTTTTTGAAGCTAATGGCATTTTATGCCATTATGTAAAAAGAGTCTTTAGCAAATGTTGGCAGAACAGTTGATGAGCTATACTGTGTACTTGAAAGAACTATTATCAACATTTCCATTTTACAGAGCAAGAAAAACCCAGTCTTATCCAAAGTCCAAGTTCATCAGTCTCTGAGTGGGTCTAGATTAAAGGTCTCTCTTCTTTAATCCAATGGTTCTTATGCTTAATATACTAGGATTCCAGATGAGTATATATAATAATTGCAAAGAAAAAAGTCCCTTAACCTCTTAGTTTTCCCAGGTGTGCTGTCTGGAAGAAAATATCCATATAAAATAACTTTTACCTACCAGATACACTAAAGAATAAATGAGATCTCATACTTAATACTCCATCTAAGAATGACTAAATGCTAATAATACAATGCCGTTTTCAAAGTTTGAAATACTACCATGCAATAGTAACACTGCATAGAAACGTTTGTAGTCCCTTTAGTTGTGAGTCTCAAACTCATTCTTGAGGATAAGTAAAGAAACTCTAAGAAACACAAATTGTGGTAAAAGGATCCTCTTGAGCTCACTAAGTAAAAGATGGAGATTCTGATTTGAGTAAAACAAAAATCACATAAATAATTGAGTTTTAAGGGTTACTGACCAATGTTGTTATTGTTCACTGCCTTTGAGTCGAGCACAACTCATAGCAACCCTATGAACAAAAGGCTTTCTGAAGCCCTTCTACAATTATTGATATTTATCAAAGTGACCAATATCCACCCCAAATTCTTCATTTTACACATGAGCTCAATACAGGCAATGTATCTTGCTCACTGTCATCCAGTTTATGTATATATGTATCATCATGTGCTGTCGAGTTGACTAAACTCACAGCAACTCTGTGCACAATAGCTCTGAACCCTGCTCTATTCTGAGCCAGTCTCACTGACTCTGACACTTCTACCCTCATTACCCCAGTTACTGTGTCAATCCATCTCATCCAAGGCTTCCACTCCTGCACTTGTCTCTCTACCATTCCAAGCATGATATTCTTTTCCAAAGACTGACCGGTCCCTCCTGGCAACATGCCTGTAGTATGTAAGATGAAGTCTCAAAATCCTTGCCTGCAAGGAGCAGCTTGGTTTCAACCTAAGACCAATCTGTTAACTCTCTTGGCAGTTTATGTTCAATAATCTTCTCCAGCACCACAACTCAAAGGCATCAATTCATCTGTCATCTTTGGTCATTGTCCAGATCTCTGATACATAGGAAGTAATTGGGAAGACACATACATAGATTTATATGCAGATACAAAATTCAAACTCTTTCCTGATAGGTCGGATTTTGCTCACAGCTGATCTTCTGGTGGTTTTCAGAAGACTGTAAATTACTCAAGAGGAGACTATCCATCTCTATCCTGAAGACCCACTGGTAGACTAGAACTTCATCAAAGAAGCATCAGTTCTGAGATAGTAATGCAACTCCCTAAGGATTACAGCACCAAAGCAACGTGTGTGTGTGTGTGTGTGTGTGTGTGTGTGTGTGTTGGTATGTACTGTCCAGCCAGCCCTGACTCATCGCTGACTGTCCAGCAGGTCTTCAGAGGCAATGAAATGTGGCATGAGGATTGGAGGAAGACTCTTCAACAATCTACGTTATGCAGATGACACAACCCTGCTTGCTGAAACTGAGGAGGACCTAAAGAGCTTGCTGAAAAAGGTCAAAAACTATAGCCTTCAATATGGATTGAAACTCATTATCAAGAAAACAATGATTCTCACCACTGGGCCAAATGGCAGCATCATGATGGATGTTGAAGAAATTAAAGAGTTTTAGTTTGCTTGGCTCCACAATCAACAGTCTTAGCAGCAGCCAAGAAATGAAAAGATGTATTGTGTTAGAAAAGTTTGCTGTCAAAGACCTCTCCACAATACTAAAAGTAATGATGTCAATCTAGAGACCAAGCTGTGCCTGATCCAGGCCATGGTCTTTGCAATAATTTGCAATGCATAAGAGAGCTGGACAATGACTAGAGATGCTAGAAGAAGAATTGATGTCTTTGAGCTGTGGTGTTGGAGAAGAGTACTGAATATAATATGGACTGTTTAGAGAACAAACAGGTTCATCCTGGAGAGGATAAAACCAGGCTGCTTCTTGGAGGCAAGGATTCTGAAGCTTTGTCTGACATACTTTGGGCATGTTGCAAGGTGGGGCCAATCCTTTAAGAGGGACTTCATGGTTGGGAGGGTGAAGGAACAGGGCAAGATAGGAAGACCCTCGATGAGATGGACTGATTTAGTGACTTGGGTAATGAGGGCAGGTGTGTCAGAGACAATAAGGTTGGCACAGGATAGAGAAGGTTTCAGGGCTGTTGCACATAGGGTCACTATGAGTCAAAAGTGACAACAGCATGTAACAACAAAATAACATTCATATATATACATACACACACACACACACACACATATATATATATACACACACACACACACACACACACATATATAATTATACACACACACACACACACACACACACACATCTTCCATTGCTTCCAACAAAGACTATCTTAATCAATCAACTACTGAATCTGTCAAGTTATCTTAAAATTAGAAAATGTCAATGTGATTTATTCTGCATTTTAGGACAAACAAAATTTTCATTAAGGTCAATTAGGTAAGTTAACAGAGTAATAAGTTTAAGCCTGCCAAGGCTAGAATATTTTTTTTCTCCCTAACACTTGATTGTACTTATGTAAAGCTTATATTTGGACCAGGAGGTAGTCATCAGAACAGAATAAGGAAACACTACGTGGTTCAAAATTGGGAAATGTTTGCGTCAAGGAAATGTCCTATTTCCCTATCTTTTCAATTTATATACAGAACAGATTATCCGGGAGGCTGGGCTCTATGAGAAGCGTGGCGTCAGGATTGGAGGAAGATCTATTAACAATCTGTGTTATGCAGATGACACAACCCTGGTTGCTGAAACTGAGGAAGACCTGAAATGCTTGCTGTAGAAGGTCAAGGGCTGCAGCCTCCAATATGGATTGAAGCTCAACATCAAGAAAACAAAGATTCTCACCACTGGGCCAACTGGCAACACCATGATGGATGATGATGAGACTGAGATTGTTGAGAGCTTCAGTTTGCTTGGCTCTATAATCAACACTCTTTGTACCAGCAGCCAGGAAATGAAAAGATGAATTGTATTGGGAAAGTCAGCTGTCAGAGACCTGTCCAAGATACTGAGGAGCAACGATGTCAACCTGGAGACTAAGGTGCGCCTGATCCAGGCCATGGTCTTTGCAATTACTTGCTATGCATCAGAAAGCTGGACAAGGACTAGGGATGGTAGAAGGAGAGTTGATGCCTTTGAGCTTTGGTGCTGGAGAAGAATATTGAATATATCATGGACTGTTAGAAGAACAAACAAGTTCGTCCTGGAGAGGGTGAAGCCAGGCTACTCCTTGGAGGCAAAGATTCTGAAGCTCTGTCTGACATACTTTGGACATGTTGCAAGGTGAGGTCAGTCTTTGGAGAGAGATGTCATGCTTGGGAGGGTGGAGGGACAGCACAGCAGAGGAAGACCCTCGATGAGATGAATTGACTGTCACTGGGGTATTGGGATAGGTAGGTTGGAGACAATGAGCTTGGTAAGGGACAGAGCAGAGTTTAGGGCTGCTGTACATAGGGTTGCTATGAGTCGCAAGCTACTCAACGGCACCTAACAACAACTAGTTTATTTACAAAATTCAAATACAAATTCGAACAAATTCTTTCAATTTCACTTACCCCCCCATCTAATATGTTGATTAACCTTAAATTTTAATTGAGTCCACAAGCATAGCTTACCAAGTGACTAAGTAGTTCAAACTAAATTTGTTAAGAAAACCCAACTGTGTTTGGAAATAGCATACTGAAAGCAAGACTTTTTATATGCATCCCTCAGTCTTTAAAATAGCATTATATGATGACAGGGCTTTCTATAACTCCCAAAAGAAAAATTTCTACTTTAATTCTCACCCTGGGACATGGCAGCCTTCAGCAACACTTCAGAAGGGGCAGTGAACAGATTGCTGTAAATCACGAGTAACACTCATCCTTATAAAATATTTTGAAAACAACACTCTTAAAACAAACACACCTGATTTTTAAGATAATTGGCACACCTCAAATGTGAGTAAATGGTCTGCCATTTGGGAACTGTTATTGAAGGTTTGCCACATAAACTCTAAGCTATTATGTAACAAAAGAATTACAAATGTTCTCCAGAGAAATTTATGTAAGGAATTTTTTTAAGACCATTTAAAAGAGCCCACTATTCTAATGTTCTTAGATGAGAAAATTCTCTAGAATGAGAAACTGTAATAAGAAGAAAACTATACCCAAAACATAAAGAAATGAACATATTGACACCTGTCAGGGGACTTATAATCAACATTTATTCAAGAGGATTTTAAGATTAATAGCTAAAATGAAATAATATTTAAAACCTATTTAAGTTACATACCTATACATATTTGCTACACCCATAAGATTTTAAAAGCAGTCACAAAATAAAGACCCTTAAGTGACTGCTGATTTTCCTTTTACAAAGTAAAATTTTGAAGATAAATAATCATCAGGACTGTACACTGCTGACATCTGGGCCAGATTACATCAAACACTGCCTTTCTGTTCAACACCACACAAGAGAGAAAAATCCTCAATTTAAACATGATCCTAGCGCATAGCGTCTACAACTCGACGGCATTAAACAACAACAAACCTAGCACCATAAAGAATAAAAAACTGCTGAGGAGTCTACAATGTGTGTGTGTGTGTGTGTGTGTGTGTGTGTGTGTGTGTGTGTGTTCTGCATTGTTTGTTTTTAATTTGCTTTACTTCATGCATTTTGAATCTATGTACTTTTCTCCCTCCTTTTTTAACATTCATTGGGTATGTAACGCTTCCAAAGCGCCTGTACTCTGATTTACTAACTGAACAAGCTACAAATCCTAAAGTGCCAAAAGAACTGGCTACTGGTACAGAAACCATTTGAAGAACACCAGCAACTTTTGTTAAGGCGATTGTTTTATAGTTAAATGCCATTCAAAGCAACTTGAACTAGACCTTTCTACTATCAAAGGGAGTAATTCACTGGGTTGCCTGGGACTTGGCTGGCAGACCATCCTAATATTTATCTGGAGGCAACCTTCACCTTTGGCTAGAAAATACTAACACAGAACTTGAAATTGACCAAAGTAAGGAAAGTAAATACAATGGGAAAGACTTTTTCCGGAGTTACGGTGGCTGTCTCTTCAAAGATAGAAACAGCAATATTTCAAAACCTATTTATGCCAATACACAAACATACATAAAAAGGAGCTAAAAACCATATACTACGGCTTTTAGCTAGAATGTAAGATTATAAAGTTCACCTCAATCTAGATACATATTTTAAAAATAAAATTTGAAAGATATTATGTACTGTCCTTTATACACTCAAGAAATCTGGCCAATCATTCATATTTCTAGTGGCTTTTCATTGGCTGGTGGCAGGTAGAAAAATGGAAGCTGTGATGTATTTATTGATAGCTGATTTCAGAAATTTCTATTATGTTCTAAAGGAACTGAAGTGGCATAGTTAAGTACTGGGCGGCAGCTTGATGAATAGTCTTCTGACATAAAGATTTACAGCCTCTTGGGTTTCCAGTGTTTCTATGAGTCAGATCCAACTCAGGGCAGTGAGTTTGGGTTTTTGTATTATGTTATAGACACTAGAGTAGGCTGTGCTAGACAGAGCAATAATGTCTGCAGAAGGAGACAGGAGAGTCAATACAAGCAAATCCTGAGCTCTCTTCCTAAAAACAATGATTCCCTATTGTGTTATTAAAAAGAAATGTTAGAAAATTTATTTTCCACTAAATTCTACAGCTACTTTCCTATCCTAAATAATGATCATTTTCAAATACAATTAAATGTTAAGGTTGGATTTAAAACATCTGGAAATGAGGAGTTGGTGGGGAAATTGTGGTTATCCATAAAATAATCTCAGTACTAGCTTAGATACAAAATATCGCTAAAAGTTATCTCCAGCTTTTCAGGTCCTACTCTTCTCAGATGATGAACTCATACAATCTTTTAATGAGAGGCTCATATCTGCCTTTGATGTGTGAAAGACACTCCCAGCTGGAGGAGAGTACAAGAAAGATCTAAAATATTTGCTTCAGCTGCAAAGAGCTACTAATGAAAGTTTAGAAAATGAGGCAGCATTAGGGAGAAAAATCTTTAGAAAACAGATGACATGCTCTCATCGTGTGAAATCTTAGGGGAAATCTTCCAGTAAAGAAAAATCTGCCAATAATCTCCCCTCCTCTACAGAGCAGAGCTCTTTCCCCTCCCTGCCTAGTTCATGCTACATTCTTAAACCCCTGGTATGCAGGAGACAGAAAGCAGGGCTCCTATAATTTGCCATTCACACAAAACACCAAGGGTGAGAATCATAACACATATTCCCATTGCTGTGGAGGAAAGAGTAGAACTGTCCCTCAAGGTTTTCAAGACTGAGATCTTTACAGACGCAGACTGTCACATATTTTTCCTGTAGACAGGATGGTGGGTCTGAACTAGCAACTATTCAGTTAGCAGCAGAATTTTTTTTAGTCATGGTACCAGCATAATATCTATAACCCTAAAAATACTGCCATCGAATTGCTTTTGACTCACAGTGATTTTTCATCAGGTGCCCAGGCTGTAAACTGCATCTGGAAGAGAGTGCCCCTTTTTTTCTTTCAGAGCCACTGGTGGATCTGAATCACCAGAAACTCAGCCTTTGAGTTAACAGTTCCCTTGTAGCATCTACTGTAGTAAAACCCAAAAGATTCATCAGACCACAGGTAGGAAGTCTTCAGAATATGTTAATGAACCTTTAAGAGTGTTTCAGAAAGGAAGGACATATGGTCAAACTATACAAATGGGAACTCTCTATATTTAACGTTCTAAGACTATGAGCACTTTCATGCCACAATAATAATATCTAAATATTCACCTAACAATCAAATCTATTCTCAATATAGTCTACAAGAGAGGGGAAAAAAACCAATTTCCATATGCCATTACAATTTTTTCTATTGAGAATCTGAAGACTTCTTAAACCACTTTCAGCTGGTCTACAGTTAAGTAACTATTCTGAAATGAACACAGAGCTCTGTAGAGTATGCAAATTCTTTAAAACCTTTGCTTTTGATCCTCACTGACAAATAGGAGAGGAGAAGCAAAGGATGAAAATAATAATAGTTGCCTTTCTTTGCAGGAGAGTTAGGTTGCTAACCCCCTGCTTTAGGCGTTCTGTGTAACATTTTAACATGTATGTTAACAACTTTACAAAGTTGTTATTTTTACAGATGCAGGGGGATGAAAATTAGTGAAATCCAGTGACTTAACTTACATAGCTATTAAAGCAGAATCTGAAACTAGTCGACTAAAAGCATGATAATAATATTCACTTTCTGAACAAAGGAGAAATGCTGTAGAGATGGTTTGCTGCATTTGTTTGTTGAGCAAGAAAACAATAGGACAGAAAAGTTCTTTCACCAGCTTCTATCCATTCAACAAGTCGTTTTGGATCAGGTACTCTTATGGATTCTTTCTCAATTGCATCTAAATGCTTGCATGCTCTCAACCAAAATTCTATCATTTCTCCTTTAAAAGTTTCCATATTTCCTAGGCCAATCTGACAATGACTCTTAGGCCAACATGACATTCTGTTTTTCTCCTCACACAAGCCTGGATGATATCATCCCAAACTTCAGCAGCTTTTAGAACTGATACATCTTCTCGTGGATTTATGTTAAAAATAACAACTTCAACAGCATAACTGGAAATAACACAAACATTCTACTCCAACAACCAAAATTTTACAAGTAGCTAAGCAGAAAGAGATAATGAACTATCATGATTGAGTATTTTAAAATTAAAATCCTAACTGCCTAAGATAAATTCCCTATCTACCATCAACAAACTATGTCAACAGTACTAAAGTAAATAAACTTTGCAAGGTTTTAAATTTTAGTCTAATCAATTTGCCCAGTTTTCAAAATAGTCTTATTTCCTCACTGTTTTCAAATTCAACTATTCTTTTGAATTAAATAAATTGAGGACATAAGTCTCTAGTTTCAATTTCTATGGTAGTTTGCAGAGGTACCAAAATGTTTACAATCTTTTATGATTCCTTCTGAGAGGAAGCAGAGAAGAAGAAACGGTTTAACCTCATTTCTCAGTACAAAGAACATCCTGTGTCCTCCCTCAGTTTAATACTCTATACTATATTCATTGGTATAGAGTTGGAACCAATGCATAACTGAAACTCTAGTGGGTTTTCAGAAGCTGTAAATCACACAGAGGTAGAATGTTCCTCTTTCTCCTATGGAAAAGCTGGTGAACTCACACCACCTGCCTTTGGGTTGGCAGTGCACCTCACTAGGAAGCTAAAATTTGTTAAGTTCCAAGGTGCATGATTACCATCTAAAAATAGTCATTTTCCAATCTGACCTTTAAGTACCTTTTATTATATATTTGAATACAACACTGATGAAAAAAAGGATTAAATCACATATTGAGAAAGAAAAGGCCAAGATCGTCACCACCAGTGAGGGGGCTTTATTTTTTCTTCCCACTAGAAAGAAAATATTGAGGATAATTCTGAGTTGTCTGTCCTTGCCAGAACCTTCTGAAGACATGCTCAATCCAGGCCTAAGTGTTGCCTTTCGAGTGAAAGGGTATTGCAATGCCCTGAAGTTCAGTTCCCTCTGCACATACACAAACACAAGTGCACAGCTCCCCAGCGCCGTTTGTCCCCTCGGCCTCTCGGCCCTGCCAGTTGGCAAACCCAAGCCAGGAAGTTGTCAATTCCAATTGCGTTTAGGCCATGCAGTCCTATTAAAGAAGCCTTGCTGGTTAAGGGGCGTCCACTGTTTCCAAAGCATGGGAAAAAAAAAAGGCCATGCTCAGATTGGAGCTGGCAACTTTCACTGACTAGAGTTTTCAAGGAGCTATGAATGAGTTTAACAAAGGAGGTCTGTGGCTAGTTTCTGGCTGAAGTCCATGTCAACAGTTTTTAAGGTCACAGGCCACACTAACTAACATTTATTCCCAGCAGACTCTGTTCTAAACACAGGCTGTAAGTAGTACAAATTTGGAATTTTTCTGTAATCCCTTGAGATATTCCTGATCCTTCCACATGTTTCTGCTCAATTAAAAACAATTCTCACTTTGCACCACCAGAGAGGCAGGGCTCAGCAATCGCAGTCCATCCTTAGGGTGGATGAACAAAAACCCGGCAAATCAAAGGGTTTGAGTGGGAAAGGGAAGGAATTCTGCTGGGTCACACTGAAAAGTGCAGACAGCTCCCCAGGGGTTCAGATTGTGAAAGCATAAAATGGGTTATGACAGAGATCCCGAGGCCGTAAAAAAGCAGGTTTGAGACAAGCACTGAAAATAGGTTCCTATTCGTTTTACACGAATTAGATAAACATTTCTGAGAAAACGAAAAGATTAACTAGGTGAGTGGAGAAGGGTGGTAGTCTACAGGACAGATGCTAGTTATCCCTGGTGAGGCTAATATAATAATTTCTCATTTAAAATGCATTCTTACATAAGCATTTCTAAAATAAAGATACTTCTCAACATCAAGAATATTTTTATTTTCTGAAAATCCAGAGTTTTGGTTATCACCATCAATAATGTGTTTTAGAATGGTTTGTATTTTTAAATCTTATAAAGCAAAGCATTACATGGAGTAACTATGCTGTACTGAACACCAAGTTTATGTCAAGTCTAGTACTTAGATGTTTATAAAAACACTCAACTTGATAGCTCCACGAGAAGTTTTTGATAGCTTCTTGAGAAGCTCCATCGAGAAGTTTGTTCTTGTTTTTTGGTGTTTTATTTTTTTTTTTAAAAAAACAGATAGGAAAACTGAGGCTTATCAAAGTAATGTGACCTGCTTACATTTAAACATTAAATTGGTCAAATCAAATTTTGAATATGTCTGATCGCAAAGCTGTTTTTCCTCACATTTAGGGGGAAAACCAAATATTATACTGTTGTTAGTCACCATTTTAATAGTTAAAAGAGTTTGTGACACTCTATTTGGAATCATGTGCTACATGATCAAAGTTACGCTTTTGTTAAAATTTTAAAAAAACCAACAACAGCACAAAAACCAGAAAATTATAACATGCAGTAGAATGAATACTTGAATTGGGCCCAACAGAATAATTAAAAAAAAAACCAACAACCTTTTTTTAATCCCAGAACTAAATTTTTAAAAAAGAACTCTGGTGGTTTAGCAATAAGGAGTTGCTTTGTCAACCCAAATACCTGCTCTTTGGGAGGAAGCTGAGAATTCTCCTCCCATGCAGTTTATAGCCACTGAAAACCTTCTGGTGGATCACCTATGAACTGGTTCCAACTCAATGGCATGGAACAACAACATAAAGAGTTACAAATTAGAAAATTAACAATACCACTACCTATTTTAGAACCCAACTATCTAATCTATAACTTCTGAGTTTCTTACAAATATGATATTACATATAAAAATGGCTTCTATTTTTCCACTTAGCATTATATTCAGATTTTTTTAATGTAAAGAATCAGCAAAAATATAACTTTAATAGCTGTAATGATATCTAAATAAATTTGACTATTCCCTAATTCTAGGCATGGAAATAATTTACAATACAATAAATATCCTAATTCACATGTATCTATATATATCATCCTGATGTTTCCTTAGAAAAACTTCCTGGAAATAGGAACAATTTTTAAGGCTTTAGATACGTATTATTGTTTTCTAGGAATATAAGATCATTTTATTCTCCAGCCAACAGTATTTAAGTGTCTAATTATCATCTCAAATGAACATGACCAAGGCTCATGAACATGCCTTTATCACATGCCTGTTCATACAGTTCTCATCTATGCTCATGTTAAAATTAGCCTATTGTTATCAGCAGCCACTGACTTATGGAGACATCAGACAAAATAAATAAAATGTTACCTGGTCCTAACCCACGCCATGATAAGCTGCAAATGCAGACTTCTGTGATTCACCGAGTTTTCACAGGCTGATTTCAGCATAGATTTCAAGGCCTTTCTTCCTTGTCTGTCTTACTTTAGAAGTTCTGCTAAAACCTGGTAAGCATTACAGCAACATGCAGGACCAATGTGCAGTTATGTGAGGTCTGCACATGAGGTGAACTAGCTGGGAATCAGTCTGGGTCTTCCCCACAGATGATAAGAATCTTACCATTGAACCCCCAATACACTCATTAAAAAAAAATCTACTCTTCTAAATAACACCTACACTGTGTGATGTTATCAGGTATTAATGACTACCGTGCCAAGATCCTCTAACTCCCATTTACATGGGAGAGGACATAGTAGATATGAGTAAATTAAGGCCCAACTTCAGATCATGTTCTTTATGCCACGCAACCTTTCTGGTCTGATCAGCTTCCCTTTCAGGCTCCAGCAACAGCCTCTTTCTTCAGGAGTGCCTCTGCAGACAATGAGCCAGATTCATCTTTAGGGAAGTAAAGAACTACAACAATGTTTAGATCTTAGAGGCTCTGAGGAAAGAGAGTCTACTGGCATGTCTTCTCTATAATGCAGAATAAGAAATAAGTGGTGGCATCACAGGGATACTCAAATGAACCATGCCATGGTATAACTCCACAGCAAATTTTGGGCCCCAGAAAGTTAAAGATACACTTATCCTGTGACCAACGACTCCTATATCCTACATTCACTTGTGCCCATGTACTCCAAGATATGTCCAAGAAGTGTCCACAGGTGTATTGTTCATAAAAGCCAAGAAATGGAAACAATCCAAATGGCAATCTACAGGTGAATGCAGAAATTAACTGTGATACGGTCACACAATATGGAACCTTACACAGCAAAGAAAATAAACTACCACTATGTTCAACAGCTAAGCTAAATCTCAAAAGCTGAAGAAAAAAGAAAAAAAAGACGATGACTAAGATTTTAAAATGCAAAATCTCATTCAAACATATTTTAAAAACATGAGAAATTTTAAAGGGATGCATACAAAGGAGAAAAAAAAACTATTAAAAAGAAAATATAACCAAAGTAAAGACAAAAGCTACTTATGGTCAAAAGATAGTTGAGTAGATGGCTGGGAGGAATAAAATGGATTGCATCTCAACATCAAGAAAGCAAAAATCTTTGCCACTGAACCAAGATGTAATATCATGGTGGACGGAGAAAGGATTGGATTTGAAAACAACTTCATTTTACATGGAGCCACAATCAATACACTTCGTACCAGCAGTCAAGAGATCACGAGACATATTGCACTGGGAAGGTCTGTAGTCAGGGACTTCTCCAAAGTATTAAGGAATAATCATGTCAATGTGAGGACTAAAGTGCGCCTGATTCAGGCCATGGTCTTTTTAGTCACTTGCTGCTCATCTGAGAGCCAGACAATGACTAAAGATGACACAAGAAGAAATGATGCCTTTAAACTGTGGTGTTGAAAGAGTGCTGAAGATCTTGTGGACTGCCAAAAGAACAGATATGTCTTGGAGAAAGTGTAGTCAGAGTGGTCCTTGGAGGCAAAGATGAAGCTTCATCTCACATACCTTGGACATGTTGCTAGGACAAGTTATTTCTTGGAGAAGGACATCATGCTTGAGAAGGTAGAGGGGTAGCAAAAACGAGGAAGACCATCAACCACAACAAAAAGTTAGTGGTTACATGAACAACAAACCAAAGTCTACTGCTGTTGTTAAGTGCAGTTGAGTTGAGTATGACTCATCACAAACCTGTGAACAGACTGAATCCTGTCTTCTCCTGTGCCATCCTCTTCATCTCTGATATGCCTGAGCTCACTGTGGCAGTCGCTGTGTCAAACTACTTTGCTGGGGATCTTCCTTTCTTTAGTTGACCTTCCACCTTTCCAAGCAGGACATCCCTTTTCAAGGAATGGTTTCTCCTAGCAACATGCCCAAAATACATGAACCAAAGCCTCGCCATGTTTGTTTCTAAGGTGCTCTTTGGGTACACTTTTGCCAAGACATATCTGTTTGGGCTTTTTTTAGCAATCCATGGAATATTCAGTGCTCTTCTCCAACACCATAAATCAAAGAAAAGAAATCCTTCTTCTGTCATCTTTATTCATTGTCTAGCTCTCAGATGTGCAGCAAGTGACTGAAAAAGATGATGGCCTGAATTAAGTGCAGCCTATTCTTCAAACTGACATGACTGCTCTTCAATATTTTGTGAAGGTCTCTGACAGCAGACATGCCCAAAGTAATGTGTCTCCTGATCGCCTTACTGCGAGTAACAAGGGTGTTGTCTGTAAACCCAAGTAAGATTAAATAATTGACAGTTTCAATCTTTTCTCCATCTATCATGGTGTTGCTTATTTGCCCAGTGATAAGGATTTTTGTTTTCTTGATGCTAAGATGTGATCCATTTTGAAAGCTGTATTTGATCTTTTGCAGCAAGCGCTTCAGGTCCTTCACACTTTCAGCTAGTAAGGTCGTATCATCTGTATAATGCAGGTTGTTGATGAGTCTTCCCCTGATCCTGATACCCCAATCTTCTTCATACAGTCCAGCTTCACAAATTATTTGCTCACACAAAAGGATAAATATTGCATAGGGCCACTGTTGTAAAATGGGACTGACACTGGGGTTGAGGGAAGACTAAGAAAGAGGGGAAAAATAATGTACACTGCATTGAAACAGATGAGGGAGAGAACTATTTAAAAGGGATATATGATTAGTTATTATTGTCATGACAGCAGTCCAGAATGAAGTCTGCACAGTGGAATGGACTTAGGGGGGAGGGATTATATAATAATGAAAGAATTTTTCTTTTACTTTTCAAAGAGAAGAGTGAACTGGGGGGAAGGGGGTGGGCAGGAAGAAAAAGGTGCAACAATGAATGAATGGAAACCCTAAGTCTCTGTAAACTTTCATTAAAATAAAAAAAAATTAAAAAATTATTTGCTCAGTACACAGATTGAATAGGTATGGAGAAAAGATACAATCCTGAACCACATCCTTACTAATTTTAGACCATGTAAAGTGTTCCCTTGTTCCATTTGGACAACACTTTCTTGGCCTACATATAGATTTCACACAAGCACAAGTGTCCTAGGATTCCCATTCTTTTCAATATTCACCATAGTTGCATAAGATCTGGACAGTCAAGTGCCTTTGCATGATTAATAAAGCACAGATAGACTTGCTTCTAGTATTATCTGTTCTCAGCCAGATTCATCTGTTGAGCTGATTCTAAATCACAATAACAGTAAAGAATAGAGTAGAACTGTTTTACAGAGTTTCCAAGGTTATAGTCTTTATTTATTTGTTGGCTTTCACAAACACAAATTAATACCCTTACAGTTGAGGAGTCTAGTAGGATGTCAGCTTTAGTAGAAAGTCATCTGCCCCCTTTTGGTGGTAAAAGAAAGTCCTTTTTTTCCTTTAGTATCTTTTAAGCTTGATAGTCTCTGATGACCTCCATGTGTCCTGGCCTTGTCTGATGTCAAAGAGATTGTAGAAATCTAAGACCAGAAATTCACATACCACTCCTAATGATTACTTCTCAGTGGCTCTGATGCAGTCTGTCACATCTTTTCCTGCAGAGCAACTGACTAAGTTAAAACTCTCAACTTTTCAGTTCACAGCTAAACATTTAGCCACAATGGCACCAGAGCTCCTAGGTACACAGATATTTATTGTGGACTCCTAGTCACACAGATACTCATTTTTATTGTGTAATTATTTATGTGCACGTGTGTACATGTGTGTGTGCATGCTTAAACTCAACGCCCTTTCTGTTAACAGTTATATTTCACATTTACAAAAGGAAGGCACAGGGTTGGTAATTAAATATTTGTAGAGTAAAAACAATATATCAAGAATTTTATAAAGCCCTGTTCTTATTTAAGCTTCACAATACTATTCTCAATTTACCTTTTAAGCACCTGAGCTAAAGAAAATGGTTGAATAAGAGATTTTTTTATTATAAATAATGTTTTCAAAAATATGTCTATCAAATCAAAGGACAATGCCAATTTTCTTTCAGTTAAAACATAGGAATTAAGAGGAAAGCACAAGTTCAAGACAGAGTCACTGTATGAAAGCTAAATCCTATCAAATAAAAAGACTTGAAATTATAACTTACCCCCGCGTGTTTAGAAGGATGAGGCAAAACAAGTGTCTGGTGGTCAGGAGACAATGGTTATTTCTCCTCAATGCGAAAGATAAACCTTTTGTTGTATTTTTTATATATTAATGAAAATGTTAAGAGTACAAACTAAAACTGATACATAAAATAGCACTTTAAAAAACAACAACACACACACACACCCAAAAGCAAGGTGGGAGTAAAATTATACTTCAAAAGAAAACCATGAACTAGTAAATAGACACTCTTTAGGTTTTTTTATGCTTGGAGTTGGTTTTGTTTGCTGTAGCCCTTTGGGTTTTTTATCCCTGAAAGACTTGTTTTCCTTTGGGACCAGAATGCTAAGGAGGAGGAAAAAGGTATCCAGTGATTGAAAGGGCTCAGGTGCGAAACTAACAGGACACTGAATTTCATCCAAATACTTTTTCTATCATACTTTTAAATGATTTTTGTAATGTCTCTTTTTTAAAGTCAATAATTTTTTCATTGCATTTTGAGCTCATTAATACACATAAAAAGCTAGTTAAAATACCAGACTGAATAAATGAACAATGTAACAATTAACCCCACATAAAAAGTTCCACCCACTTTACTTCAAAGGCATCTGCAACAGAATGGATTCGAAACCATAAATGATGCCTCTCAGAATTAATTTTGTAATAAAGATTGCTTTGCATTATAGATAAGAGATTAAAAATCTCCATGGGGCAGTCTAAATGTTGTACATCAATTAAAAAACAATTGCCTTCAGCTGTAACTAAGAATACTAGAACTTTAAGTCATGTTAATAATAAAAAATTATTCCATTTCCATTGTACACTGAGATACAGAATTAACTCTACAAATTTTACAAACACTTTAAAGGCAAACTACCTATTGTAGCACTTTCAACTAAGTATCTACAGAGAGATGAATAAGCTTTCGATAGTCAAAAGTTTCTTTGGTGACAGGAAAGTGTTTAATCAGAGGGGAAAAAAAGAAAGTTGAGAGCATGAAACTGGGGTTAGATTTTTATTTCCAAATCTTTCCCTTATTGCCCATGTGATTTTGGGCAAGTCACTATACCCCTCTCAGCCTACTAACATCTACAATGGAGAAAAATCCATCAAGTTGATGTAAGAATGAGAACTGTGCAATCTGCTTGGCATAGTAAATACATGCTGGAAAATGCAAATTCTTCTCTTTCCTTCCAAACCCACACAGGTGAATTGTCTTTACTAAATCTACCCATGCACAACATGGTTTTCCAACATTTACCTCTAGTAGCAGCAGACTGTGACAGCAAAAGGAGCAGGACCATGGGGAACAAAAATAAATATTAAGAGGAAACTACTGCTGGGGTTCCTAAAGGTGGTTTCACTTAAGGCCTTGCACCAAGCTTTGCACACAAGGAAGCAGTTTGCTTTCAAGACAATGAAAAAAATACAATGGCTCTTGTAATGTCTATGACTCATTCAGTTTCAAAAATGAAAAACTTCTTTTAGCCAAAGCCTCAGGGTTTCAAAATCCACTAAAGAACGAGCTCAGATTGCTTGCAGGAAGGCTAAGTGACTAGTCTCCTTTGAAAACAACCAGGGGTCAAGAAACCTCCTCCTACAACCAACAGCTCCAAGGCTACTGGCTCAAGGCTCACATTTACCACTGCAGAAGACACACCTGGACCGCCAGCTTCCCAACCTACAAATGAACCTCCAACAACAGGCCACTAGAAAAGCAAGGAAATTTTATTTTTTTTCTTTCTTCCTCTCAAGGGTAATTTTCTTTAAATTGTAGAGCGTGTTACCATTGTTGAGCTGTGGCTCCCCAGGGGAGCTGTTTCTATGCATAAACGTATATGTACTGCAATAAAACATGCAACATTCCCTAACCACTTCAGTTTTCTTTTAACTAAAAGGGAAGAGAAGTTATAACCTCCCACAAAGCGATTTTCTGATGAGCACATACAAAATACTGAGAATCTTAGGAAGGGCCTCTAAGGGCCTCGTACCATGGGCTCACATTCAAGCAGAAACTCCATGCCAGGACCCACACAGGGTGGAATTCCAAGTCTGTTATAGCAACTGGGCCTTCTCCCAACTGGCCACACAGAAAACCACCATCACCAACCAGCACTACATCACACCATCACACAACTCATCTTACTTTTAATGGAAAGAAGTTAAAAGAAATCAAACAGCTCCAAAGAAAAGAGAACATTTGAAAGGCAGAGGGAAGTCCTTCTGCTAAATAGTATGAAAGATTCCGGTTTCCCAAATGCCATTTAAGGCATTGGGAAGAAAAGCTGCTTTCTCCCAGAGGGGCCCCAGCTTTGATGCCCAAACTGCCCTCAAACAACAGGCTGTGCATTTTTGTGTAGCAGGGTACCCTCAGGCGAGACAACCATAAGTAGCTTAAAACGAGAATAGGAGATTCCATCTGTTTCTGGAGTATTTCAGCAACACCTGCTTTCAAGGTAAAATCTGGGAGCTGTCCCCACAGCCCTCTTCTTCTTTCCAAGCCCCCCTCCTTGCACTTATGTTAAACTACAGCAGCAAACACACAATCTAAAAGGGTTTCTGCCACCGCACCTGCCAGAGGAAACAAGAGTCCTTTGATTTTGCTCCTTAACTGTGTTGTTTAAAAAACACTGGAACCACTAGTAAGAGAAAGAAGCCAAAGTTCTTAAGGCCAGACCCTTTTATTACATTGAGCTGCTATTTCTTTCTCTAACAAAAGAATGACTTATTCTGTATTCAAACTAGAAATCAAGACAACAATACAGATGAAAACCAAATCTAAATCAGGACTCATTTCTCAAAGAGATTTATAACATTGCTTTAAAAAACACTCAAGCATGTGGAACTACATAGTGTATGCACAGTATCCTTGGTCTATAAATACCAGTACTTCTAGTGCCTGTCCCAAACAACCTGACAGCACTCCATCTCTATGTTTGTTAGGTGCCATCAAGTCGAGTATGACTCATAGTGACCCTATGAACAAAAGATCTGAACCCTGTTCTATACTGCAAAATCCTCACACTTCCTGACACACAAGAGGCCCACTGCAGTAGTTACCATGTCAATCCACCTGGTTGAGGGTCTTCCTCTCCCTTGCTAACTCTCTACTCTTCCCAACATCATGTCCTTCTCCAAGGAATAGCAACTCCTAGTAACATGTCCAAAGTACATGAGGTGAAACCGAGTCATTCATACCTCCAAAGAGCACTCCAGCTGCACCATCTCCAAGACCTATCTGTTCTTTCTCTTGGCCGTCCATGGGATGTTCAGTGCTCTTCTCCAACACCATGGCTCAAAGGTGTCAATTTTTTCCCTGTCATCCTTATTCATCGTCCCACTCTCAAATGCATAGCTAATAATCAGAAAGACTATGACCAGATGCATCTTAGTCCTCAAGTTGACATCACTACTCCTCAGTAATTTGGATAAGTCCCTAACTGCAGATTTTTCCAGTGCAATGTGTCTCCTTACTTCCTGACTGCTTGTACCAAGGATGCTAATTGTGGATCCAAGCAAGATAAATCTGTTGACAGTTTCAATCTCCTCTCCATTCATCATGACACTGCCTATTGGTTGAGTGATAAGAATCTTTGTTTTCCTGATATTGAGACACAATCCTTACATCACCAATGTAATATATCTACATATAAAATACACATATGTGTGTATGTGTTGTTATTGTTGGGTTCCATCAAGTATGACTCATATATGCCATCCTCATCATCTCTCACACACTTGAGCCCATTGCTGCAATCACTGTGTCAATCCATCTGGTTTAGGGTTTTCCTCTCTTTTGCCTTCCCTCCACCTTTATAAGCATGACATCCCTCTCCAAAGAATAGCCTCTCCTAGTAAGATGTTCAAAATATGTGATATAAGCTTTATAATCTTTGCCTCCAAAAAGCACTCTGGCTGTATTTTCTCCAAGACATATCTTTGGGCAGCTCATGGAATAGTCAGTACTCTTCTCCAATACCACAGTTTAAAGATATTGATTCTTCTTCTGTACTCCTTATTCAGTCTGTCTGGCTCTTACATGAATGGCAAGTGACTGAAAAGATTGTGGCCATGAATAAGGTGCACCTTAGTCCTCAAACTGAAATCACTGCTCCCAATAATTTGGAGACATTCCTGATTGCAGACTTTCCCAGTGTTCTATGACTCCTTATCTTGACTGCTGGTGCCAGGTGTATTGGTTGTGGATACAAGTAAGATGAAGTAGTTGACAGTTTCAATCTTTTCTCCATCTGTCATGATGTCACCTATTGGTCAGACTGAGGATTTTTGTTTTCTTGACATTAAGATGAAATCCATATTGAAGACTTCAGTGTCTGATCTTCTACAGCAAGTGCCTGAAATCCTCCTCACTTTTCGCAAGTAAGGTTGTGTCATCTGCATAGTACAGGTTATTGATGAGTCTTCCTCTAATCTTGATGCCACATTCTTCTTCAGGGGGGGGGGGGGGGGGTCCAGACAGACAGACAGATAGAGTTGTTGTATTGTGTCACTGAGTTGGAACCAACTCATAGTTGACCCCCCAGCAGATTTTCAGAGGCTATAAATTGCACAGAAGACTGACTGTCCATCTTCCTCCTGCAGAGCAGCTAGTGAATCGAAACAGTGTACTTTTGGGTTGGCAGCACAATTTCTCACCACTAGGCCACCAGAGTTTCATATTTAGATATGAATTGTGATTTGAATGAAATTTCACAAAGCATAATGCTTTTTCAATTATTCATTCACACATAATTTGTTTCTAAACATTCATTACAATCCAACCACACTCTACCTATTTCCTACCTGTAAATCTCATTTCCATTAAGCCTCTATCCTACCCATTCGTGCCTTTAGAGCTTTGTTCTTGGGCAAATGCTGCTCTTTTGACCTTTGATGGTTGGTTAATTAAAGAAAATAGTGTCTCCCTAGTGCTACTGTTCCCCTGAGAAGCCATTTATTGAAAGATGAGCTACAGGGGTAAGTTTCATTCCAGGGCACAGGATACTAAGGACCATAGTCTCAGGGTGGAACAGTCTCTAGCAAACCCAGGTGTTACTGTTGTGTCCCCTCAAGTTGAAGCTAACCCATAGCTGACTCTCCAGCGGGCTTTTAGAGGCAATAAATTGCACAGAAGGAGATTGCCCATCCTTCTCCCATGGAGCAGCTGGTAGATTTGAACCATGTGCCTTTAGAAATACAGAAGGATGAGGATGGGCTGGGTGCGGGAGTGGGGTGGTTAATCATAGGGTCACAGAATTTGATGGGTGGAGGGGAGGGATGGGTAAAGGAAAGAGCTGGTGTGAAAAACAATATATACAAACTTTGTAAGTAAACCAGTATGTAATAAAAATTTTATTAAAAAAATCTAATCTTAGATTTACATTGGAGAACCATTCAAATATCATACTCATTCAAGATTTTGATAAGTGGAACTTTCTGAACTTTGTATTCATCTCATTGCTGAAGAGTCGGAGCCAACTCACAGCTGACCCTCCACTGGCTTTCCAAGGCTCTACATCACAGATGTAGCTTGTCCGTCTTTCTCTCTCAAAGCCCCAGATGCATTTGAACCACCAGAGAGATGCCATCTTTGGGTTAGCAGTGCAACTCCCTATAGACTACCCCACCAGAGCTCCCAGGGTTTGGAACTTTGCAATACCAAACGAAAACAATATACCCCTTCCCTACCTTGGATCTTCATACATGTTCTACAATAATGGTCTTATACTGTATTTGTCCTTAAGGAATTGAGTTTGTTCACTTAGCATAATGCTCTGAGATTAGATCATTATATTTATTTTAAGATTATGAGGCAAATATACCTCTGTGGCAATATGTGGAGAGGTCTTGTAGAGGTCAAAGGAACTACACTGCTAATTCAAAGGCAATGCCTCTTGGAATCCTTAGTGGTTCCAAGGGAGAAAAATAGGCAATCTCCCACGTGATTTACAGCTCTGCAAAATTCGCTGCACGGTCAGCTGTCAGTCATTATTGAGTGGGTTTTATTTTTTTTTCTTTGTTTGGTTTTTGGATGGTTTTTTAAATGAGGGGTACTATGACTAGAATATTTAGCTAACTGAAAAGTTGGCTATCTTAATTCACTGACCCCTCCACAGGAAAAAGATGTGGTTGTCAGCTTCCATAAAGATTTATAGCCTTGAAAACTGTATGAGTTTTCTATTCTGTCCTACTATGGTTCAGAATCAACTCAATGGCAATGGGATTTTTGAGTTTTGAGGCACATAAAACCCAAAGACCAAGTTCCTGATATATACTAGTATTTTAATACTTAATAACTAAATACAAATTTAAAATACTAACATAAAGAGATTAGAGAATGCCTTTAAGGAGACAAAAAGTGTTATTTTGCCCCCAAATGTGTAATTGTTTCCAAATAGTTGCGTTGTAGTACAGGGATCGTTTATTAAGCTTTCTTCAAAGCGTAAATTTGATCTTTACATACAAAGTAGAAAGTAGTTAAATATTTTTAAAGTCTCCTTATTAAGACTAGAGAAATTTCATTATTTTATAATTTATCTCCCATAATTCCTACAACAATAAAGTCACAGCTTTTAAGTCTTTTGCTATGTCTACTGATCCAAAAGCAGAAAAGCAAAACCAAACCTACCACGCTACAACACTGCTGTCAAGTCAATTCCAGCTCCTCCGACCCCTCCACTGGGTTTCTGAGGCTGTGCATCTTACCAGAAAGATGTCTTCTCTTCCCTACAAGTGGCTATCTTTCTCTCTATGGGTAGCTGCCAACCAAATAACTAAAAAGTTAGTAGCCCAACACAGACCAGAGCTCCTTAAAAGCAGGAGGATGAGAAATACTCTTTGATATTCCTAGGTTTAAAATGAAGAATGACTAATTTACCTACAACTATTACTCTCCTTGAGAGAGAGACAATCTCCTTCGATATGACTGAATGCCTCTGAAAACCCACTGGAGCATCAACTATGAGATGGTTACAACTTGATGGTAAACAACAGCAACAGCATTACTCTCCTATGGACCCACCATGGCATAGTGCATTTATGGTATTGGGACTGCGAAGCAAAGGACTGATAGTTAAAATTCACCAGCTAATTGCTGGTAGAAAGATGTGCAGGGTCCTCTTGTAAAGATTTAGAACCTCAGAAGCCTGATGGAGGCTCCCTCTGTGTCAGAATCTGCCTCACGGCAATGAGTTTGGCTTATTGCTCCCTAGCTAGTGCTTTCAATCTTTGCTATCTAGTAACTTTAAAAAGCCAAAATCCAAACTCACTCCACTGAGTCAGTTACGACACCAAGTGTCTGAAGTTGTCAATTTTTACAGAAGTAGTCTTCTTTCCCAGAGTAACCGGTGAATTTGAACCCATGATTTACTTCTGAGCTATGCAACCAGGGCTTCTTACCCAGTAATCAAACTAGTATTATAGTAAATCTCAGGGAGAAATAAAATTTGTTTAATGCCAGGCTTAGTGGTATGGAATTACGCTGGCAAAGCAAGGGAGCACAGTGACTCCATAAGCTGCTCTGTTGAAGAAAGTATCTCCTCCCATGCAATTTACTGCCTCTGAAATCCCACTGGAGCATCAGCTATGGGTCAGTTCTGATTCGCTGGTACATACAACATAAAAGTAAATCATGAGAACATAGATTAAACTTCATAGAAGGTATAATGGAACTAACATATATTCTCATATCTCTACATTTCTGTCAAGGCTAGGTAATGAAGGTGCAGAAGAGCTTTTAAAAATGTGTTCTTAAAACGAGAAACAACTTCTTTCCCAAGGAATCACTTCTCAAAAACAAGTATTACAGAGTAGATGTGCCAGCTATTCACCAGTAAGCTTTAAGTATATCTGTTAAAAAAAAAAAAGCACCAAAAAATTCCCTGCCTTTATTGAGCTTATACTCCAGTGCAACGGGATACCAAAACAACAACAAGCAAGCAAAAAAACCGAACAATAAATAAGGCATATAATATAAAGAATATCTAAGAAATTTAAATTGTGCAAATTTAATTTTGTAAGACCAATGACATAATCTTTTATAAATTCCAATGGTTGTCATTTCCCATTGAACCTCAAACTTTACCTCCGCCAAGACCTACATTTTCTATTTCCTCCTTCAACTAGTGTCCCATGACCCTGCCTTTTCAAAGCTTTGTGGGCCTCTTCTTCCATTTTTCACGTGACTTTTCTGAAAACCATACACAGGGATGAGGATGCAAAGTTGATTGAGTCTTCACTCCTAGCAGTGTTCACTCTTAGCAGTACAAGGAAAGAAAAAGACTGGAAGGTTAAGGCTTATGAGTGCACAGATAAAGTATGTAAAGCACGCTGGGGTGTGGGGCAGAGGAGGGAGTAATTATCTCTTCCTGGCTGCTTTGAGGAGGGGCCTGTACTGAGTAGGGAGGATGGGAAGATGTGTAAAGGAAGAGAAAGTACAGCTGCTCATATGGGCAAGATGAGGTTGGGAAAGGAAGTAACCCTAAGAAGGTAAATCTCTCACAGAGGAAGTTATGACTGCACCGGTATCTTACTGGGAGCTACATCTCTCATGAGAAATGGAAAGCAAAATTAAAAGTGGCTTATAAATAGACTTCATCCTATAGACTGTGTGTAGGATGACTGAACCCCAAGGTAGGCTTCCTGAGGGGAAATATCTGAAGAAAGCAAGGTAGCTAAGCAGCAGAAGAAGATGGGACATGCTAATAATATTACCTAGACTCTACTCTCCCTTACATATGGTAGACCTCCTCATTCTTTGCTGGGTCCATCACTAACTGGGCACCAGACTAAACTATAGATTCTATCATTAATATGTGCAACCTAGCAAAGTGAATGAGATAGAGTCTCCCACCTCACGTTAAATATCCATAAAATGTGTATTCTTGAAATGACTATTTTTAATCATAATCACTATTTTCTGTCTCAATGGCACACACAACATATGCATATATATATAATGGGGGGGGTGTGTGTGCTTGTGTGTGTGTGTGTGTGTGTGTGTGTACTGTGATCATCATCTTTCCCAGCTAGTCCTGGAAAGAACTCAAGGTCAGGAAGCAGCTAACAGTGGGCTTCAATTAAGGACTACCAAACAAATCAATGAATTATCATGCCACTTCATAGTTCAAAGGTAGAATAAAAGAAAACACACCAATTGTTCCTAATCTTCATTCAAGTGGTAACAATAGATTGTACACAGCTAGCATTTCACAAACGTAATATCCAAGACCATACATATTAGACAAAGTCAACACTATAATCAAAGAAAAGTAAGTTTTAAATTTATAAATAAACTTCCACTCCAGAGCTTCCCACAAATCACACACATACATTTACAACCTAGCATAAAAAGAAACACTGTTATCCAAAATGTTGGGGGTTAAAAAAAAATCTTTTCCCAAAGCTTAAACAAAAAGAAACCCTTCTTTTATGAATAAAGGCAGTTCCAGGACAATGAGTGAATTCTGTTCCTAAGTCTGTCATTAAGTCAAATCTGTAGATAAATCAGGAATAGGTAGAGTTTGTGTATAACATCAATCAGTTGAATATTTGTCTTAATATATGATATACAGCAAATCTTCTGTGCATAAAAAGTATTGAAGTGTTTCTAGATATAAGAATACATCAGTAATAATGTCTCTATATAGGCCACAACGTAGTTTCCTTTGCTATCACAAACCACTGCATGTACTTTCAACTTTTCAATATAATAGGTTTCACAGGGTTGGTCCATAACTATATGTAAATCAAATGTGTAAAGCTCAGGGACTGATAATATATAAGCAACTAATACTCTGACCAAAACTGAGCTACAACACTAGACAAAAATGAAAAAGAAAATGTAACTTTTAAAAAAGAAACAATATTGTTAAATCAAGAGATAAATATTCAATAATATCCTTGGATCTGGGCTACTAGTATATGCCACAGACCAGTTGTACACACTCTAATCTCACAAAGTAGTCCTCCTAAGGTCTTCCCAGTAGTTGTGGTCCAACGTCCACACTTGGCAAAGAAGGATTCACTGATTAAAATAATATAAAGAAAAAGATTAAGTATAGAACTTAAAAGTATAACAGTCCAGACTGTCAGTTTTTGATCAAAACTACTTTAGTCGGCTCCTCTGCTCACTACAGTGTGAGGATATGTTTGTTTGTGGGATGAGGATGGGAGTGGGGGTGGTCTTGTCTTGGTGACGAGAAGAAGAACATGCAGAGACTAGTACACCAGAGAACTATCCTTTCCTGGAACTCATAGAGATCTGCCCTTTTATCCCCCAGGCCCAAGCCTAACATTGGGGCCCGGGTTTTGTCAGGGGCACCTCCCTGCTGTCCTGCCCCAGACTGCTCCACATGAGCAGAGACAGGAGGCAGGCCCCTCCGACACCTACTTAACAGAGGCAGATGCAGAGGAGAGCATGTGGGGTGCCTTTACTTCCCCCTCAGGAGACTCTCAGCAGGAGCCCATGGAGCCAGCAGTTCCAAAATCGGATTTACACACATCCTTCTACCACAGAACATGCCTCACTCCTCTGGCAGGAGGAAACAGAGCATTAAGCAAGTGTGGCTCTGGTGTATGAAGGGGATTTTAGAAGACCTGAAGAAGTCTTCTTACAGGACTCTGCACTTTTTCCAAACCTCAGAGGTAGCCAAGCTGGGATATCATTACTCATTCACTGAACCAAAGAGGCTAAGGGTGTTAAGTTTAAGGAGGACACAATCAGTGTCTGCAAGATGTCCTGAGCTAGAGACACATACTTTATTAATAATCTTACATACACAAAATGTCCAAAGAAAAGCCTCACAGGCTAATTTTTGACAGCTCCAGATAACAGCAGGAGGAACTGAAGCCACGCTGACTCTCCAGGCTCCACACAGTACACAGCAGCAATGATCCCTTTCCCACCCAAGGGATGTCATACAAATAAATAAATACAATTATCTGCAGGACTAAAAGTGCATGAGCAACATTTTAGGTTCTTCCCTCAAGCGCAGTGACTTTTGCGAGACAGATGGGGGGAAGGGAAAACAGAAAAGGCAGCTGGAAAATTTAAATATGGTGGAACAATGAAAAAAAAGGGGGGGGGGCCACTGGCTCACAGAACTAGCCAATAGCCGAAAAGCCATTCTCCCTTACCTTAAGATACAGAAACAGCTCTTTGCTCCTGAAGATAAGCGGCAGAATCCAAATCTCTGTTTGCTGTCAATGTCAGTGAGCACAAACGTGAAGTTCTGGCCAACTTGGCTAACTGCAAGGCTGCAGTGGAGACAGAACAAAGGGAAAATGAATGTGCTAGTAAATTCTTGATAAAGTATCTAATCATGACAAGTCATTGAACCTGTAACATTTCCTTTCTCAGTGGAACTCTTTATAAATAAACTTCAAATTTACATACTTCAAGGGACCAGACAGTGAGCTAGGAGGGAGAGAAGAGAGAATCCTATTCTAGGAATCATCTTGGGACTCAAAAATCTTCCTACCTATTGCACCTTCTTCCACTTACTGAGTTCAGGCACTAGGATGGGTTGTTGTTATGTAGGTTATCAGAACCAAGCCCTCCCTGACCACACCAGCCGGTTTTCAGGGCCAAGTAAATCGTATGAGAGGAGACTGCCTGTCTTTCTCCTGCGGAGCAGCTGGTGGACTCAAATAGCCTGACTTTAAGTTGGCTATTTACCCACTAGTCCACCAGCACTCCCTAGGGACTAGTGGAGCAGTTAATCATCCCATCAACCTTGAATGCTGCATTCTATTAACCTCATTGGATAGATGATAAAAGAGGAAACATTCCAAGGTAGAAAGTGGCAAAAAGCAGGAGAGTAGCCTAGGCCTGACTCCAAAGTCCACTTTACCAGCTTACTGTTAAGGATACAAGTAAGACTCTCAACAAGACTGACAATGGGCTGGAGCACATCAGAGGTCAGGAGGACAGGGCAAGGTTCATACCTGTTGTTCATATGGTTACTATGAGGTGTGGTCAACTCAATGACACCTAACAACAACAATTCCGAAAACAATGGTAAATGCAAAGCAGAATGTGTCTACTGTGTGCCAGCCACAAAGACACTGGATATACACCTATCACTGAAGTTACACAACAATCCTAGAATTGAGATGGTGTTTCCATTTCAGAGAAAGACAACCAAGGGGTAATTCAGGTAACTTAAAACGTCACAGAGTTACTAAGTTAAGGAGATGGAATTCAAATTAAAAAGAAAAGAGGGTAAGGTTAGTAACAATTTTCCTTTACATTTCTTTATCATTCATTATCCTTTAGAGAAAAGAAATAATAAGTTGTCTAGCAAGTCAATGTGTTTCCAAGGAAATGGAAACAATGTTTTAAAGAAAGACATTAAGGGGAAAAAAAGAGATTAAAAACAAACAACTGCATCAATGCAAAAATAAACCATATCCAAAAAAAATCCACAACAAAGTTTTAATAAATAGAAAACATCAGTTTTAAAAATAATTTAAAAATGTATTACTAATAAGATTGACTGTTACCTTTTTAAAAAAAATTAGAAAATGTTTAAATATCCACTTTTTAAAAATAAGTTTACCAAGTAGTTTGGATTTTTTTCTAAGAACTTAATGACTTCAAAGTCATGTACAAAAATTTCTGCTCTAGTAGCCTAGTGGTAAGGAGTTACGCTGGCAGCCGAAAGGCAGGCCATCAAAACCCACCAGCTGGTCCTCAGGAGGAAATGGGCAAGTTCCTCCCATGTGACTTACTGCCTCTGACACCAGCAGGGCCAGCTATCAGTTGGTTCGGACTCAATGGTACACACTTAAAAGTGATTTTAAAGATCTCATTAACTAAGGCGGTCAAAATATATTTTATGAAAAATACTCAAACTGATAAACTATCCAAATCAATGCTCTCAAAGAATTTACTTCACAAATTATCAATGAAAAATAAAAACATGGCTTATCAGGTCTTTGAAACGTGATACGAATCACATTTCCAAATAGAGTTAGCTGTCCTTTCTAAAAAGCCCTTTATATAAACCACATATGAATATTAAAATTATAGGGATTTTCAAGGGTATTCCAGTACAAAGGTCAATGGACCCTGCCCGGTCATATTTAAGGAGACAACTTCTTTCCCTGGACAGTGGTTAGAGAGTACAAGAAAGTAATTCAGTGTTCCATTCTCCTATTTAACTAGGAAGGTGAACAAAACAAGGTGGCAATTTAAAAGAGAAGTGGTAATAAAACAGGTGTAAGTAATGCTATCCCTCCACCTTACACAAGCCAGGAGAAAAAACACATTTCTATAAAAGTTACAGAGCTGTCAAGGGGACAGCAAACACTACCTTCTTATGGCTGTTATGTTTTATCTATAAAGCTTGGATACTGTGTTACTATGGTGATTTAATACTATGTTTTAAGGGAGGATTATATGATTAATTTTAACAAGGTTGAGAACTGAAGATGTGTGAGAAACAGGATTCTAGCTCACATAATTAAAGTGATTGGAAAGAAGAGTGGGCCTCACTGGGGACAGGGGAACTTGGGTTATTAAAATATTTAAAGCAACAGGTCAGAATGATTCCAAGGTACAAATAAGGTCATGCTTTTGTGAAATACTACTATGTGATCACATAAAATTTGACTTAATTATTTTAACTAGGGGTTTGGTTTCACTTTTGGAATATTTAAAATGAATAGGTTTCATCTGAGTTAGGATTGGATAAAAGGAAGCACTTAGAATCTCTAGAAAAAAGGACACAGAATGAACAACATTTGATTGGTGAATTGGGTGTCTTTAATGCTAACACTCTTTCAACTATCACTTTCCATGCTGAAAATGCTTTCAGTTACATCACAGACTTTAAAAAAAAGAGAGATTCATTACTCATTTACTTGTTTCAAAGTCCACCTCTACCACTTGCAAAGTAATCATTTTAGGAAATAATTTAATCTCACCTCTTCATCAGGAATAACAATGGAAATACTACTCTACTATCCAATTCAAAAGATGTTTTGGAAATAACTATGTAATACAAAGACCACCCCAGAGTATGAATAATTAATTTTAAAAAATGTTAAAAAAAAAACCATTTTCATGTCAAATCCACGCATTTGGTTAGTCTTCCTGATTGAGTCAGCTTTCTAAAGTAATGCTTGTTTTTTGTGTGCTATCGACTTAGAACCAACCCATGGCTGATCTTCCAGCGGGTTTTCAGATGCAGTAAATTGTATGGGAGGAAACTGCCCTCTCCTACAGAGGTTCAAACCACATGCCTTCGGGATTGGAGGTAGAGCTTCTTACCCGTAAGCCACCAGGGCTCCCAAATAATAGTTATGAGTGGGAGAAAAACAGTATCATTCTTTCTCTCTTGTCTACAGCCTCTTTTTTGCTTTTGGCTGACCAAGCAAGCTATTCCAGCCTGCATTAAAGTAAAAAGAGGAGTTCTGGAGATACTACAGTTTGGAAAAGGGCACTATTAATTTCCATTAATTTGCCCTTATCGCTCCACGTAAATTCTAAACAATCTTTTTTCCAAGAATAATTTCCAATAAAGGGAGGAGGAAGGGAAATTAGGCAAAGTGCAGTCAAAGAGAAGTTAACGTAAAAGTTTCTGATTTTTCCAAGAATTGATCATTCCCTCTCTGCTTAAACAGTGGGCCTATGGGAGTGTCTACTCTTTCTTCATAAAACCAACTTTGGGGAGAGGACCAATTTCTATGACTTCTTTACAGGACTCAGATTCCAGGACAAAGCTTGCTGTCTGCTTTTTGCTTTATTAACTTATTTTCAAAACAATGAGGAGGAGGACCCAAATCTAGAACTAATTTCTGGTCCAAAGTCCTTTCCATTTGGTCACGCTGCATTAAGAACAATGGCAATCTTGCTAAAGAAGTGTTCATCTCAGTTGTATGAGATGAACTCTGGTATGTAGGAAATTCAGGTAGTTCTCTTTTCAAACAAGACCATATATTATGTTAAGCAAAAGAAGTCAATTCTGAGTATCTCCAGAAATCAACTCAGGAGACTAGAGCCAAAAGCACCAATAGATGGGCTTCTGTGGTCTATATGACTCTAGAATACAAAGAGGGGGGAAAGCAATGACTTTTAAGACAACAGACTTTCTCCTTCATGGTAGTGTTCCAATGTCTCCCTACCACCGTCTCATCCAACAGCATTTTAATTAAACATGAAGCTGCTTACAAACCCTTTGTATAAATGAGCTTTGGAGACAAATATAATGTGGATGAATAGTTTGATTGCAGGCTTCTACTGAAAAATGAATTTTATATGTCAGACGTACTTTCAATTTAGTCATTCATTTTACAAAGTGAGTGAATCACATACGGCATTGTAACAAGTGTCATTTAAACAACAGAAGCCATGTTGTCCTTGCCCTCCTAGAGTTTACCATCAAGCTGGTAAACTTCTTTGAAGAATAAGGTATCCAAGAGTTCCATTTGAACTATGCTAATAGCAAATATCTTTTACTTTCTAGAATATACATAGAACTGTCACCTAAGTAACTTACTAGTTAAGAGGAAAATTTTGGTTAGAGCTGTAAATTTAGAAGTTATCTACAGAGAGAAGGTATGTAAAGGCATGGGAAAGAATGAGATCCTTTAAAGAGGTAGTGCAAGCAAGCAAGCACGCACACGTGCGCGTGCACAACCTCCCCCCTCCCCCCAAACAAGACCCAAGACTCAGTTCTACAAACAAAAATTCCAAGGAAGACGGGTAAAACCAGCACCACCAAGCAATAAAGAGGCAACAATTTATGATACAAGAAAGAGAATATTAAAGTCTAGACTTTAGAGTGAAATCCTAGCTATAATACTCACTTCTACATGACCACTGTGTGGATCATAACAAACTGTGGCTAACTCTGAGAAGAATGGGAATCACAGAACATTTAATTGTGCTAATGCGAAACCTATACTTGGACCAAGAGGCAGTCGTCAGAACACAGCAGGGTAACACTGCATGGTTCAAAATTGGGAAGGGTGTACGCCAGGGATGCATCCTGTCTCCATACCTTTTCAACATGTATGCAGAGCATCCGGGAGGCTGGGCTCTATGAGGAGAATTGTGGCATCAGGATTGGTGGAAGATCTATTAACAATCTCCGTTATGCAGATGACACAAACCTGCTTGCTGAAACTGAGGAGGACCTCATGCACTTGCTGCGAAGGGTCAAGGACTGCAGCTCAATGTCAAAAAGACAAAGATTCTCGCCACTGGACCAATTAGCAGCGTCTTGATGGATGATAAAGAGATTGAGAGTGTTCACAGCTTCAATTTGCTTGGCTCCACAGTCAACACTCTTGGCACCAGCAGTCAGGAAATCAAAAAACGTATCGTGATGGGAAAGTCTGCTGTTAGGGACCTCTCAAAGGTACTCAGGAGCAACAGTGTCTCTCTGGAGACTAAGGTGCACCTGATACAGGCCATGATCTTTACAATCGCTTGTTATGCATCAGAGAGTTGGACAATGACTAGGGAGGACAGAAGGAGAGTGGATGCTTTTGAGCTGTGGTGCTGGAGAAGGTACTGAATGTACCATGGACTGCCAGGAAAACAAACAGATTCATCTTGGAGAGGATTAAACCAAGCTACTACTTGGAGGCAAGGATTCTGGGGCTTCGTCTGACATACTTTGGACATGTTGCCAGGAGGGACGGACGGGTCCTTGGAGAGGGACATCATGCCTTGGGAGGGTGGAGGGACAGCGCAGGAGGGGAAGACCCTCTATGAGATGGATTGATTTGGTGACTGGGGTGGTCGGGATGGGTGTGTCGGAGGCGGAGCGGTTGGCGCAGGATAGAGCAGGGTTTAGGGCTATTGTGCATAGGGTCGCTATGAGTCGGAAACGACTCGACGGCACATAACAACAACATCTGAACTTCTTTTCCCTCATAATGGAAAGATGATAATAGTAACCTTGTAAATTTGTAATTTTTAAAAGCAGAAAAGGAACTAGCACAATTCCTTGCATATAACAGATGCATAATAAAATGGTTTCCACTGTCATGGACTTGGCTCAAACTCATGGAAACCCCACGTGTATCAGGGCAGAACTGCACGTCACAGTTTCCAAAGGCTGACTTGTTCAAATAGATTACCAGGTTTTTCTTCCCGCAAGCCTCTAGGTGGACTCCAATTTCTAACTTTTTCTGTTAGTTTGCTAACCATCAGTACGACTCAGGGATTCTAACAAAATGAAAGCTCTAGTGGTGTAGTCTGGAGGCAGAGCTGCTAACCCACAGCTGGCATGTTGCTGTTGGTTTGAATCCACCAGTGGCTCCGAGGGAGTTAAATGCGCAATCTCCTCTTATGCAATTTTCAGCCTCGGGGGTTTCAGCTATGAGTTGGTTCTTAACTCAAAGGGAATGAGTTTTGAGTTTAAGTATTTAAAACACATTTGTGTCTGTGGCTATATTTTGAACCATTTAATTGGTTAAGCCTCTGCCCCTAAAATATATCATTTCACTGAATGTTCACATCATTAGAGTGAAGCAGTGTAATTTAAGAGGCAAACAAGTAGCAGCTTACCTTCAGGGTTCTAAAAGAGGATAAGCTCAGACATTGGAAAGAATAATATTTCCCAATGAGTCTCTTGAGGACTTTTGTTCTTAAGTTGTTTGCCATCAAGTGCAAGTAGCACCTCAATACAAAGTACTACAGATCTTATTTTTCCCCCTTACAAGACGTTGCTTTCATTATTGTTGTTGTTGTTGTTATGTGCCATTGAGTCATTTGCGACTCACAGTGACCCTACAAAAGCCCTAAACCCTGCTCTATCCTGTGCCAATTGCATTGCCTCTGACACACCCATCCCGATTACCCCAGCCACAGAATCAATCCACCTCATACAGAGTCTTCCTGTCTTGCACCGTCCCTCCACCCTCCCAAGCATGATGTCCTTCTCCAAGGACCTGTCCCTCCTTACAACATGTCCAAAGTATGTCAGACAAAGCCTCAGAATCCTTGCCTCCAAGGAGCAGCCTGATTTAACCCTCTCTAGGATGAATCTGTTTTCTTGGCAGTCCATGGTACACTCAATACTCTTCTCCAGCACCACA
>NW_006399866.1:10216416-10246989 GCF_000299155.1 Elephantulus edwardii | reverse complement strand
TATGCATAGGAATCAGATTGATTACATCTGCGGAAAAAACCGCTGGAGAAGCTCAATATCAGCTGTGAAAACTAGGCCAGGAGCTGATTGTGGAACAGATCACCAACTACTCATATGCAAGTTCAAGCTAAAGCTGAGGAAAATTAAACCGAATCCACAGGAGCCAAAATATGACTTTAATTTCATACCACCTGAATTTCAGAATAATCTCAGGAACAGGTTTGAGGCCTTGAACACTAATGAGCGAAGACCAGATGAGTTGTGGGAGGATGTCAAATGTATCATCCACGAAGAGTGCAGTCATTACAAAGACAGAAGAGGAACCAAAATCGATGTCAGAAGAAACTCTAAAGATTGCACTGGAACATAGAGAAGCCAAAGCACAAGGAAGAATTCAAGACACTAAGGAGCTGAACAGAAGATTCCAAAAGGCAGCATGGAATGACAAAGCAAAATATTACAATGAAATGTGCAAGGAGCTAGAGTCAGAAAATCAAAAGGGCAGAACTCGTTCAGCATCTCTTAAGCTCAAGGAACTGAAGAACAATTGCTTTCATTAGTAATAATACAAAGTTCCTGAAATTGATACAATGAGTGAAGTACCATCACTCCACCATTCCCCTAAACCAAGAACATCACATAGAACATGGTACAGAAACAACTCTTGCTTGGGACCATCTATACATTTCAGTGCTCTGTAATTACAAATTTGTGATCAGAAGTAAGTTATTTCATCTCAAAGAATCAGAACTTTACTTTTGTAAAATGGAATATTCAAACTACATGAATTTTAGCTTTGAAATAGTTTAGTTCTGTTCCACATATCAACACCCTTGGTACCAGGAGTCAGGAGATAAGAAGATGTATTGCTTTGGGCAAGGACACTGTCAAGGTTCTCTCTAAAATACTGATGAGCAATAATGTCACTGTGAAGATGAAGGTATGCCTGATTCAAGCCATGGTCTTTTCAATTACTTGCCATGCTCTGAGAGTTGGACAATGAAAAATTATCACAGAAGAAGAATTTATGACTTTGAGTTGTAGTGTTAGAGAAGAGTGCTGAATATCCCATGAACTGTCGTCAAAAGAATGAACAAGTGCGCCTTAGAAAAGGTGCATACGAAGTGCTCTTTGAAGACATAAATGGCAAAGCTTCATCTCTCAAACTCTGGACATGTTGCTAGGAGAGGCTGAATACAGGAAGACTCTCATCAAGATATATTGACACAGTGACTGTAGCAATGGCCTCAACTGTCTCAGAGATGGTGAGAATGGCACAGGACAGGACATTCAGATCTGTTGTTCATAGGATCACTATAAATCACATTTGACTAACAACAACATGGCCGGAGTTCAATCTAGCATGATCTGCATCCGCCTCTTTCCCTGAAATTCCATCTTCTTTGACTGTAATAATCTCTAGGCTTCACCCAGAGAGAAACTCATGTTTTCTCCTCTAGTTTGCCCTTGCCTCTCCCTCTTCAATTTAACCAGTTTTTGTCATACTTGCAGACTACACATAAGCCTCATCCACTCTACTAAGTTTTCTCTGACGTCATTCTTCCCTGACTTCACAATTCTTTTTTATAAGGCTTACTGTGTCTTTATAATACCTTCTTGACTTGGCTGGGAAAACACATGGAGGGCAGACCTCCAAGTCTGATAACATTTCCATATCTCAACATAATGCTACATATTCAGAGTCTTTATTTGTTCTTTTATATCTAAAAGAGATAGCACCACCACCTATCTCCTAGAGTTGTTTAGACTAGACTCGATTGAAAACTCACATGTAATTTCCTATATATCCCTTTCAATATTGGTGACTGGTGCTTCCACAAGGACTTTTACTGAAAAGTGTATGTTTGGGAGACAGACATCTAGGTTGTGCTAACTAGCAGACTGGGTAAATCACAGTTTCTCTGCAGCTCAGATTTTCTGTTTTTCAAACAAAGGCAATGGCACTTGTTCTTACCTCTTATAAGGAAAAAGTGAGATAACATGACAAAGCACTTTCTTTTGAAAAGCTGCCAGCATTATAATTTTTCAGAAGTCCTAGCTTCTGAAAGAAAATCTTAAAGCAACTCAGGAGACAGCAAGATGTCAATGTTAACAAGTGATTTGATGATGACTGAGAAAAACTCTTGATATAAACCAGGAATGTCAGAAAGTTGTATTACTGTTCCTTGGGGTAGAAAAGCAGAGCAAGTGAATGATTAGTAAGCTTTCCTTTTGAGCTCTATCACCTGGAGGTACTACTCATCTCTCCAGTTGGCATGTTTTCTACCTGAGGAGCTTTGTGGACCTTGGAACTAGGGCTTATCCATTTTTTCAATGCTAAATGAAAACTAATAAAACATTGTGCTATTAAAGCCTTTGGAATTAGTGTAAATGAACTTTATTATCATTAACTCTTCTGTAGTAAAGTATGCCAGTGTACAGTTGAACTGAAGAACCAGAAAAATTAAAATGCAAAGAAAAAATAGTTTCTTGTTATCAATAAAAGTTCTCAACATCCATAGGGGTTATGTAAGAAAAAACCTAAAAAACCTATTGCAGATAACCAGAATTCAAATGTATCCATGAAGAATCATTTCTGATTTTCTTTTATTGAGAGAGACAGCGTAAAACAGAGAGAAATGTGATTTAGGAGAAGGTCATTTGGGAGAGAAGCGTTTGGAAAGAAAATTTTAACAAGAAAAAATGTCACCAGATATTATCACTGACCAACAAAAAAGATTTTAGAACGATCACTTAAGCCCTTTGCTTCTCATCTATTTCAGAATGTAATCACTCAGAAGGGAAGCAGAAGGGTGTATAGGGCGGGTGCGGAATGAGGTGCACATACACAAACATGAATCTCATTGTGCATCTGTTCTAATATTAGTTTACAAAATCAATTAATGATACCTATGCAAAACAAATCACCACTCTAACAAGAAGTCATGTAAAAATGTACTCTCTTCTTTTACTTTGTTAACCACCTAAACACATTTTTAAAACACTTCAGCTTTATTAATTTGTATAAATATGCCCTTGCCATAATTTGTAATACATTTTATAAGTGACTGGAGGAGATTTTATGCATCACTAATTCATACATAAAAATGTGAAGTTTGCATTAAACATCTCTAAACAAAACCCTAGTTGCTGGCTATTTTTAGGACTAGATGAGACAAGAAGATTCTCGAAAGGCTATTCTGTGGTAAGCATCAACCTACTAGTAAACTGTCTCTGGTACCAGGATCTAAAGAGCTTGATGTGGAAATACAACAATAGCTGATTTGCTTTAAAAATAACATGTTGGAACCAGAAAAAGCATTGATTCTAAATGGCTGTCAATATTCCAGAGTTGCTTTTTAATACTCTCTTCACATTTTACTACTCTTTTAACTCCTTTGGCTACCAATTCTCAATTCACACCATCTTAAGATACATGCCAAGTATTATAGGCACTGTTATTCAAAAATTACGAGAGATTCAAGTGGCATATCTTCCTACATGCATTCTAATTCTCAAAAATTCTTTCAGATCCTGCCTTTATCAGATACATTAAAACACATGCTAAATCCTTTCTAAAGATGGGCACATCCTATAGTTTCCTTGGAAAATATCATAGTATTATTAATTTCGGAAAACAATATTTTTTAAATTTCCCTGTCACCAAAAGTGGCCATTTTAAAATGTAATGTATGTGTAATCTCATAGTTCCAATTTTCCTTCAAAAGTAAACTGAAAAGTATTCAAGAGACAAGGAAGCAGACAATAAATTACAAATATGTTTAAACTATAATGTCAAACACAGTAAACATTTCTTTAAAGGAAGTTAAGATGACAGACTGGTTTTGTCTTATTAGTCAACTACAATAATAGACACTTTTTAAAAGGCTCTCATCCAAAAATTGTTACCATAAACCAACAGTAGCTAATATTTTGTAAACTTTCAGATTATTTTAGTTATCTAAAAGTCATTCTATTTGCACTTCTCTAATGTAAACACTAAGGAGATATTTAGATGGTTTTGTTTTTGTTTGTGGGGTGTTTTTTTTTTAAGTCTAGGAACCCATAGAAAATACAGGCTTCTCAGAGAAATCACCTAGTCACCTCAACAAAATGCAAGCCATTTTTTTGCCCATGCTATTTATCTTATGAAAAGTTGAATATCTTCAAATAAGATAGGCCTATGCTGATTTAAATGTAAGTTCAAATTTAAAAGAAATAAATTCACATCACATTTATAAGCCAAGAAGCCAGGTACTATTACTTGCTTAAATAGAAAATATTAAGATTTAAATACAAATTAAATACCAGCCATTCTTAATCATAGTTTGAGTCTGATAACCAAAACCCAGACTTTAATGTCATGTAAAAATACAGCCCACAAACTCTCCAATGAAAAGCTCCAAGCTTTAAACTTTCTGATAATGTCAATAAAATCCCCAGGAAAGGAAAATGCTGCAACTCTCCTTGGAACATAAGTGTTTTAAATCATGGTTAAACAGACAGAATGTTAAGAATGGTATGGTTTTTATTTTCTATAGCAGGTTTATTGACACTTTTTTCTAATAAAGTTTGAAAATCTGACACTACCTGTCCACATAGAAGGGGAAACAAAACTTGGTCAAAGTCTGTAGAACTTCCTGTGGAGAGAGAGAGAGATAATTTATACATCTAATGGGACCAATAAATCTAACATTAACCACAGCACACAAGCTAGCAACTTTACCCTCAAGAAAGAGGAGACAGATGAAGAAATATGGGCTTTATCAATTACATGGGAGGAGTACCAGGCAGTCAATCATGAGAAATAATAAACATGATCAAACTTCATTAAAAATGAAAAATTAATCAAGGATCACACATGGGCAAGCAGCAGGAGCCATGCAGGAAAGCTCTGAAGGGAGGGAGGCGGTTGGGTTGCTGAGTGTTAACACCCCTCCAGGGACCATCTCCAGCCTGACCATATGGATCAGAGTGAATAACACCAAGCCACATGGGTTTGGCCTGGCAGGGCCGCTGTTGCTGGCATCGTTTTTGCCTGTTACCTAGGAACAGAGGGGGCGAGGATTAGACACTGCTTCCCAACATCAATAGGCCAAATCACAAGCCGAATATAAAGCCAACTTGAAGAAAACAGTTCCTGAACATTGTCAACTAAATGTCTTTGCATTTCAAACTTTATTTACTCATTTTGTAAGTTTGCCCTTTCTGAGAGAAATGCATTTTATAATCAAATGGTAACATCGTTTAAAAAGGAACTAATTTTCATTAAATGTCACATTAACCGTCATATACACTTACCTGCTTGTAATTTCTCAAAATCCAAAGCATATTACAGGGTCAAATGTCTTTTTTTACCAACAATATGTAGACACATAAAACCAATTATATTTTTCAGAGGTAGTGAAAAGCACAAAAAGTAGAGTGGCAATCCAAAGACTTTTAAATAAATGGCAACTCTCTTGTATTAAGAGAAGAATGAATATTGATATATGAGACACAGTGTACAGTCATGTGGATCTTTCCCCCAATAGATACATTTCACAAATACAGCAAATATACATGGGGCTAAACATGTGTACACAATTTATTATTACTTTCCCTGTAGAGTTTTTCCTTAGCTTTAACTGCAGACTTGAACAGTCCTCAGGTGGGCCTTATCACAAATTTACTGATTACTGCTATACATACTGAGGAAAGTATTCCTTCCAAGCATTTGGTTTGCTCTCCATTTCAAATCCTAACTTCAAAACAAAATGAAGAACACATTTTTCAGTCTTTGAGAAGCTGGTTGAAATTAAAACAATTCTGCCATTGCAATCCTAACTCAAGTGATAAATTAAAGATCAGTTTATAAATGTAGCACTTTTCTAACCAATAATAATGAATTATCAATGCTAACAGAATTGATGCTTCTCGCTTCATTTATTTTTAAAACCAGTTCTATCATTCAAGAAATAAACCACATCAATCTAATAACCCACTCAATGAAGCAGAAAGCACATTGACTTGCTCTGCCGGAGCATGTTCCGCCTACATAATTCAACTGAGCATATCATATTTTTTAATATCATCCTGGTCTGGTACTATGTATATCACAGCACTGTTAAGGCATGTCATCAAATACTAAATGAATAGGAAACTAAAAAAATTTAAAAAGAGAGGATATGAAAACATTACCTCACAGCCTACTTTAAGATGCATGAGAGATACATTAGTTAATTTCACAGCAGCATTGAGAAATCCATATACGTTGTTTTAAAACTAATTGTGGTTGTAACTAATAGCTCATAAAGAATTAGAAAGGTAATGATTTATCAGTGCAGGATGTTATTATCATGCAAATATTGGGAAGGAGATCACATAAACACCCATTTTAATGCCTGTAGTGTAGTTATAAAATACAATCTCCACTGAGAATATCCCAATAATTTATACTTGTACAAGCATGTGCGCACACACATATACGTGCGTGAATACACACACAATTCCTGACAAATTTCTTTTCATGTCATTTCAAGGAATACCACAAAGCATCTCTTAACTTCAGTATATATAGGAAACCTTCTTTAAAACTCAGCACTAAGTGCTCAGACATTGCCAACATTAGCTACAAAGACACTTATCCTTTACCCCTCAAAAGTTACAGGTGCAGAAAGAGCTTCTCTATCTATACTGGAGTTTCTCTGGCAAAAGGCCTCAAAGATTTTTTGAAAGAAAGAACCCCCATGGCTATGAGAAAGCATTGTGTTCTACAGCAGAGTCAAAGGAATCGAATATGCCCAACTTATTACGCACTACAATATAGGAACTACTCACTACTTACTAATGTCAAGAGTAATAACCAACCTTGAACTTGATTGTCAGATAACATTAGAACAAATAACAAAATACCTGTCTAGACTGAGTATAACCTACTTCCCAAGAGCTTTCCTTTTTATAAAAAAACCCCAGTAATAAATCTAATTATGCATGGGGGAGGCAGACTACATGTAGGCAAATGCAGGCACATATTTATATATTACAATAGGCATCTTTCTCTTCGTGATATTACAAGAGGTTTATATTCAGGTGTAAGTCAAACAAGACGGGAGTGTGTTGTCAGAGGAGAATACAAAAGTGAGCATCTACTCGAGTTGGGCATATATATCCATTATCTCAAACAGAATAGAAACAGTTACTTCTTAGTTAAGAGAAGGGAAGAAAAAGGGAGAAATGAGCAGCATTTTTATAAAAAAAATAAAGGCTATTTAAATAAATCCATTTTTATGATAGTGATAGTATATATAATTAATATATATATTTTTCAACTACCATGCCTCTTTTCCCAAGGAAAAACACAATTGCTTGAATATGAAAAAACATTACTCTCTAAGAGATGAAGGCTTTAAAACTCTAATTTAAAAATATTTGGAGTATTATATGTATGAAAGAGTATCTCACAATATTAGTGAAATACAGTCTCTAAACAGTTTACCAATCCACTTTTTTTGTAGATAGCAATTTTCCTGTTCTGCCCCTGTTTTCTATTGCCTACACAAGCTCTTTCAGACAACAGCCTCAGTACAGCGTCAACTACTGTGACATAAATTCAGGATGCAGCACAGCTGATGAAATGTAAATGACCTCATTGCCAAGGCAGGGGGTGGGGAAGATCATGTGCCAGCTCTCCAGATCAATTCCCAAGTTTATATTTTCACAAATCTTTTTATGTACAGTTTGATTTTTTAACATTTTAATGAGCAAAAAAGTGAATCTATAGTAGCCAGTCACCACAGTTAAAGTGCAGGGCATGAACCAGATCCCAGGAGGGAAGCAGTCCACCATGTCACCACTGGCTTTAGGACATTCGCCACCTGGTTCCATGTCCCCAGGTTCCAACTCTTTTCATAATCAAAACACTGCTGACATTATAAACCCCAGACGGGTTTTCTAAAATCCCTCCCAATCAATATATCCAACACATAAGTTATTGGAGACAACACTGAGCTCATTGATTAAGGTGAGTTCAGTAGCAAAGTTTTCAAAATAAATGAGACAAGAATACAGCATTCAACCCCTTTGTGTCACCAGACAATTTATGAAATGGGCAATTTCCAAAAGGGTTTTTCTTCCTAACAAAATATGATACTTCATGTAGGAAGAATTAAGAGCACAGGGGGCAGGGAGGAAGTATTGCACAAACTTTAATAGATTAAGCAGCAGATTTCATAGTGTGGTAGAAATGCAACATCTAGAGAGCTCTGTCCACAAGGAGATACCAAATCTCAGAGTAGGAGCCAAATACATGAAATGAGCACCCCTAACACCTGGACTCACTTGCAAAAGAAATTCAGAAATAAACTCAAGACTCAACTACTTTTAATTCCCTTTCCCCAATGTGAATTCTCCTTTTATCAGAAGGTTCATCAGGAAACTTAACTCCATGTGGGGAAAGTAGATTATGTTCTGCTTTGACTGAGTTGTCCTCTTAAAGCTTTGTCAAGGTTATCATTTATCTACTGAAGAATACTATCTATAAGCAAAATTTTGAACACTATATTCAACATAGTTAATTGAAATGATTAATTATGAAAATTACTAAACTAATTCACTTTTAATTTGGAAAACGAGGTGGGGAGCAAAGAGCCTATGCTGGCCATCAGATGCCAATGATCCTTTCCATTGCTTCACTGAAATCTAGAAACCAAAATTAGTTGTATTCAGAGATGAAAACAACTGACATAGACAAAAACATCCACAAATAAATGCCATCTGAACAAGCAAAAGCACAGTCTAATTATAGTGTCCACTGGGGTTACAGAATGTTGGGAGATGCGGCATATTCTTAATATGGGGGGGGGGGAACGTGTGCAGGCAAATAAAGGAAATAAACCTGAATAAACGAATGTATTTTAAATCTTTAAAGCTACAATCAGTCTTATTGTGGTTTGCTGACAGCTGATAAAGCGCTCGGTAATAAATATCATAGGTAATTTAGCTTTATCCAAAAAGAGAGGAGAGAAAAGGAGTGATAATTGGAGAACATTTCTTGAGTTTCTAATACCTAATTTACTTGGCCATTTCAAAATGTATCTGTATGATAAAAAGATCAGGGAGCTCAAATTCCTGAAATTGTGTTTAAAATTTTTCCTAGTAGCATGAGGGAGATCGCTTGCTGGTCGTTTAAGTCCTACAATTGGGCTCAGTTGCAACTGACTTGGAAAAAAAAAAGCTTTTGATTGATGATGATCTTAAAACTCAAGTTGAAAGTTAAAAACAGAATGCTACGAAACCCAAATATACAAAAAAGCTAACAAAATTTCCACTTTAAGCCATTTCAAGTTAAAATCAGAAACTCCCTGTGAAAGCTAACAGAAATTTTAAATACTATGATCAAGAAGTAGTAAAGCAGAATGGTAAAAGTTCTTGGAAGCTTAATTAGCACCAAGTTCAAGAATGTTGATCAGAAGTTTATGAAAACAGGAAGCACAATTTTTTTTCTCCTTCACTATGAATGTCAAATTAAAACTATAAATGTAAAACTAAATTCAAGATCTAATACTATACTTACAGCCAAATTTAATTTTTTTTTTCTTTTCAGTGAGAAAAAGGAGCTTTGAATAAGAAGCTTGAAAGGCCTTTCAACATCAGAACATAAAAGCCGGGTCAAATTTCTAACAACGCTGCTCAAATGCTACAGAGTGGGTTCTTTCTTTGGTATATTTCAATATTTACTTCTAATTTCCTTTTCTAGAAACTGTCATTAATAGCAAGACATGTATGTTATGATTATGCTAATGTAATGTAATGACCAATAGAATTCAAAAGTGCAATAAACAAAGGAATTGGTCATATTCATAAATTTTTATCATGTAAATTTTTTTATCTAAGATACCAAATACATTAAGTAAATTCGTAGAATGCTTACAATAAATAACAGAGGAGTCATTTCTAGAACTACTGTTAAGCCTAAATCCCCATGACTTTTGAAATTAAAAGTAAACATAAGCATCTCACAAAATTTTTAAAAATTCCTTTAAATTTCTTTATCTTTCTTTTTCTTCAAATTACTTAAGGCAAAATTGCTCCCAAATTATAATTATAGTGTAAAACATCTCTTATTCTATGAGTTCCTCTAAGCAACTTTAAGACTTACAGCAAGGAACTGAGCATGAAAGAGCCATATTTATAAGGCCAGTGTTAAACACCAATTAAATTCCTAACACTCATTTTAAATACTTCCAAAATGAACAAATAATGTGGTTACAATCGTTCATAGTCAGTGTTCAATGACATAAGTGACATAATTGCTTGGACTTAATAATGTTGCCTTATTCATTTCCTTAAACATTTTAAACCCTGTCTGACTCTGAGCATTTATGTTATCAATATTTCTAAATGAAAAAAAGGTTGGGGGGGGGGGGACTGAAGGGGAGTAGAGACACCAGTGAGAACATACCAAAAGAATAAGGTCCCAACAGAAAACTGCAAACATGATTTGACTGAAGAAGCAACTGGCCCTCAGGAAGATACCTTTTTTTTTTTAAAAAAAAAAAAAGAGCACTGATAGAAATACTATTTTGTAAGCATATTAAAAGCTGTCAGCTTTTAAATATTTTAAATGCACACAAAAATGTGCACAGATGGGCAACTTTTCTGCTCACATTAGTCTAGGAAATAAAAAATCTTTCATTATCAAGCTCAAAGTCCTTGAATTTTTTAAACTTAATTGTGCCTCTATTTCTAAGAATTCACACCCCAAGGCCAAAGCTTTTCTGCCACCAGTCCTTCAAATCTGACTTGGACATTACACGGGAGGAGGCTCCAAGCCTCCCTGAGGTCTCACTCCTTTTACAACACGCGAAAAAGCAGTCAGTAATGGGCCCATGCTGAATTCACTGCTCTCCACGTCTCCTCTTGGGACATAAGCCTAGCAGATGTGATAAAAACTGTGTCAGAGAAGTGGCTCTAGTTTGTGCCTTAATGACAACTTAAACCTCTAAACCAATACAACCAAAGGACTAACAGAACTGGCGGTTACCTCTCTCTGCAGCCAATCTTCAAATATCTCTAAACTAAATTAGCACCTCTACCCACAACATCCCCTGCCACACCACAAAATCCATTCTCATTTGAAAAGATAAATGAATTCAGCACACACGTCAGCAACACAAGTAAGTGTCTGGGATGTATGCATGTGTGCGTGTGTGTCTGTTTGTCCTATAATTAAGCCTCAACACATATTTCATGTAGTTTATATTTTCTTAAGGTATGTCTGTACTTTCAGATGTCTTTAAAGAGCTGCCTGACATCTACCCCAGTAAACCATATTAACACACACAAATAGGTAGACTTTCACGATTTCCAAAATGTGTCTACAGGTCTAGAAATTATTTTTTTATATTCAAACAAAGAAAAGAAAAGTGATATTCTGTATCATCAATGCCTTATAATTATTAAAATTTGTACAGGAGAATTATTTTAAAACCATAGGTGGCTATACTTTCTTTTTAACTTGTAAGTACTCTTTGTCTTACCTAATGATATGGTTCCAAAAAATAGATTCAAATATGTACTTCTAATAACATTGTCTAAATTCTGTAATTCAGCCTTCAGATGATAGGCCTTTTTTTACCCAGTATCTTGAAAGCCTATTCAGTCACAATTGCATACCTACTTAATCAGCAATCATTGTTCTGGGATGCAGGACTTTGTTGTCAAGACAAGCACCAAAACCTTAAAAAAATTTTTTTTTCCTCAGAACTGGCATAAGAAAAAAGTGATCTTTGTCAGACAAGAACAAATTTATGCAAATCTTTTATAAACATTCACAAACATTTATTTAGCTTTTGAAATGTTGGCCTCATTTGAGAGCATGAAAATGAGGGGGAAGTAGGAAAACGCAAAGGACAGCTTAGAGGCTGGCACACTACATAAATATTCAGAAGGAAGATTATAGGATTCATGTTAGGCTGTCTTAGGCTTCTCCAAAGTCCACACAGAATAGCAAAGAACAAAACTAACGAGAAGTACAGCAGATGTTAGACAATGCATCAGCCTCTTTTGCTCTCTCACTTGGCTATACTTGGACGCTTTTATATTTTCTTTCAATATGGTTAGGTCATTCAAGGATTCTCCTATAGACTCTGTATTGTGGCTACAGATCTATAAGCTGGAGGTCTGTCAGCTTTCCAAAAGTTTCCAATGAAAAGGCATTATGCAAATTCTACCTCTCTTACCCTCTTTCAGGGGGAAAAAAGCCTCCAGTATGCAGTCATCAGAGTATTGGAAGCCCCAGCCTTCATTTCTGTATAGCTGTGTTTGCCTCAGGGCCACGCTGCTTGTTTTGACAGTGGATCCCCCTAGATAGTTGGGATTAGTCGAGCTTGTTTAGATAAACTTGAAATCAAGGCCTTCTCTAGGTAGACAGCTAGATGTAGCTACCGAGTTTCCAGCTGCCTCCTCCTTTCATCCCAAAACAACTGCAGATTCACAGTAGCTATCACAGCCACAGGCTATGTCACATACATAAGTACAAAATTAAAGGCTGCTAAAAGAAGACTTTGTAAGTCTTAGTGCTAAAATAAGGAATCTGTACTGCTTGGTTTATACAAATTATTCTAGCACTATCAGTATGGAACTGAAATCATCAGTTAACAAGGCATATTAATCAAGGTTCCCAGCTTCTTCTGATAGACAGGATCATAGTTTGGTAATATAACTAACCTTGTGTCTATTAGCTCCTGTATAAGAATAATAGCTAAAAATGTTGAAAAGGAAATAGCACGCTTTATTTATCCAGTGGCAGGGGATGTTAGATGGCATCAACACACACACACTGTGAGCTGAATATGAAGACTGAAATGTAAGTATCAAATCTGCTTTTGTGAAAGGATTTTCTCACAATTGATTAGACCAGGCCTCACTAAATCCATTAAGTCATCTCCAATTACAGAACTGTCTCAAGTCACATTTTATTTTCCACAAACTTGCAGATTCTGATATAAATGTTTAAAGAGAGCTGGGTTCAAGAATGAGGAAATTTATATTCAAAGAGCAGACCAATAACAGCTCAATATAAAGTGGGCATGCAGATGATATAGAACACTCTTGGAATTTTTAAAAAATTATTTTGTCCAAACTATTCTGTAAAATTAATACTCAAGAATTTTCATCTTTTGCAAGAAATTTTTTTTTCTGAGTCAGCAAACCCAAACGCAGTAAATAATTCAACCCTACATATGTTTCATCTTGATTTTATATGCTGCTCCAATATGAAGGTGGCAATGTTACAGAAGCTTCCTGGTATAAACTAAACACAACAACAGTATTAGAATGGGTTTAAATATTTTTCCATTATTACTTTCACACAACACGCAAGTTTCATTCTCTCTGACCAAATCATCAAAAATAAACTACAGAACTTACCAAGTTTATGTATCATAAATTAAAATGTATTCTTTTCATTCAACAGGTTAAGCAAGAGAAAATCCTAAAACATTCGAGACAGCCTGGAAGTACAGTCATCAGATGGGCTTTCCCTATGCATTTTTTGGTTCATGTCATGTACAAGTGTCATTTAAAGAAGAAGTTAGCAATCTTTTTCTGTAAAGGGTCAGGGAGTAACTATTTTAAGGCTTTGCAGAAGACTGACATCTCTGTGGCATACTCTTCTTTGTTTTTTACAACCTTTTAAAACTATAAAAACTATCTTGGATTTTTGGCTTGCAGACCCTAACAAAAACAGGCCCCAGGCAGGATTTGGCCAGCTGGCTATAGTTTTCTAACCTCTGATCTAAAGTGCTAAGGAGCCTGTTCACACAACATAACCCAAACAAAGCTACCAACACACACAAACATACACACACATACACACAAATTAAGACTTTTCTACAAGGTAAAATGGCAATGCTAATCCTTTGGGTTCTCTATTGATTCAACACTTAATTCAGAATTGTTATGTGGCCAAAATACCTTTGCACATAATAAGAGCCACATGTTCATTTTCTAAAGTTTAAAAAAAAATGTTTACAACTCCAAATAACTATAAACTATATTAATATTTCACAACTGTCTTGTGGAATGAAGCCTCTTCATCACAACTGTGGCATGAGACTCCTCCAAACAACTCCTTATGGTAATAGTCTACTTCTACTAGTAATGTCCAGGAATTTGACTTCATGACCTTATTCACAGATGTCTAAGAATTGGATTCACACTATTTGAGAGTTCTTTAGTTTGAGCTATTTTCTTTATAATAGTTTACAAAGAAAAATTTGTAAGTGGGAGGAGGATAGGCAATCTCTGCCATGAAATCAACTGCCTTTGAAAACCCACTGAAGGGTCAGCTGTGGGTCAGTTCTGACTCAATGCTACACAACAATATTAATAAAAAGAGCCTTTCTGGTTCTTTACTCACCATTTATTCATTTGAACATATGTAATATACCAGACATTCTATTAGATGAAGATAGCAGACAGAGCCTTCTCCTTTCCCCTCACTATGCAACATCTGGCCCTCTCTGAACTCTTTTCCCTTAAATGGTGCTTTCCAGGATTTTTGTTCCTCCTTTTCTTAGCTACTAGTAGCCATCTTAAACTCTATTTTCAGCTATCTATCATTTCGTTGTTGTTGTTGTTGTTGCTATGTGCCATAGAGTCACCTGTGACCCAGCAGCTGTGAATTCTGCCCTGTCCTGAGCTGTCTCATAATTTCAACACATCAACCCCAACTGCTCCAGTCACTGTATCAATCCATCTCATCCATGGTCATCTTCTCCACTCTTCCAAACATGATGTCCTTCTCCAAGGACCAGTCCCTCCTGGCCACGTGCCCAAAGTATGTGAGATGGAGCTTCAAAATCCTAGCTTCCAAGGAGAAACTTGGGTTCACTCTCTCCAAGACAGAGACCTATTTGTTTTCTTGGCAGTTCATGATATGTTCAAGACTCAGTTCCAACACCACAGATTGAAGGCATGATTTCTTCTTTTGTCATCCTTAGTAACTGCCCAGCTTTCTGACACAGAACAAGTAATTGCAAAGATCAAGGCCTGGATTAGGAGCACCTTACTCTGAGACAGACATCGCTGTTTTTTAGTACTCTGGAGAGGTCCCTGACAGCTCATTACTATATATAAACAAAACCCCCAAATCACTGCCATTGAGTCAATTCGACTCATAGCAACCCTAGATACATGCCTCTCTGATTTAAATTTATACTTACCAACTCTTTTTCAAGCTCCAGGCCTCTATTTCCAACTGTCAATTGACCATATCTACTGCATGTCCCATATGTAATTCCAACTCAACATGTCTGAAGTCCAGTCTAATGTCTTGGTTCCTGGTAAACTGTTGCTTGCTAATAATCCCTCGTACCCTTCCAGAACAAGAAAGATCTTAGACCATCATTAATATTTGCTGATAAGACATTCATGCAATTTACATTCAAATACTCCCCAAAGATGCCGATTTCCAAAATAACTCAGCAAAGAACAGCTTTTAAGTCCTAAAAACCATTTCCAAATGTTAATAAAGTCAGAGGACAAGGGAGTCCCTGAAATAAAGTACATTTCAAATACAAAGTAAGCTTTTAAAAAAGCAACAAATTTATTTCCTTAAGCAATACAATAAATGTTGTATCAGACAATCTGCTAAAGGCCAGGGATAAAGCAGTGACCAAGGTAGATGAGATCCCTGCCCACATGAAGCTCACAACCCAGTTGACAAAATAGATGCCACACACATGAATACACCAATACACAATTTACAGTGTCACACGAGCTGTGAAAGAGAAGTGCTCAAAGCAAAGTGACAAAAAAGTATGAACCAGGCCTGAAAAAGTCAAGGCACATCACTTAGGAGATGGCATTTGAACTGAAATTCAAAGACTGGCAAAGGAGGCAAGCAGCAAAGGCATAATCAGAGACCAATGAACAAGATAAAAGGATAGCATTCTAAGGAGCCTGGAGTGCTGGAGCTGAGAAAGTGAGGAAGAAAATAGCAGAAGATGAGAATGGAGACACCAGCAGAGACCAAAATGCTGGAAGAGTTCATTACAGTGTACTGAAAGTCAATGGAGAATTTTGATTCTTTAACATCCTACCTGCTAGCCCATTCATATGCCCCCAGTCAGGAGGATCCAGGGGCTAGTCTATGCGAGCTCCTCACCTTTGAGTCCCCACCCATATCTTGTTAACATCATTTTGATCAGATTGACTGCATAACTTCAGTCTAATTGTCAGGCCTCACAGAAGGAACAGAAGGCTTACACAGGACACCTGGTAATAAACCCAGTAGCAAAGAGAGTAGTTGTGGTCCAAGAGAACAACAAAAGAAATGAACAAACTTATACAGAAGCGGCTCAAACCTATCTTTTAGACTCTTTATCTCCTTATATCTGATAGTTTTTAAAAGTTCTCATTTTCCTATATACAAAGAAAATACAGGTTGCATTTTATTGCCCTAGCCTTCAGGATATTACTGAACCTCTTCTCCAACACCACGGAGCAATGGACATTCCTCTCTTGGACTCCCAAAAGAACAAACAAATATATCTTAGAGAAAGTGCAGCCAGAGTGCTCTTTGGAGGTAAAGATGATGAGGCTTCGCCTCACATACTTTGGACACGTTGCTAGGAGAGGTTATTCTTTGGAGAGGGACATGATGCTTGGAAGGGTAAAGGGTCAACAAAGGAGAGGAAGACCCTCAACCAGGAAGACTGACATGGTGACTGCTGCAATAGGAAGTGTGAAGATGGCACAGGATCAGACAGGGTTCAGATCCACTGTTCATAGGTCGTTATGAGTCATACTCAACTCATCTAACAACCATCAAACCTAAGAAGTCATTAAGTAGAAAACTATTAAATACCACTACTCGTGTAACCAACCCACAGGCAAGCTGTTCAAATTCACCACCTGCTCAGTGGGAGAAAGATGGGCAAAATCCTCTCAAGTAGTTTACTGCCTCTGAAAACCCACTGTATGGACAGCTATGAGTTGGTTCTGACTCAATAACAAGTACACAAAAAAAATCAAGGAAAAAAGTCCTGCAAATAAAATGACATACCATCAACTAAAGATGCAGAACTCATTAACAACCTACATTATGCAAATGTCACAACTTTGCTTGCAGAAAGTGAAGAAGACCTAAACCATTTACTACAGAAGATCAATGACTACATCCTTCAATATGTACTTCTTAACATCAAAAAAACAAAAACCCTCACCACTGGACCAATAGGCAACACAGAAGACAAGACTGAAGTAAATTATTTTATTTTACTCTAATCCATTATCAATATCCATGGTAACAGCAGAAAGAAATAAAAAGAGGCATTGCTTTGGGAAAATCAGTTGTCAAGAACATTTCCAAGGTGCTTAAGAGCATGATGTCAGTTTAAAGACTAGGGTGTGTTTGACCCAAGCCATGATATCTTCAATTGCTTCCCATGCATGTGAAAGTTGGACAATGAATAAGGACAACCAAAGAAATGATACCTTTGAATTGTGATGTTGTGGAAGAGTACTGAATATCCTATGGACTGCCAAGAGAAGAAACAATTCTATCTTGAAGGAAGCACAGCCAAGGTGCTCCTTAGAGGCAAGGCTGGTAAAACTTCGTCTCACATACTTTGAGCATGTTATCAGGACCAGTCCTTAGAAAAAGACATCATGTTGGGAAAGATGGAGAGTCAGAAAGAGAGGAATACCTCCAACAATATGCACTGACACAGTAACTGGAACAACGGCTCAAATAAGATGGAAATCTTGAGGATAGAGCGGACAGGGAAAGGATTTGATCTCTTGTTTATAGAGTTGCTATGAGTTATAATTGACGCAACGGCCCATAACAATTTCTGAGACATTACAACATTTCTAAAATGAAAGTGATGCTAATACCTATTACAGGTTCTAGCAAAATAACTGGCATAGAATAAACATTCAGTGAATAATTGTTGTTGTTGCTGTTGTTGTTGATTGTCTTCGAGTCAAGCATGACTCATAGCGACCCTATGAACAAAAAGGCCTGAAGCCCCTCTACAACTATCGACATTTATCAAAGTTCATAGAATTTCTGGAGGCAAGTTGTTTAGGAAGTGGATGCCACTCCTGCTTCTAATATTGCTGAAAAATTACATGACAGTTGGAGAGTAACAAGGAGAAAGGGGAAACAGCATTACTAGGGGCCTTACTATCACCAAGTACTGTGCTAACAATGCACCTGAGGTTTTGTTTGACCTTCACATGAGGCAGTGAGACCATGTAGGCCAAGGTACAGACTTGAATGTTATCAGAGACTCAAACTTTAAGGTTAATAGTTATTCTTGCAATAGAAAGAAAAAAGAATGAGGTAAATTATTAAAATTTATACAAATATATTAGTCATTCTTTCACAGGTCTAATTACACATAGGCCTACTAATGTTAAGAAACATGCATATAATGTCTAATTAACCTAAAAAGGATTATTTCCATTCCAAAATTTAAACTGTTTAGCTTTTGCTTCCCATATTCCAGTGGCCATCTGCTTGGTGGAGGGGAGGTTAAATGGCAAGTGGAAGAGAACTGACAGAAGAAGCCATCGTGTATCAGGGCCTCAGCTAAAAGTTTTACTGATGTTTTAATCGGCCCTTACAGTAATCACACGTAGATATTATCACCCTCTTGTAGAGGAAATGAACCTTAAAAGCTAATAAAATTAGTTCCAGGTAGAGAGGTGATGAGGGCACTAGCTTAATTGGAAATGGGGTAAGTGGAAGAGTTAAAACTCAAACACAAGTTCATCTATTCCTGCAGTTCAAGCTCTCCCCATGGTCCTCAACTTGCTCATTCTCCAACCCTATTTGATTAGCATTCTGTCTCCACAGTTACAAACAGCTGAAACCTTTGGGTAGCCTTCCATACTGAACAAAACTAAAGCCTCTCTCCCACCAAGCTTTCCAGCTGCAGCAGTGGAGTAAAAGATCTGTTATTCTGTGACAAGGCCTTAATGTAGGGTGACTTTACATATCAGTTACCCAAGACATCCAGTTATGTATGTTATACCTGTGTAGTAATAGTGCCACTCTCATTCTTATGTGAATCCAGGATAAAGTGGTGGTGTTGCTGTTAAGTGCCACTGAGTTGTTGTTATTAGGTTCTATGACTCATAAAGTCCCTATGAACATCAGACTTGAAACTTGCCCTAGCCAGTCCCGTCCTCACATCTTAGATAATGCCCAAGCTACTGTATCAATCTATCTTGCTGAGGGTCTTCCCCTCTTCTCTAATACTCCATATTTCTTAGCATGGTGTCTTCACCCCCCTCCCCTTCCACAGGGAATATACGAGACTGACTTCCAGTGGATGTCTGAAATCACAGCTTATATACATCATTTATAGCCTATACATAACTACCCATTAGAAAGTTAATTTACAAAGTAGACACTAAGAAATGAATAGCATTCATTAATAATAAAATTGAGTAATTATTGAGCAAAATGGGGGTTACTTGAGCACAAATACTGTGCCATAACAGTTGATACAACTAAGTGACTGGGGTTGGGCGGAGCTGGTGATTAGTACAAACAGCATTAAAATGTTGGACAAAGGGATGATTCATGCCCTGGGCGGGGTGGTGTAAAATTTCATGGAGCTACTCAGAATGGCATGCAATTTAAAACTTAGGAATTGTTATTTCTGGAATTTTCCATTTAGTATTTTCCGGCCATGGGAGACCATGAAAACAAAAGTGAGGATAAGGGGAGACTACGGTTAACAGGTCCCAGTTCCGGAGAAAGAGCACAGCTTATCTGGAGGGTCATGAAAGAACAAATAAAGGTATTCATCCATTGGCCTGTGGTGAGAACTGGAGGGTGGTACTTAAAGAGTTCATGGTTTTTTTTATTTTGACTCCATCTTCTTATCTATTCTAAGCACTTATCAGCATTCTAGGACTAAATACAATTATCAGGCCTCATTCATTACATAGAAGGAGCAAAACTTTCTCTGTGCTAGTGATTTAAGAATTATTGAAGGGTTCTGGTGGCCTACTGGTAAGGAGCCGTACTGCCAACTCAATACATGCAGTTGGAATCTACCAGCTACGCCATAGAAGACAGATGGCCAATCTCCTCCTGTGTGATTTACTGCCTCTGAAAACCCACTATGACGTCAGTTATGAGTTAACTGATTCCAATGTAACAGTACATAACAATAGAGACTGCAAAGATGGCAAAGGACTGGACTTCACAGAGTCACTGAGAGTCGGAATCAACTCAACGGTACCTAACAACACCTGCACATCAGAAAGCATTTCTAAAGCAATTCAGACATTATGTACATGTTATTCCTCCTCCTCCTGTTTGTCCTTAAAGGTTAGCATTATTTTTTTAAATTTATTTTGCAGATGAAGAAAATGAGGCTCAAAAAGATAAAGCCCTTGTCCAAAACGGTACATCCAATTTCAAATTTCAGATAACCTGAAGTTATTTACCATTCGTCTGGCAAAACACAAAAACCCTGAAAGTGTTTGGAGAGGAGTGATACTTCTTAAGAAATAAATAAGACATGAACAATAGAAAACATTTTTAGCTTCCATTAAATCTGTTTATTCTAGCAGGCATCTTTTAATAAATATTTCCTAATTTGCAAGAGGTTTTAGATTTCCAGAAATTTTAAGTATCTGGCAAGCTGGAAGAGTTCTCTGATAAAAATAATGTTCTCTATAATTTGTAGTTCACATTTCCAAAACTAGATGTTACACAAAAAGATACCTAAATGTGTTTAGAATGTTCTAATCCATCAGCTGCTCTGCAGGAGAAAAAGGAAACAATCTCCTCCTGGGCAATTTACTGCCTCCGAAAATCCCTGCTATAAAGTCTGCTGAGCTAGGGTCCATTCCTCTGGCTACCACAATTTCAATGTGTCTTAACTGTAGTCAATTTCAGATTCCAAATGGGATAAGGCATCATGTCCAGAGGTAAGCTGAGACTCTGCACATTTTTATTTTTATTTTATTTTTCCTAACCCATTCAAATCCTAGGGAGCTCTTGTGGCACACGGCAGCGCTGTGCCACTAACCGGAAGGCTGTGCTGCTCTGGCAGTTCAAATCTACCAGTCACTCTGCAGGAGTAAAATGAGCTCTTTCCTCTTGTGTGATTTACGGCCTCAGATAGTCATTGGAGGGTCTGGAATGAATCAGAACAGAGCTGATGACAGCGAGTTAGAGTTTTGAGTTTCTGTTACTATTCTAAATCCAAAGACCGTATAGTGAACACTATTAACTTGTTTATTATAAACGTTCATTACTGTGAATCAGAACCGACCCTCCAGCAGGTTTCTGAGGCTGTAGATCTCACAGGAGGAGACTGACCATCATTTTCTGCAGAGTGACTGGTGGATTCAAACTGCTGGGCCTTTAGGTCAGCAGTGCAACTGTCTCCGGACCATGCCACCAAAACTATTTATAAAAGACTTAGCCTATTAATGTCCATGCATGATACTAAGGCCTAGATGTGAACATGAAGCAGAAAAGAATGCTTGCTCTCCATTCTAGAGGAGGGAGAGGATAGATAAGCAAATACATGCAATGAAGTATGCATTCAGGGTTTTCTGAAAGAAAAAATAAAAGGAGATAGCTGACACAGGGAATGTGCAAGGTAGGACGTTAACATGGGTGCTAACTTTTGAAAGATCAGTAAATGACCTCTGGTGAGCTCAATATCCTTTAAAAGAATCTCAACTATTTTATAAATACCTTTCCATCTTCCACCTCTGCCCACCAACCCCCATCTGCTACATGCACATGTACACACATATGCATGCAAGCCCACAATCTGGGCTTCATGCTCCATCCTACTTGAAATCTGAAACTGACCAAAGTTAAGACAGTTTGAAATTATGGTAGCCAGAGGAATCTTAACTGTACTATACTACATATATTTTAAAAATTAAAGTTAACATAGTAATTCGAAGTACTACTGGCAACCAAAAGAGCTAATTTACAAGAGCAGTGGGGCATATTACTAAATTTCTGAGGTTTTATACATGGAAAGTCTTAACATACGGATTTCACAATGAAATAAAATAAATAAAAAAATACTCATTATTTGAAACCCCTCCATCATCATTTAAAGAGCATTTGGCAGGGTTTCTTTGGTTTGTTTTTAATTCTCATTACACTTTAGAACATAAATATTCAGCAAACACTTCAGATCATATCTCTTCTTTAATGAGGTCCTTTCTCTTTATCACATCATGACTTCTCTAAATTTTGTTCTGGAACAGTGTGAGTTTAGAAAGATAGATTCGGTCTGGGATCTCTAGAGGTAAATGTAATTATCCATAATCTCAGTACTTGACAAAACAAAGACATCAATGCATGTCACCCTTTTTCTTGAAATATCTTTATAATGCTGTAAGATCTATGGTACCAGGTATTGTTTAAGCATTTTCCACCCTAATATAGCATTGTCTTAGAGTCAGCTCTAACTCACAGTGGCCTTACAGGGCAGAGTAGGACCATTCTATAAGGTTTACTCTTTATGGAAGCAAGCTGGCACACTCTTCCCCTAGAGAGCAGCTGGTGGGCTCAAATCACTGGACACACTTAATCATTAGCACTCGAACACTTATCCTTTGGGTCATGAAGGCTCCTCTATTAACTTGCACACATTTCAATAATCCTATGAGAGCTTTATTATTATTATCTTTCATTTATAAGAAAGGGAATAACAAAAAAGTACATTCTATTAAATGGCAGAGTGGGGATTCAAACTTGCATTGTCTCAATCCCAAAGACCACGCTCTTACCACCACTACCACACCTCTTTGCTCACCCTTCTAGATTCTTAACTCCTTAGGAAATACATCTATGAATCCCATCATTCATTTACAATTAATCACCTGGCCCCTAACTTTTCCTTGATACTGAGAGGCCTGTAACACTCGCTGTAGTCATTCTTACCTTTCTAGAATTTCAGATGGCTAAAAGCCATGCTCTTTTTCTTAACCCAAGGGATAATAAATCAACAATACTCACAACTTTCTTAAATTTTTAAATTGAAAACTAATACAGCATTTTGCAAATGTGAATTTATATAATTGTGATCAGTTTGTAATATTTGTGGATCAAACTGCTAATACTTGTTGTATATACTTTTAATATATCTTCAAGGAAAAAATTATCCCTCAAATAATGATGGATTCATTTACTAAAGCACAGCCATATATAATTTTTAACACATATTATGATCTTAAGAATTTATAAAGTCCATTTGTATGACACATAGGCAGTTCTTTAAGGATCAAGCCCTTTTGTAATATATGGTGTACCATAAGGATCACAAATACTGAGGGGGGAAAAGCACCTGTTTTCAGACTATTTTCTGTGTTCAAATCCTCTACTGTGGATTAAATAATGTTCCTCATTATTCACCATTCCCAGGAAGGAAAACTTCAGAGCTACATTTGCATTTATATTTTCCATGTACCAGCATCACAAAGGGCTTTGACTGTATTGATTTCCATCTCGGACTTTGACATTTTCCCCTTATTTCCATGTGTTTCTATGTTTTACATTCTTTCATCCGAGAAATCACTCAGTGTATATACTATAACAATCTACAGATTTGTAAAAATGTTAAGCATATTGTTGTTGTTGTTATGTGCTGTCGAGTCGCTTGTGACTCATAGCGACCCCCCGTCAAGTCTCTTTCAACTCATAGCGACCCTATGTACAATAACCCTAAACTCTGTTCTGTGCCAATCTCATTGTCTCCGACACACTCATCCTGATTGCCCCAGTCACCACCGAATCAATCTACCTCCCAGAGAGCCTTCCTTCCTGCGCCTGCCCTCCACCCTCCCAAGCATGATGTCCCTCTCCAAGGACCAGTCCCTCTTTACAACATGATCAAAGTATGTCAGACGAAGTCTCAGAATCCTTGCCTCCAAGGACCAGTCCCGTTTAACCCTCTCCAGGATGAATCTGTTTGTTTTCTTAGCTGTCCATGGTACTCTCAACACTCTTCTCCAACACCAAAGCTTAAAAGCAACAATTCTCCTTCCATCCTCCCTGGTCATTGTCCAGCTCTCTGACACATAACAAGTGATTGCAAAGCCCATGGCCTATACTAGATGCACCTTAGTCTCCAGAGACATACTGTCACTCTTCAGTACTTTGCAGAGGTCCCTAACAGCAGACTTTCCAATGGCAATGTTGTTGTTGTTAAGTGCCGTTGAGTCGCAGGAGACTCATAGTGACCCTATGAAGGAGAGTCCTCGATGCTTGGGTGCCTTTCTTCCTCTCTCCAGGTTCACACGGTTTCCAGAGGCAAGCTATTATGGAAGTGGATGTCACTCCTCCTTCCAAGCTTGTTTTAATAGGGAAGCTCCACCCCACTCTCTGTTTGCAACGGGTAGCCAATCATTAACGCATCTGACACACCAGTGTCACGGTGTTCAGCCTCACAGCAACCAAAAGTGAACGCCGTAAGGCAACTTGTACACCAGGGCTATACGACCTAGAGGAATGTCTGAACAAAAACAATGAAAGACAGGCCCGAGGGCAGTGGATTAAAAGTCACCCACCTCTGGCTTGGTAGCATCACTTTCTCTCCACTAGGCCAGCTGATCTCTCTATGTTGTTACTATTGTTGTTAAGTGCCTTCGAGTTGCAGGCGCTTAACACGTGATTGCAAAGACCATGGCCTGTACCAGACGCACCTTGATCTCCAGAGACACACCGTTGTTTTTCAGTACTTTAGAGAGGTCCGTAACAGCAGACTTTCCCATGGCAATACGTTTTTTTAATTTCCCGGCTGCTGGTGCCAAGAGTGTTGATTGAAGAGCCAAGCAGACTAAAGCTGTGAACAATGTCAATCTCTTCACCATCCATCCTGATGCTGCCAATTGGTCCAGTGGTGAGAATCTTTGTCTTCTTGACATTGAGCTTCAATCCATATTGAAGGTTGTAGTACCTGACCCTCAGCAGCAAGGGCTTCAGGTCCTCCTCACTTTCAGCAAGCAGGGTTGTGTCATCTGCATAACGGAGATTGTTAACAGATCTTCTGCTAATCCTGATGCCACATTTCTCCTCATAGAGCACAGCCTCCCGGATGATCTGTTCTGTATACAGGTTGAAAAGGTATGGAGACAGGACACATCCCTGGCATACGCCCTTCCCAATTTTGAATCATGCAGTGTTTCCTTGCTCTGTTCTGACGACTGCCTCTTGGTTCAAGTATAAGTTTCGCATTAGCATGATCAATTGTTCTGGGATTCCATTCTTTTCAGAGTCAGCCACAATTTGTTATGGTCCACACAGTCAAACGTCTTTGCATTATCAATGAAGCACAGATAGACATTCCTCTGGTACTCCCTGCTTTCAGCCAAGATCCATCTAACATTAGCTACAATATCCCTAGTACCACGACCCTTTCTAAACCCAGCCTGGACTTCTGGCAGTTCTCTGCTGATGTGCTGTTCCAGTCGTTTTTGGATAATCTTCAGCAGAATCTTGCTTGCATGTGAAATCAACGATATTGTTCTATAGTTTCCATACTCTGTTGGGTCACCCTTCTTTGAATGGGAACAAATATAGATCTCTTCCAGTCAGTTGGCCAAGTGGTTGTTCTCCAGATTTCTTGGCACAACTTGGTGAGCACGTAGAGGGCAGCATCAGTTAGCTGAAATATGTCAGTTGAAATATGTGCTCTATTCCTGGGGCTGTTAAGCATAATTCATTAAAAATAATAAAATTAATCTTGGAAAAGTAAAAAAAAAACATACGCATACACACACACACACATGAAAAGGAGTAAATATTTCAACTACTCTGCAAATACTGAAAATTAAGTGACTAATTCAGTTACAGCATTATTCACTGAGGATGTGAGACAAGCCTTAAAATGAACCAAAGTGTCTTGAGGGGACAGAAAGATGAGCATCCCCATCACAGAAAATGCTTGGGAGAATACTATAGAGGAAGGAAGCAGTGGCACATGATGGGAAATGGTGAGTGTTCTGTGTCTGGACTATACAAGGAAGTGATTGTAGACAAATCCAGGTGAGAGTCAGACTGTGAAGGGCTTTAGGCCCAAGTTACACAATTTGACTTCACTGTAAAGGCAGCAGAGACTCATCAAGATTGAAGTGAAGTGGTATAATTCAATTTAGTAGTTTTAGAAAGATCTCTCTGGCCATCCTATGGAGGCTAGTGACTGTAAGCCCAATAGGTTGTACTAGGTGCAGAGGAGAAAAGTTGCTGAGTGTGACCCAGTAGGAAACAGAAGAATATGGGAGATTAAAGACAAGCTTAGGAGGCATAATTAATGGGGTTTTATGGCTGCCGATTTATAGGTGCATCCATCGAGCAACAGGGACTCATTATATGAAGATAAGACCGCATCCCTCAAAAATAGACACAGTCCACTTAGTTATAAGCACAGATCAACTCACTAAATAAAAACCATCCAATAGTATTCACATTATTTCTTTACTGGGGCTTTTTTTAAAAGCCAAAATAAAACCTGGAGAATACTCTAGCATGACTGAGTAAAGGAAAGGATGCAAAATTACATTTCCTGGAGTCAGATGATAAAAAGGACAACATAGCTGTATAGCTCGGCATGCTTTCAGAAAGCAGAGCTCGAAAAGAATTTGTCTTGTTAATGAGTTCCTTCTAGATAACTGTAACAGCTGGGGAATGACCAAATTGGGAAGAAATACTCAACATAAAAGTGCCCTAAGTCAGAAGATATCTCTATTTTTCAATCATATTTGGCTAAATATTTAAAGTTTTGACATATATTCACTAGAAGCCCAATCTACTTCTACTCAATTCTTAAATTTACCTTTTTCTGGAAATGGAAGGTGGGAGGTGGGCAGGTGGTGTGATCCTGGTCATGATATAGATACTACAAAACAGTATCTTAACATTCAAAGTGATTTTTCTTCACCAAACACTCAACAGTTTAAAAGAAGCAACATTTGTTCAAAGTGATACATGTGACTCGGAGCACCACAGGGTAAAGAAGCAACATGTGTTAGATTATTTAGGATTATTTTTAACCCAGACATGGACCTACACACACACACACACACACACACACCCCCTAAAATATATGACTTTAAACTGTTCTCTCCCTCATCGGCTTCAATGCAGTATACATAATTTATCCAGTTTTTCTTGGTCTTACCCCAATCCTGACGTCAGCCTCATTCTACAACAGTGGCACCATACAGTTTTTGTCCTTTAGTGACTAAGACAGTTCACTCAACATAATGTCCTCCAGGGTCATCCATTCTGAATAATACTGCATGAGTTCCTTTTTTTTCAATGCAGCACAGTATTTCATTGTGTGAATATAAGACAGCTTCTCTATCCATTCATTTGTTGATGGGCACTTAGGTTGTTTCCAACTCCTTGCTATTGTGAGCAAAGCCGTGATAAACATGGGTGTGCATATATTTGCTTGGATGTTGGTTATGGTCTCTTTAGGGTCTATTTCCAGTAGTGGAACTGCTGGGTCAAATGGTATCTCTATTTGCAACTTTTTGAGAAAGTGCCACATACCGCCTTCCACAGTGGTTGCACCATTTTACACTCCCACCAACAGTAAATAAGGGTTCCAGTTTCTCCACAACCTCGCCAGCATTTGTTGCTTGCTGTTCTGTTAAATTTTGCTATTCTTACTGGGGTGGGATGATATCTCATAGTTGTCTTGATTTGCATCTCTCTTAGAGCTAGGGATTTTGATCATTTCTTCATGTTCTTGTTGGCCATCTGAATGTCTTCTTTGATGAAGTGTCTGCTCATATCAACAGGACATTTTTTAAAAAACATCAAAAAAGTAGGTGTTTAATGTAGTATACATTCATATATCTGCAATCTATCAATTAATTCTTTTAGAAATCTATAATGTGGTCCATCAAAATGGCCACATTCACAACATCACCTCAAGAAAGATACTTCAGCAGGGTGTTTTGTTGTTGTTGTGCTGGCAATTACCTTCAAAGTCTGAAGAGATTGATAGTTTATTACTTTTCCATTTATATTACCAAGCTGACAAATTACTAAGAATCAGAGAAATTTAATTGTCTAGCAATAAGTTGAAAATCCCATGAATCAACAGTAAATCTTAGAAAAGCACGTGTCTATAGCAATCTTTTTTTTTTTTTAAACACTCTTAAAAGATTATTTCCTTTAAGGGCAGCACCAAGACTTTCCACCTGGGTTTCTCTATCTCATTCTTGTTAAATTTGTCAATTTTTATAGTATAAAGAATAAACATAGGTTTACACTGTGGATAGTCTCAATTTTAGGTGTTCTGGCCATGTTGTTGTTGTACAAACTACTGTAACATTCTCGATATGCCCCGTTGAAGCACATTTAACAGTACACTCCTCTGTGTGAGAGGGATGGAATCTACTTCTTTTTTCCTCATTAGCTGGTATAGTACCCAGCTCCCATTCAGCAGACAGAGCACTTACTTAATGCATAAATTCAAACCTAGTGTCCCAGATATTTTGGCCACCAAAAAACAAACACAAGGACAAAAACCAAGAAATACAGTCACTTACAACTATAACCTAGCCTCTTTGAAAGCAGGTTGTAGAACTTTTTTAAAAACTGATCCATTTGCCCCACTTATATAAGTAAATCCCTTTGGATGAGATTAAAATGAATTTTGACAACTTCTGTTCTCTGGTATGCAGTGTCATAAAAAGTTTTCAGGATTAAACTTGACCATAACCATTTAAAGGAGACCTAACATGAGCAGATTGTCTGAGTAGACTGGAAGCATGATAGCACAAGGCCCACAAGCCCAAAGGCTCAATCCCAAACTGTTAAGTCTCTGGTTTAAACAAGCCACTGCAGAAAAACTAGCAGAATTTTGCGGAATCAATGCTCAATAGGCCAGGTATGCTGTTGTTTATGTTTTTCTGCTAATAATAATGGGGAAAATAAAATGTTATCATTTATTTATAAATTTCTTTTACATTTTGTATAAATATATGAGTTACAGCATATAATGTTGGTACAATGAGAGTTCCCTTAATAGCAACAAAACTTTAAATAATTATAGGCTGTATCTTCTCATTAACTAGTATTCTTTCAATGAAATAAGATATGAACAAGTCTAGAAATTCTTATTTTCTGGGTTAGCAATACTTTGAAGAAAAGAAAATGGAAGTTCGCATCACGTTGGAACTAACTTAGAGCAGACCCTCTAGCAGGTTTTCAAAAGCTGTAAGTAGCATGAAAGGAGAGTGCCCATCTTTCCCCCCCACAGAGTATCTGGTGGGTTTGAACTACGTGTCTTTAGGTTGGTAGCACAATTCCATTCCATTCACCACGAGTGCACCTTAACACTTAAGTAGCAAGTCTTAAGTATCATCTCTATAGTCTTTTCTAATGAAAATTACTCACTCAGCGTTGGTATATTATATGGTGAATAACTGAAAGCTTTAAAAAATGTTTTCTTTAGAGCCTACCTGAAGTATGAACAGATGAAAACTCCATATTTAAGCAATTACATGCAATGCAGAAATGCCAATTTCCATCACAATTAGCCTAAGTTATGCAACATATTTTTGTTCCTTTTTAGTATATAGGTGATGTATGTTTTTATAATTTGCTCAACTGCCTACAGTGAAATATTGAAATCACACAGGTTATGTAAAACTATAAAAGAAAGGACACCTTTTTATTTTTCCCAATGTACCATGTTTCTACATTGCTTATAGGGCTTGTACAAGTAACACTGTTAGTTTCTATATAAAGATTTCTATAAAATTTTTATAGTTTCAATAAATGCATAAAGATTGCTGGTTTCATTAGAACCTCTATTTCAGTGCCAGTGGAAAGAAAAATTACCTGCAATTCTAAGTGGCAATCTGCATATGCAGGGTTGGGGAACCCTCTGCAAAGAGCTCTAAGACAATGACTGTATTTGAGCAAATGGAGTAGAATATACTGAAGAAGCAACTTCTTTTTTTTTCTATAATTATATTTTATTAATTTTCATAAACATTTACAGAGATTTTGGGTTTCCACTCATTCATTGTTGCACTATTCTCTCTACCCTCCTCCCAGTTTGTTCTTGTCCAAATGCCACAGTGCTTGTCAAAGCCAGTTCTGATTAATCTTCTTTGTCAGTGTGTCCTTTGCCATTCCCTATCACTCCTCCCTGAGAGAGACTTCACCCTGAGTCATAAGGTAAAGGGGATGGCGTATTCTCTTAGCTACTTCCTGCTGAAAAGGGACGCTGTGGGTTTCAGGGTGAAGATCTTCTCTCACTACTCTAAGAAGCAACTTCTAATACATGTACTTCTAACTGTCACTCTTCTAGCACAGAGGCTATATAAAAAATAGAATTGGGAAAACAAATTATTAATTCTACATGTTTTAGTAAAAGATGTAATCATAACTAATACATTATAAAATGGTATGTGTGATACTTGACACATTACTAACTTATTTATGGAAATCTTTTGATAGGTTACTTTGTGTTTATTCTGAATTATTGCATACTACCCATAATTAGTGAAAGCTCTTTTTTTCTCCCCATCTGAAAAATCATATAATGTTTTGAAGCCAAAGAT
>NW_006399866.1:10198916-10211416 GCF_000299155.1 Elephantulus edwardii | reverse complement strand
ACATCTCATACTGATTATCTAGTTATATCCCTGATCATATTAATGTCTCCTGTGTCCATAAAGATGTACCAGATCCTTTACTTGCGATACAATGGGTCACACTGCTATCAGTATTACTACAATATTGGCATTTCGAGAACTTTTTTAAAGCCAAAGGTAAACAGATATACTTCAGAAATAATTATTTGTGAAAAGTTTTCATACAGTTTTTTGATTCAAAGTAAATATTCATCCTTTTATTTCAAAACTGCATTAAAGCCTATCAAATTTCCTATTTGAATTAAAATTTTAAGGTGCCCCAGAAAGCTACAAAACATCTCTATTATATAAATGGAAACAAGAAGCTGAAATGTATAATCTAGATCTAATCACAAAGAGCAGAAAAATATTTGAACTTCAGCACTATGTTTATGAGTAAAATAATGTCCCTCCTCTACTCTGTAGATACAGGAAACCAGAGATGGTAGGACCATCTAGCCAATTTTAACTTTCACCCTCATCATTAACAAAAATAAGTATTCTCACCCTAAAGTCTGCATGGTAATCTTCCTGCAGCACTACAATATACAGTTTCACAATCTATTTCAAATTCTAAGTACTGTTATAAATCTCTCTCCTTCTTCTTTTTTTTTGTTTTTTCCTGTTACTCTGTTTCATGCCTGCTTAAAGAGCAGTAAAAAAAAAAAAAAATAAAATAAAATTACAAGCAGTCCAAAGAGGATTTCCTAATGAACTGCAGGCTGGAGCATGCCTCAAAGTAAAATTTGTGGTAAATTTTTCTTCCTCACTTTGTGTATTTCCCCCCTACCGGTTAACACCCCAAATCTAGCACCAAATAGTTTCAATCCTACTTCAATCTGCTTTACTTTTTGTCTTTGGTTCCTAATTACTGCTTCTCTTTTCTTCTGAAAATTCATTTATCTCTTTCAGTAAAAAGAACAGTAATAATATGTTGAACAACTCTGAAATAAATTTTGTCATGTAAAAAATTAATTACGCATTCCGAACCTGGTCACTGTAGTCCTCTGGGAATTGCCTCTGCACCTCAGGATCTGTAAATAATTGACAGATAATATTAATTGGCTTTGGATTAGTGAGCAAGCAGAGGATCACACATTAATATTTGATCAGAAGATGATAGCAGCCCTGGCAGGGGATCCAAGGGGGGCAGCTGAGGCTGCTATGTTGATGAGCACAAGGAAGGACTCAGCAAGGCACTCCCATTACCCTCCTCCAGAAATATAAAAAAGAAAAATTGTAAAGACCTGATGCTACTGTTAACTTTAGACTATTACCTAATGCAAAAATCTTGCCAGCTGCAAATTGCCCTCAATATATTTTTCCAGCGAAATGAGCCTTAAACCTGCTTTGACTCTTCTTCTTTAATCAGAAGCCTCCTTTACATGGTTACAGATGTGGGCTTCATAAACCTCCTTAAACACCAGTTTCAGGGTAGGAGGGAGGATAGAGAGAAGAGAATTCTTTTAAGGAACAAACACGAAACTCACTGCTTTTCAAAAAGAAAACATATCCATCCCCAAATGCTTATGAATTCTTTTGAAAATACAGATAAACCGGCATGAAGCTTTCTTCAAAACAGAACCAAACAGTATATTTTAAGCTTGTCAGTGTAAATAAATTATCAGGAAAAATACAAAATTCTAGCTGTCTGAAACAGACGATCTACTCCAAAACTATGAAAATACCTTTAATGGCCACCCATTAAAAATGGAATTACTAAGGGGTCACTTAATTCTTAAGTTATAATTCCAAAAGAATTCAATACCATTATTTGTAAGTCAATGTAGAAGTGTACTAACTAAAAGCTATTAGCACTCCATTTGCTATTGATTAGAAAAACATTCAATCTTTTCTAATAAATGGGGGTTTTATTCCCTTGAGACACATTAAGGGGAGTCAACAGGACAGTTATCTACTTGGGAAGTCACATATTAATGCGTATCAAAGAAAAAGTTTTATGGAAACATAGTATTTGAGCGTCTTCCCTCTAACAGCATTCACAAGGTATACCATTTAATGTTCACATTTATGTCTTAAAACACACTTGATAACTAGCCCTCCACTGGGTTTCAAGACTGTAAATCTTAAAGGGAGACTGCCCCATCTTTCTTCTTCAGAGCAGTTGGTGTATTCATTCACTTGTTAGCAGCCCAATACATAACCTACCCCTCCCCAGTGCTCCCTAAAGTTCATTAGAATGCTAATTTACATCTCTATAAAAGTAAATCCCAGGATGAAGTTAAAAGCCACCAGGCTGCAATACAAAAATGCAGTTAAGTGTTAAGAATCAAAAAGGGATAAAATCAAGATTGTGTTCATATACCACCTTTAAATCCTAAAAGTTTCTAACTCAAGACTCACAAAAGCAGGAATACTCCCCAAAAGGTCACACCAGAAAAGTACTGCTTCCTCTAAAAGGGCATACATAAAAATTAGTTGGCACTATCTGAAGACCACTTTGGCTCTCAGGTTCCTTTTGATTAACTTAGAAACTATAAATATGTTTTTTTTCTTTTCCCTCATCATCATCTGATGGCAAGGAAGCATTGATGCCTCTAGACCATGATTAGCAGAAATTTGATCCAACATGTACCCTAAGGCATTCCTGCATAGTATGGCAGTAAACACTGCTCCAGAATTCTTCTAGTCATGCAAAAGGACAAAGTTTTATCAAATAAAACTCTGCAAGTGCACTGCTGGGAGTTGAAAAATTAAGTAGAGACACTTGGTTACAACACCTGAAACATTCATTAAGAAACTAAAAATCTCAAACTCATTGTCATCCAGGTAAAACTGACTTCTAGCTGACCCTCCAGCGAATTTTCCGAGGCTGCAAACTGCATGGGAGGAGATTGTTCATCTTCTCCTGTAGAACTGTGAGTGGCTTTGAATTGCAAAGAGGTATGGCCTTTAGGTTAGCAGCAATTTGTCCTGTGGACTATGTTGTCATCAGAGCTCTCCCAATGTAAACACACACAAGTGACTATAAATTTGGTCCACAAACTGAAGGGGGGGGGAACCTCAACAACAAAACCACCTATAAATCCCTGAGACAATAAAACAGAGGTTGGAAAGGTCACAAAATAACCTGAGATTTCTTTTTCTTCGTGTTATCATTTAGTTAACCCAGAAAATATCATACAGAAATTACTTACATATACATTTTTAATATCCTATCCCCTTTCTTACAGTAGTTAGTGTTTCTCATACTCCAACCAGAAAACAAACACAATGCCAATGAGTCAATTCAGATGAAGGTGATGCAACAGGACAGAGTAAACTGTCCCAATGCTTTGCAGGGCTTTCCATATTTATGGAAGCTGACCACCTCACCCCTCTCCTAGGAAGCAGCCTGTGGGTTCATACCTGAGACCCTGTCATCAGCAGGAGCTGACCACCTTTACGAAAGTGCCACCACAGCTTCCTGGGAACTATAAAATACTGAGGACATAAACCAAAGTTTTTCTTTTTTTATTGTTATTTTGTGAGGAAGGGAACATCAGAAATCAAAATTTGTAGTGTGTTCTTCAACTTTTAAAATTAATTTCTTGTTCATGAGTGGAGTAAAGGTTTTAAAAGCACTGTGTCTTTGGTCAAATTTAGAAACTTAACTCTATTTCTACATACAATATAATTGTGCTATTAATAGGTGCCATCAATTCAATTTTGATTCACAGCAACCCCATATGACAAAGCAGACCTGCCAGGGAAGGTTTCAGAGTTTTCTGGCCTGTAATCTTTATGGATGCAGATTGTTAGATCTTTCTTCTGTAGAGCTGTTGGATGATTGCAACCGCCAACCTCTGTGTTAGCAGCCAGATGCTTATTCCCAAATATTTAACCATTTGTACCACCAAATCTCCTTTGTAACAGAATACCCTTTTAAAAACAGAAACATGAATGGCGGGGGTGGAGAATTAGCCTATTTTAACATGCTGTTGTGTAGCATTTAGTCAGAACTAACCCACAGCTGACCCTCTAGCAGGTTTTCGGAAGTGGAACAGCTGGTGGATTTGAACCTCATGCCTTTGGGATTGTGACACAGTTTCTTACCACTAGGCCAAATGGATAGTATTCAAATCAAATCACTCTAAGCATTGACTTGAGGGTAAACAATCTAAAAATTACCTATCAACTAAACTCTTTCAACTGTCCTAAAACAAGCCCTAGCATGAGATCCCAGGTTTTAATAGGTACATATTCCAAGATAATAGATGCATTTACTGTGATCCAAACATAAAATATTTCATTAACCCCTCCCCCCTTGAAGTTTATAAAAAGCAATGCATTTACTGTGATCCAAACATAAAATATTTCATTAACCCCTCCCCCCTTGAAGTTTATAAAAAGCAACAAACTTCATGGATCCTTAGCACCCTCTAAACAAATACTTTTTTTAAAAATGCAATGCCTTTCAAAACCAAAGCCCAGCCTACAGAAGTTCCATCCAACTAGCTCAAAGATCCAGGCTGATAATTAATAAAAGCATGAAAGCCATTTTCTAAAAATTCACGCAAAACCTGAAATTTCTTGGAATTTTCTTAAAATGTCTATTTCACTCAATAGATAAAAGCTGGTAGGGTTCTGTGATTTTTTTCCCCCTTTTCACATTGAGTTGATCATAGTGGCGTAATGTCACCAAAATATCGACACTGGGAACATCTGAGCTAAAAAGGTCCAAATACAATCTGCTTTTTTCAAGCAACACAACACCCGCCTTACTAACAGTTTCAGCATGGCACATGTACAAAACCTAGCACCCTGCAGTTAAGCAAACCGCCTTTAAATTTTCTGTCTGGCAGCAATTCACTTGCATGTCTGTATGTTTTTACAAGTACTCTATGTATTTCATTGCGTCAGCTGCATTTCTTTGCGTTTTAAATGGTCTGGGAACATTTTATAAAATGTTCTCTATCTTTATATGGAAAATAACATACAGTGGAAAACAGTGCATCGTTCTAATATTTACCTATTTCTTTATCCACCATTCAATGGTGTAATTGCTAATGTTCTGAAACACCTTCTCATATTCATACCCCTCACCACCAAATGTAGTATCATCAAACAGCTAACTTGCAACACAAAAAGCCTGCAGATAAGAGTCCTACCATGAGAGAAAATAGCACATCAATTTATTTAGGCTAACTACTTGGCCGTAAGACAAGAGTCAATGGCATATGCCAAGTTTGTTTGTTTTCTTTTTCTTTCTACACACTGTAGCCTCTGAAAATTAAGGATGTAATAGAAGGTAGTATATAAAACACTCTTAACATTCTCTCTCAGAAATGTCTTCTAAATAATAACTTCCTACAAACTTAAAATTCAGTCTCATCATTTCCCAGGGAAAAACTTTTTGTTGAAATAAAAATACTTTCTTTAAAATGTCTTCTCTTTCTTCATAAAGAGACAAAAATAAAATGTCTTGCCAACAGGCCTACTGGAATAATCTATTCATCTGTTAACCTGATAGGTTTATAGGCTGTACTTAGCCCTCAGGCAAGACTTCACCATGTGCATGTGACAAGCCACTTCTCCCCAAAACAGGCCTGGCCACTTTAGGCCAGGCAAGAAGCTGTCCTCGCAAGACTTCACTATGTACATGTGACAAGCCACTTCAGGCCAGGCAAGAAGCTGTCCTCGCAAACACACATGTACACCACTTCCACTGAAGACCACAATAAGCTTTTTCATACTTAAAACAGAGAACCGCATGCTAATGCAGAATTGGTTTCATGACGGAATGGAAGACAACAAAGCATATTCTCTTTCAGGCACAGAACATGTCCATGCTTAACAGGCGTATGTCTTCACAGAAAAAAAGAAAAAAAACTGTGAATAAGAACAAATCTTTTATTTTTTGTTACATAAGAAAGGCTAATTTTCTTCCATCTCAGTGTTTTTTAGTATTCTACTGTAACATACTTTTGAATCTTTAAGATATACCAGATTGCCACAGGATGTTTAATTAATAGAATAGGAGTTTGAGCAAGATTTACTGGAAAGGTGCTATAAATTATTTTACACAGGCTCCAAAAACCTTGAGTTCTGCCTCAGGCTTAAAGTTCCTAGAAAACGTGGTAGACAGATCTTTACAATAGAAATGCAAAATAATTCATAAAAAGTACTGTGGTTATGTCTGAGGCTCATTTGTAGATCAGTACCTAGTGTATGTACACATGCTGGTGTGCACGTGTGCACGCGCGCGCGCGCGCGCACACACACACACACACACGCACCCCTTTTACTAAATTATGTTCCTGTTTTCCTGCATCACATCAATGAATCCAGTTGACAGATCGATGGATGAAACATTTTTAATTGATTATTGGAAAAATACACTGACTTCATTTCGCATGAGAGGCTGATAACTGCATACTCTCCAATAATACTGGAGTTCTCCTTAAGGAGTTTGACAAAAATTGCAAATAAAGCAGTTAGCTTGCAAATATAGCACTGCTTTCATTTTTAACATACCAGATCACCAAGACCAAAAGTATTTAATGCCTTTGACATTTCCCCAGTCATAAACTCTGGGAGATATCAGTCAGTAAGAAATAAAATAGTGAACATATCTAAGGATTAAAATAACAAAAGTCTGCACTTTAAAAATTGGGACTTAGCTATAAACAATATCCTCTTAAGTTTAGAATAATGAAGTTCAAGATAGGATCTTCTCCCACAACTACAAAAATGCAATCCAGGCTGTGTTGTTGTTTAGTACCATCAAGTTGATTTTGACTCCTAGCAATCCCTTGTGACAGAATCAAACTGTCCTATAGCATTTTCTAGGGTGTAATTTTTGCAGAGCGACTGCCACGTCTTTGCCTCCAGAGGAGCTGAATAGATTCAAACTACCAATCTTTCCCTTAGCAGCTGAGCACTTAACTATTACACTACCAGGGCTCCTTTAGTCAAGCAATCACCGGATTCTATTTTCTGGAAGAAGTGAGGTATATGCTGCAAACAAATGAAAATTCAAAAATTCACTAGAATGCTCTTTCGTAAAGCACATTTGCAGTTTTTACAGACTACAAATAAAGCCTCTCAGAAAATAGTCTGGGAAGTTCTATATGTTTAAGACAAGCTCAAATCTCTCTCAACTCAAAAATAAAGTTACTTTTAACCTTCAAGGAGTACAGTTGATTTTTTTTGGCATACTGCAGAATTAAAATTTCTTAGTAGCATGGTTTCAAACTAAATCACACTTCAAAGACAGTACCTATAAACCTATTACAACTACAAAAAAGCCAGATTCATTTACTGTATATTGTAAAATATTCTAATAGTTTATCATTTTAACTAAACAAAATTATTGTAGTAAATTATTCAGTTTATGATATTTTAAAATATGCAAAGAAGAATTTACTTTTAAAAAGTTTCAAATGCTACAGACTGTAAAAACAAAAACAAAACCAACAACATGTTTTCAAAATGGTTTACATATTGTCTGATGTTTAACATTTCTATATAAAAAATTAATGATGTTATAAAAAAATTGAAATGTTAATTCCAAAATGCAGATTTTCACCCTGAAATTAGAAAGGTGCTTAATTTACAATCTTTTTTAATCTACTAAAAACCAAAATGACTTTAAATGAACATTTGGTTTCTGTGTACAAATAAAATTCTTACTGGAGAAAAAAAAAACCACAACTAAACCCAGTATTAATGTTCTGTGCTAAAGCACAAAGTCTGTAAAAGATATTTTTAAAAAAAAACACACCAAAAACCTAAGTCACCACCAACTTCAAACTACACTTAAAATATTTCTCCAAAAGAGGTATTTAAAACTTATACATTCATAGTAGCTAACCTGAAAACACAGGTACAACTCCCTATCTACCTACAATAAAAACACAAATAGCATTATTCAGCAAAGAGGAGCACAACTCACCTTAGTATGGCAAGCAATGGAACCTTTCATGTACCCGATTCCTCCTCAAACTTAACATATTCTGCCTTTCAGACATGTCCCGATCTGATGTGCCCCTTTATGCATAGACAGCAGACACTGACCTATTGTTGTCAGTTGTTGAAGTTATGAATGGAGTACAGTTACCAATTAAGTGACTCAACAAGCCCTAAATACATCAGCTGTTCTACAAACAATGAGTCCACTGACCTCATGCAGTAAAATCTAAGGAGTTTCCTCTTTCTTTCAAGAGAATGCCAGTATGTTTTTTGGTCAGCCATAACCAGGTAGTGATAATTTTGAATTTTTCTTTTCAGAACTAATTTAATCTATAAAAAGGTATTTAAATCTCATCCTCAACCAAGTTCATATCCCATAAACTCCCAAATCAAGCATACATGAAATTCCAAAGGGAACTATAAAACGGGACAGTGAGGGTGTGCTGGGGGTGAACGGAACGCCCCTAACGTAAACTCACACTTACTTTCTTCCTTACAGAAAAGCTGGGGTTTCAATTTTCATTATGATGTCTATCAAAATATTTACAGTTTCTTAATATTTAAGATTTCTGGAATTAATTTCTAAAATCTATCAAGTTAATAGGTAACAAAATTAGATGCTTTTGTTTGTTTCTAATTTCTCAATTTCAGGCTTACATTTATTTCTGAATTAAGATTTTTCTAACTCCATCATTCTGAATGAGTAACGGAAAGGTTATACTTTTATTCCAATGTGAATAATTACTTCAGGCATAACCCAAACGACAGCTGTACCCTTATATGTATCACAAATATGCCATTACCATGTATAGTCTTCATAAATTGATACTATCTCTGTCAAATTTGGTGATAAGAAGGAACATAAAATATTATTTACTCAATACAACATTATTGATTGAGTACTATATAATAAGTACTATAGCAGAAATTTTCTATAAAGTAAAATTTTCTCACTTAAATTTCATGTCTATCATACCAATCTTATCAGCTTCAGAAAGTAAACTTTGCCAAAGTTAGAAAATGAATACTCATTCAAAGTATAAATAAGCTGGTTTGGCCTAAATGACAAATACACTACAATTTATAGTCTCAAGGAGTTTTATACTCTAACCAAAGCAGGAATATAGAATGTTAAGTAAGCCATTTTGGAAACAGGTCACCAGACTTGTTTTCAAATGGACCTCTGGGTGGATTCAAACGTTCAACCTTTTGGCTAGTAGTCATGTGCTTTACCACGGGACCCAACCTGGGAACTTAAGTGCTGAGTTTAGTGATGGGTATGGTGTGTGCCCTACTGTGCTGCTGAGGGAAATCCACCAGCTGTCCCTCAGGGAAAAGATGGTTTCCTCTCATAAAAATTTACAGCCTAGGAAACCCAAGAGAGAGGGTCTGCTGGTTTAGTGGTGCATAGTTTGAATTCACCAGCTGTTACATGGGAAAAAGATGGACTATCTCCTCCCATGTGATTGAATGTCCCTGAAAACTTGCTTGGAGGGTCAATGATTGAGTTGGTTCCAACTCCACAGTACATAAAAAGGGCAACCCTAGAATAGGCTGAGCTCTGGTGGCTTAGACCATCTGGTCTATAGGGAGCTGCACTATTAACCCAGAGAGGCTCTGAAGGAAAAAGAAGGGCAATCTCTTCCTATGCCGTTTACAGCCTCCAAAAACCCTGTGAAGGGTCAGCTATGAGTCAGTTCTGACTGGATGGCAGTGAGTTTGAGATCTGGTGGTGGGGTTTTGGGGGTTTGTTTGTTTGTTTAAGATACATCTAGCCTAGATGTCCCTTTGCAGGAACAGCAAAGATTTGAAGGAATAAGTGGTTAAGTCAGGGGTAGAGTTCACAACTACACCAAGCCTCATTTCAAGATTCCATAACTCGCTTCTGTTAAGTATACAGTGTGTTGAACAATTTCATGAGGCCAGGTCTCATGCTTTACTTAGCTTTGTCTCCTAAAAAATATCTTACCTAGAATATATATTTTGCCAAATATTTTGGGTAAAACAGACTAGAAAAAAAATGAACTCATTAAAGCCTATCTTTACAAGTGGATAAAAGGTCAATTTCAAAATATTTCAATAAGCCTTTGAGTGCTACAATTTCCTAAATATGGCATCAGCATATAGTAAGCGTACAATAAAAATAAGTTGTTATATTATTAACCCCACTGGAAAAATAAGCAGGCACTATCAGTTAGATGCCTACAGATGTATTAAATGTGCCTCAAATTGGAAATACATGTGTTCTCAAAAAGAACTTTTATAAGCCCAATTAAAATTTCCCATGCCTTCCATTACTTACTTTAAGATGTTATAACTTTATCAGAAACTGACTTTCTCTACATTGTCAGTGAGTCTGCAATCCTTAAGCTACCGTTTATTTGCCTCTTGGCATCTGTTTGCTAATGATCTGTAAACATCAAATGCACTAGGGACTCTCCCAAGATTTATAGAAACTTTGAGGTGAATCTGTATATATTGAAGGAACTTTAGAACTAATTCTTCTGGTTTCTAAGTTTGTATACAGGGTTTTAGAAACAGTTCCACCAAGCATTTTTGCAGTAATAATCATAATGCCAGGTATCACTTGCTGAAAGGCTAACAATACCAAACACTGCTGTGGCTGTTTTAACTTATCTCTTTCTTGATCATAACAACTAGGTATGTAGATGTATCCCTATTTAACAACTAAGAAAAGTGGAGCTCACTATGGACAAATTCACAGAGTTAAGTAACAGAGCTTGGGACTCAGCTTGGATCCATCAGCATCCAAACAATTCAACATTAGGGTTTTTTTTTCTTCTGGCTTTTATTTCCTTTTGCTGATTTGATGACTGATCTTCCAGTCATTATTTTGACTCAACAATAGGAATACATCTGGACAAATAACTAAAACATGTTGTGAAATGGGGTTTAGCAGATTATGAATGAGAGCTTTCTAATTTCTCTATCTCAATTTTTTCTGCCAAATTAAGAATAAAAATAAAACTACTCCAAAGTAACTAGTATACACTTCAATTAGTAAATAAATTATAAAAGGCAAATTCATGTAAAAAACAGACAAATTCTGAAGGCATTATGTATGGAAAATTATTTGGTAAAGAATACAGAGGAACTGTTTTTCTACTTAAAATGATTTTTCAAGCACTTCTAAATGTCACCAAGAATCCTAATGTCACGGTCAAACTAGTAGGTAAGTTTAGCTTTAGGTGACACCCATGTAAGTGAAGTTTATTCTATCTGACAGCAAGGAGAGACTTTCACACACCAAAATCTTGCCATTCTCCTCTCTGAAAATCAGTTATGGCTGCCTAGTTGTAAGTTCCAGGAATTACAAGAGCAGTGATTATATCTCATCTCATTTTTAACATGGTTTAAGATATTAACATTATAAAACTATCACAACCGTCTAGAATCTTCTTGCCATAAAGATCAACTCATTCCATTTCATCCCAGTTTGTTAACTGTGAACGCCGAATCTAGCAAGCCTGACCAATTAACTTTCCCACAAAACTTGATATGTTTCGGTCACCTTTTTCTTCTTCTCATTATTCAAATCAGATTACTTCAAAACATGTGTGTAAGCCTATGCCAACTGTATGTTTAATCTTACCAACATTTAAAAAAATTGAAAAGGACAAGGAAGCATACAATACATCAAATGTGCAGTGAGTTTTAAATGAGGTTGGTAAAGGAATGCTTACATACATTGCTCCTCAACTCATGAAATTTTCTAGAATGCAAGGCCAGCCAGCAATAAAATCCTCGGTCTCTTCTCTATAAATTCCATTTGCAAACTTATATTTTTGCTTCCACCAAATGCTGGCCCTCTCAAACCATGAATGTTGTCTCATCACTTCTCTCCTCTCACTGACCTAGTAAGATAATCTCTTGTTTTCCACTGCCATTTCCAGACAATTCTGCATCCCACTTCACTAAATCTCCTCTCTAAATTCTCTAAAATTCCAGATTTTAACCTCAGTTCAACAGGTTACAAACACACACACACACACATACACACGTTATGCTGCCTTGTTGTCATCTACTTATCCCAAAATTATTCCTCCCTGAATCTTGCAGATCCTGAGACACTGTCATTCCTTTCTTACTAATTTTACTATTCACATAGATAATCTTTCCAAATCCAATTCTCAGTAAATGATCCTCCATTCCCTGTTCAAGAGCTCACCCTCAACCCAATCTCACCTACTCACTTCCATGCTCATACCCTAAACTATGTCATTATCAACAACTGTCGCTCCTCTATAAACCCAATCGCCAGCACCCCAATCACTAATCATAACCAATCTCCTCTCTTTCTTCCTGCAGCGCTCCAACTCCAAATGCTTAAATGCCATAGACATGCATTTTCTATCTGTCGTTTCAGTGTACTTCATCTGCTTTTCTATCTCCCCAGTCTCCTTGCTGTTGTGGTTAGCTGCCTTTGAATCAAACTCTGGCTCATGGTGAACCCACGCACAATGACATGAAACTGTGTTCAATCTTTCACCATTCCTATTATCAATTCTATATTAGACTGTTGTGATCCAAAGGGTGAATGCTCAATC
>NW_006399866.1:10198018-10198552 GCF_000299155.1 Elephantulus edwardii | reverse complement strand
ATGTCTTCCAGGGTCACCCATTTTGAATAATATTGTATGAAGTCCTTGTTTTTCAATGCAGCATAGTATTCCATTGTGTGAATATACCATCCATTCGTTTGTTTATGGGCACTTGCTATTGTGAACAAAGCCGTGATAAACATGGGTGCGCATCTATCTGTTTGGATGTCAGTTATGGTCTCTTTGCGGTATATTTGGGGTATATTGCTGGGTCAAACGGTATCTCTATTTGCAACTTTTTGAGAAAGCAATATACCGCCTTCCACAGTGGTTGCACCATTTTTTATTCCCACCAACAGTAAATAAGGGTTCCAGTTTCTCCACAACCTCGCCAGCATTTGTTCTCGTTGTCCTGTTAAATTTTGCTATTCTGACTGGGGTGAAGTGATATCTCATAGTTCTTTTCATTTGCATCTCTCTTAGAGCTAGGGATCTTGACCATTTCTTCATGTGTTTGTTGGCCATCTGAATGTCTTCTTTGGTGAAGTGTCTGTTCATATCCTGTGCCCATTTTTCAATTGGATTATTTACCTT
>NW_006399866.1:10180236-10197918 GCF_000299155.1 Elephantulus edwardii | reverse complement strand
CATTTCTTCATGTGTTTGTTGGCCATCTGAATGTCTTCTTTGGTGAAGTGTCTGTTCATATCCTGTGCCCATTTTTCAATTGGATTATTTACCTTTTGCCTTGTTGTGGTGTTCAAGTATTTTATAAATTCTAGATATAAGTCACTTATCTGACGTGTCATTACCAAACACTTTTCCCCAGTCTGTGGCTTCCCTTTTTACCCTGTTGGAGAAGTTTTTGGATGTGCATAGGGATTTGATTCTTAGAAAGTCCCATTCATCTATTTAATCTCCTCCTGTTTGTAGATTTTTCAGGATACTTGGAAGACTGTTTATGTTGGATCACCAGGTCTTTCTTACAAAGTATTCTAAGCTAGAAGCACCACTGAAACCTTTCCACATAGCAGCATACAAACAATTTGATAGATGAGTAAAAGCTATATGTAAAGTTCACTGACAAACCAACCTAGGTGTTCTACTAAATAATGTGAAAATGGCAATATATAAATACAACACAATCCTGACCCAGATCTATTTTTCAAAGAGATAGAAAAAATAATTACAAACTTCATGTGGAAACCCAGGTAAGCAAAGTGCTACTGAAGAAGAAAAACAAAGTTACGAAACCTTATACTGCCTAACCTCAAAACCTACTACATTCACACAATGAAGTACTAGGCAACATTGAAAATCAATGAAGAATTTGTGAAACACTACACAATATGAATGAATCTAAAGGACATTATGATGAGCAAAATAAGTCAATCATAAAAGGACAAATACTTTATTTTTTTAACTTTTTATTATAAAATTATAGCAAAATTCAAACTCAACTTACTATCATCAAGTCAGAACCAACTAATCGCTGACCCTCCAGCAGGTTTTTAGAGACTATAAATCACAAGGGAAGAAACTGCCTGTCTCTCTCTCAGAATAGATGGTGGATTCAAGCCTTGTGCCTATGGCTTGGCAGCACAACTCTTTACCCATTAGGCCATCAGAGCTCCCTTATAAAAACTAGAGAAAGATTTACAGAGAGAACCATTTTAGTATGGTTATCAGGAAAGGAAAATGAGAGTGAAAAATTAATTAATATAATTGTGTGTACTGTAATTGATGTTATGAATGAAAAGTTTATGAATAATTGAAAAAATATGCTTTGTAAATTTTCAAATAATAAGAAATAAGAAAAAATATCAAGAATTGTATTTGATATATAAACACTGACTGTATATGGAAATTAAAGGATAGTAAAAATGCAAATACAATCTACAACCAGGAGAAGATAAAATAGATGAATGGGACCTTCTAAGAATCAAATCCCTATGCACATCCAGAAACTTCTCCAACAGGGTAAAAAGGGAAGCCACAGACTGGGAAAAAGTATTTGGTAATGACATGTCTGATAAGGGTCTTATATCTAGAATTTATAAAATACTTGAGCACCACATCAAGATAAAGGCAAATAATCCAATTGAAAAATGGGCATAGGATATGAACAGAAACTTCACCAAAGAAGACATTCAGATGGCCAACAAGCACATGAAGAAATGTTCGAAATCCCTAGCTCTAAGAGAGATGCAAATCAAAACAACTATGAGATATCATCTCACCCCAGTCAGAATAGCAAAATTTAACAGAACAGCAATAAATGAATGGAGGTCCAAGATCTCTGTTAATGTTCGTTGAAATTATTAAAAGGGGAAAAATGCAAATACAATTCATTTCTATTTTTCAAAACTCACCTCACAGCCACAGTAATCAAAACAGCTTGGTACTTGTATACTGACAGATGATACACAGACCAACGGAACAGAATTGAGGATCTAAATCAATCTACTTACGGACAACTGATTTTTTTTATTAAAAAAAAATGAAATCCATTCATTGGAAAGGAAGATGCTGGATAAGATGGACTGACACAGTGACTATGGCAATGGGAGCAGGTGTATTAGAGATAGTGAGATTGACTCAAGATAGGACAGGATTCAGAGCTACAGTTCATCTTTGAGTTACAGTCAAGCTGATACCACATAACAACATAAAAAGCTAAGGAAAGGTTCAAACACAGAATTAATCTTGAAGGAGTTAATAGGGGTGGGAAGGAATGGAGAGAGGAGTAAAAACTAGTAGATAAGTTGGTGAAGATAAAGATAATATACAGTAAGTTTCATTAACAATTTTAATAAATGAATTACATTAATCAATTATAATTAATGTCTAAAACAAAACATTTGTGAATGACTGAATGAAAAACCCGTATGATTTGTAAATTTTAATTCAAACAAAAACAAACTGGGGCAGGGGGGAATCCAAACAATCCCAGGTCTTTTTTGTGGAAGGTGAGAACTCTACAAGACAATCAATCATAAGCCACCTCACTATCGTCCTTATCCAGTTTAAAATCTCGTTATTAACTGCTTCTTCACATAGATCTACAATAACTGTGTTACTCTCTTACTCTGTCATTTGGCAAAACTACTGTCCTTGTAAAATCACACTATCTGTCCACATTCCTTTAGCTGATTGTGACTGGAGAAACACACAACTAATCCTGACTCATCTCACTTCAGATTCATGACTTTTAAGTGAACTTTAATGCTACTCAGTAATTATACCACATTTTTTCTTAATTCATTCACTCTCTTTATTTACTCAGTTACTATTTCATAATTTTCCTTTCCCTTCAAACCTCCAAAATCCACTATCCTTAATTGCTACTAATTACCTCATCTGCCACTCTGCCACCTTATATTGATGTAACCAGATGAGAATGCTGACAGGCCCACATCACCACTGTTGTCCAGATATCTTCTCTAACCCTAGTCTCTTAACCTTTCTTATGTTACTATAAAATCTATCCATGTCCCTTGCAAAGGCCCCCTCCACTGGTGAATTGGAATTTCAACTGTTCTTGTCAACTCAGACACTGTTCCACAATTCTTATCTCATCTTCATTTTACCTCTCTACTGGATCTTTCCCATCAGCATGAACACAGCTGTTATTTCTGCAAATATTTTTAGAAGTTTAAGCCTACTCCACAATAAATAACACCCTGTTTCTCCCCTTCCTTTTTTCTAGTGAAATTCTTCAGAGAAGTGTTACTAGTCCTGCTCTCACTCTTTCCTTAACACAGGGCAACCAAGCTTTCACCTCACTTCTCTGAAATTACTCTTTTCACACCTTCTTACTGCTCAAATTAATCCTCAAGCCTTAGATATCATCTCCTTAGTTTCGAGGCAGACTTGAAGCATTTACTGTTTCAATATCAATTGCATCTCAACATCAAGAAAACAAAGACCCTTACCATCAGCCAAATAGGTAGTATCATGACAGAAGGAGAAAAGATTCCGTTTAACAATTTCATCTTGCTCAGATCCAAAATCATAAATTCCTGGCTCTTGGCACCAGCACTCAGGAAATCAAAAGATAAGTTGCTTTGGGAAAGTCTGCTATCAAGGATCTTTCCACTGTTAATGAGCAATGATGTCAGTCTAGAGATTAAGGTGTACCTTATCCAGCCCATGTTCTTCTCCTTTATTCCTTTTGCTTGCTATGCATCTGAGAGCTGAATAATCACAAAGGATGATAGATGAATAACTGATGCCTTTGAGTTGTGGTGCTGGAAAAGAGTACTGAACATACCATATACTGCCAAGAAAACAAACAGGTCTGTCCTGGAAAGGGTGAAACAAGGTTGCTCCTGGGAGGTAAGAAATTTAGAACTCATTTCACATACTTTGGGCCAGTGTCCAGGAGGGACCAAGTCATTGATGAATGTGGTATCATGCTTGGAAGGGTAGAGAGAACAGGAGAGGAAAAAAACGATGGATGAGATGGACTGACACAGTGATAACTATGGCAATGGTGTCAAGGGTGTCAGAGATAGTGAGGTTGGCTCTTGATGAGGCAAGGTCCAGAGCCATTGCTCATAGGGTTACTATGAATTGCAGCTGACTCAATGACAAATAGCAACAACAGTTATCATCTTACTTGACATAAAAGCAACATTTAACAAGACCGATTGCTCCTTCCTCCTGAAAATACTTTCTCCATGTAGCTTGCAGTAAATCCCATTCTGCCCCATTGGCCTCTCCTCTGACTCTTGGCTAAGTCTTTTGTTTCCCTTTTCTTTGTCCTCCTTTTTCGGTCTCATTCAGTCATCATTTCAAGTACAAGTACACATTATTAATTTTTAACTTTATTTCTTCTGTTCAGACCTCTCCCCTAAACCCCACTCATCTGTCTACTCAGCCATCTTCATATAGATGCCTAAGGGACATCTCAAATGTAATGTGTCCAAAACAAAACTGCTGATTTTCCTCACATCTCAGATCCAATCTGTCAGCCAATCATATCATCAAGATCTTCAAAATGTGGCCATGTATCTCCTCATTGCCACTTTGTCTAAGCAATCGTCACTCCCCACTGAGGTTTACGACAGTCTCCTAACAAGTTTCCAACTTCTGTTTTCACCCTGTCCTCCTCCCATGATGTATTCTCAAAACAGCAACACAGTCCTGTTCATCGGAAGTTGGGTCATTACACTTCTATCTAGCACCGTCCCTATTCTTTCACCAACACATTCTTGACCTCATTTCTTACCCCTCTTCTCTCAAAATGCTCTTCCAGGTACACTACTAGTTGCTATTACTTGAACATGCAGTCCATGCTTCCTAATTCATGGCTTTTGCCCTTTACTCTGCCAGACAGATATCAAAGAATGAACCATATGATTATTAGGCTTTATTCACATGTTATACTGCAGCGTGGTCTTCCTGACTGCCATATTTTAAATTGAAATTTCTCTAGCCCACCACCTCTTACTTCCTTTTCTTTGATTTTTCTCCCTAGCATATCTCATCATCCAAAACATTACATGTATCATTATCATGTTTATTGTCTATTTTCCTATACTAGAATGTATCCTTTAAGAAGGCTGACAATGTTACCTATTTTGTTCCCTAGCACCTAGAACAGGGCCTGGCACCTACTGAACTAATGGAGGACTGAAGAAAAGGAACACAAATTTGAACATTCCTTTCGGTAAATAATAGGGTAATATGTATCAAAATAGGAAGCTCTGGTGGCTTAGTGGTAAGGGATTAGTACTGTCAACACAAAGATATGCAGTTCAGCTCTACTAGCTGCTCAATGGCAGAAAGATGGGCAATCTCCTCTTGTAAAATTCACTGTCTGAAAATCCGTTGGAGGGTCAACTATGAGTCAGTTCCAACTTGATGTTTCAACATCATGTATCTAAAGGATTAAGAATGTTCACATTTAAAAAAAAAGAATGTTCACATTCTTTAAAAATGCAAAAATTCACTGTCATCGAGTTGAAGTGAACCAACAGCAGATCCTCCAGTGGCATTTTGAAGGCTATGAACTGCAAGAAAAGAGATGGCCCATCTTTATCACTTGGAGCAACTGGTGGATTCCAACCTCCATAGAGAAGCCACATGTGGGTTAGCAGCACAACTCCCTACAAACTAAACCATCAGAGCTCTCTGATCCCAAGGAAACAGACCAAAATATCACATTTTCTTTTATGCTTGCTTCAAGCACCACTTCAATAACTAGAAGGGAATCGATTATGTAAACTCTAGTGGTAACCGATACTATATTTACATGAAAATGAAGTTTCTTTAATGACACAAAAATGTTAAAACCATTAAATAAGTGAAGCATTAACTCAAAATAGGATATAAGTATTTATTATACTGTGATAGCTTTGACTAGTTGTAAAGAATTTTTAAAAAATTTTGTAGCTGAGTATTAGATTTGTAGGTTTTAATTTTTCTAAATAAATATGAAGAAAATTGTTAAAAGTATAAACTTTGTTTAAACTGTAAAGACACTTTAAAATAAAGGGAAAAGAATTTATAATTCCATTGAGTCAAATACTAAGGACTGAGAGAGCTCTGGTGACCAAGTGGGTAGGAGTTGCGCTTCCAACCCAAAGGCAAGTGGTTCAAATCCACCAGTAGCTCTACAGAAGAAAGATAAGGAACCTCCTCCCATGTGATTTATGGCCTCTGAAAACCTGTCAGTAGGTCAGATAAAAGCCAATTCCAACTTAATGGCAATAAATAAAAATAAAAACAAATAAATGAAATATTCTATTCTTGGAATGTTAAGATTTAAATGGCCAAAACCAGATTCAAGTGCTCTAGCCTGCCTCTTTTAAGATCACCTCTGACTACTTTAGCCCACACTGACTCCTTGAGCTTTTATAATACTTACTGTGTGAGCAATATTAAAAATTACTAAGTATCAATTACGGACCAAATCCTTTTTCTTAGACTATTACTTTTATGTTTAAATAGTTGTCTTCTCAATAAAGGAAAGAAAAAACTACGCCCAGATTAAGCTTTAAAAGCTCCTTAAAATCTAGGTGCTTACCCTGGAAAAGGGTACCATGATATTTAAGCATAGAATCAAGTGAAGAACAGGCTGCTTTTCACAAATCCTTTCTGAACTGAATTATATTCAGAATTATACTTACACTAAATTTCCCAGGGAGCATTAATTTGTGGGGTTTTTTTTTCATTCAGCATTTCTTTTTTAAAAATTTTACACTGATTTATTTACAAAGTTTGAATAAATTGTTTTTCACAAAAGAACCTCCCATTTCCTTCACCCCACCCACCTATCAAATTGTGAAACCCTATGTGCTCACTAAGTTGTGCCAAGAAATCTGGAGGATAGCCACCAGACCAACTGACTGGAAGAGATCAATATTTGCTTCCAAAGAAAGGTGAACTGACAGAGTGCAGAAATCATAGAACAGTATCATGAATATCACATGCAAGCAAGATTCTGCTGAAAATGATCCAACAAACAGGCTGAAACTGAGAAGAATGGGAAGCCCAGAATACTTAAATCTATATTTAGACCAAGAAGCTGTGGTCGAAACATAACAAGGGAACAGTGCATGGTACACAAGAAGGGTGTGTATCAGGGTTATGTCTTTTTTCCATACCCATTCAATCTGAACAAACAATTCATGAAGCCAGACTCTATGAAAAAGAATGTGGCATCAGAATTGCAGAAAGACTCATCAACAACCCACAATATGCAAATGGCACAACCTTGCTTGCACCTGAAGCACTTGCAGCAAAAGATCAAAGACTACAGACTTCAATATGGATTACTTCTCAATATAAAAAAAAGAAAGGTCCTTACCATGGGGCCAACAGGTAATATTGTGATATATGGAGAAAGGATTGACACTGTCAATGATTTCATCTTACTTAGATCCACAATCAATACCCTTAGGTACCGACAGTCAGGAAATAAGTGGATGTATTGCTTTGGTCAAGGCCACTGTCAGGAGCCTCTCTCAAATACTGAGAAGCAAAGATGTCATTTTGAAGACTAAGGTGAACCTGATTCAGGCCATGGTCTTTTCAATCACTTGCTGAACACCTGAGAGCTGGAGAGTGAATATAGATAACAAAAAAATTATTGATGCCTTTGAGCTGTGGTACTGGAGAAAAGTACTGAATATCCCATAGACTGCCAAAAGAACGAACAGGTATGTCTTGGGAAAGGTGCTGCCTGAGTGCTCCTTGTTGGAAAGGATGGTGAAGTTTCATCACTCATACTCTGGACATGTTACTAGAAAAGCAATTTCTTGGAAAGGGATATCATGTTTGAAAGGTAGAGGGGCAGCAAATAAAGAGGAAGACTGATAACAAGAGGGACTGACATGGTGTCTGCAACAATGAGCTCAAGTGTATCATAGATGTGAAAGACAGAATAAGATAGGACAAGATTCAGGTCTGGTTTTCATAGGGCTATATTTGACTTGACAGTACCTAACAACAACAATGCTTAGGGAGTAACTGTAGGGTAGTGACAGAACTGAATTTAAATAACCCCTGATAATGTGGTTAATTATCAGTATATTGATGGCATTATCCCATCGTTAATAAACTCTTTTCTATAAATTGTAACAAGTGAGAATTTAATGAAAATGAGCATTTAAGGCAGTTGTGTGTTGGAATCTTGATTCGGCTACTGCTGTGATCTTGAGCCAACAAAAATTAGCCTTGTTTTATTTCCTGAACACCAGTGCCCTCATTTGTAAACTGGGCATTTTACAAATGAGGCATTTTATCTGTCCACATCACAGAATTTTCATTAGTAAGGAAAATAATGGGGAGAAAGCAATTTCAACAGTGACTGCAATATCTCTAAGTGCTTAGTAAATATTTTCATCTCAAGGCCACCCTAGGTAAGAAGCTTATAAAAACAGTTTCTGAAGTAACCAAATATCATGAGCAAATTTTTTTCTTAGAATTGGCGTCTTTACTGAAGTTCAACTTCTGAGCTCTACTTAAAGATCCTGGCCCTTCCGAATCATTCTTGCTAAACTGTTACTCTGTTTTCTTCGCCAGTGAGATGGTTTTGTCTTGTCATTCTGCTTCCTTCCTATCCTGTCTTTAGTATCAACTGCTCACCATTGGTGCTCTTCAAAAAGATAAGCTACAAGAAGAAAGTCCATTCTTGAGGACCAATAATGTGATGCTATCAATTTACCTTAACAAACTTTTCTTTCCCAAGTGAGGGGTGGGGGGGGGAAGCCAACACAGATTTAAAAAAAACAAAAACAAACAACACAACACAGCTCTAGTGAATATGGGTCCATTTGTTGCAAGATGATTTTTTTGCATACCCTCTACTCGTAATGTGTTAGGCATTCAGGACATCAAGAGGTTAGCTGTAGTGTCTGCTCAAGAATGCTGAATAACTAATTTCCTATAGAAAGGCTCAGAAATCAAAAGAGTTTTGAAAACAAGAATGAAGAAGTGGATTAAGGACCTTTACACCTAGTCATTTAGAATATACAGTACTCAAACCAACACCACCAATACTACCTAATTAGCACTGAGCTGAGAAAGTCAGGAGTCACTGCTAGAAAACGGCATTTGCTCCTCTCTCCACACCAATATAGTCTGGAGTTACTGAGTGGTTAAGTATCATCAAGTCAGAACCAAATCATAGCTAACCATCCAATGGGTTTTCAGAGGCAGTAAATCTGACAGGAGGAGGTTGCTCAACTTTCTCCCCAGTTGGTGGATTCTCATCATGTGCTTAGCAGAGTTATCTAGGGAGGCAGGTGGCATTTTGTTTGAACTTACAGTCTCCTTGAGCTTGAAGTCTTAACTAAACCCAAGCAAAAGGCCTGGCCTCTGCTTCTGTTCATAGCCTCCAAAGCTGAAGTCACTTCCAAAGCAGTAGGATATCAAGCCTTACACCTTGCTGTCTTATAAAATAGCAAAAGAAATAGACACAAAAGTGTTGACATTTTTACAGTTTTTAATCTTTATCATTTTCCTCCAAAGGGGAAGCAACTGATTAGGAAACACTGAGTTTCTATTTATGGTGATGGAAAATTTAACAATGGACATTGGCTACATGTCCTGATGAAAAATGTTCAATCGGCAAATATTTTATCTATGTTTTCAGTGACAATTTCTGTAAGGCAAGAAATACCTAACATTTGAAGGTACTCTTTTTTGCCAAGATGTGAAGCTGGATAGGAAGGCATTTGACATCACTTTTTTATGGACCCTCAAAAAAATCAATCTTAAATGTTCATGTAAGAACTCCTACAGAACTCAAAGAAGTATTCTATAAAAAGGTTCATTATAGTACTGTTCACAGCAGTAAAAAGATTTTATAAACCTACCTAATCAATCAATCAATATCCTGCGTTTATGTCTCTTAAAAAATGTATTTGCAATGAATAAGTAATTGATGGTGCAAAATTCAATCATTCTATCTCCAGTTTCATTTCTGTCACCGAGTCCATGATTTCCAACTGAATCTTCTTCTCTGTTCCAAACTTTTGCACTCCAGTCACCCATTATTATCAATGCATCTTGAGTGCATGCTGGATCGATCTCCAACTGTAAAAGTTGGTAGAAATCTTCTATTTCCTCTTCTTTGGCTCTGGTGGTTGGTGCATGTATCTGAATGATAGTGGTATTCACTGGACTTCCTTGTATGCGTATGGATATTATCCTGTTACTCAAAATATTGTACTTCAAGACGGATCTAGAAATGACTTTTTTAACTATGAAAGCAACCTCATTTTTCCTCACTTTTTCATCTCTGGAGTAATATATCATATGATCATCCAACTCAAAATGCCCCATGCCTGTCCATCTCATCTCATATCACCAATGCCTAGTATGTCAATATTTATGCATTCGATTTCTTCCTTAACAATATCTAATTGTCCTATATTGATGGTTCTCACATTCCATGTTCCAATCACTAGAGTCTGGTTACAACTAAATAAACTCAAGTTATACACATGGATTTCACCTGATGGTATACACAGGAATCAGATAGATTACATCTGTTGAAAGAACCACTGAAGAAGCTCAATATCAGCTGTGAAAACTAGGCCAGGAGCTGACTCTGAAACAGACCACCAACTACTCATATGCAAGTTCAAGCTGAAGTTGAGGAAAATTAAACCAAATTCAAGACAACCAAAATATGACTTTGAGTCTATCCCACCTGAATTTGAGAACCATCTCAGGAACAGGTTTGAGGCCTTGAACACTAATGAGCGAAGACCAGACGAGTTGTGGGAGGATGTCAAGGGTATCATCCAAGAAGAGTGCAGATGGTCACTGCAAAGACAGAAGAGGAAGCGAAGACCAAAATGGATGTCAGAAGAGACTCTGAAAATTGCACTGGAGTGCAGAGAAGCCAAAGCACAAGGAAGAACTCAAGATACTAAAGAGCCGAACAGAAGATTTCAAAAGGCAGCGCAGGATGTCGAAGTAAAATACTACAATGAAATGTGCAAGGAGCTGGAGTCAGAAAACCAAAAAGGTCAAACTCGCTTAGAATTTCTTAAGCTCAAGGAACTAAAGAACAAATTCAAACCTCAAGTTGCTATAATCAAGGATGCTTTAGGCAGAATATTAAATGATCCAGGAAATATTAAAAGAAGATGTAAAGAATATAATGAGTCACTGTATCAAAAGGAATTTGAAGACACAGAAGAATATAGTGAAACAACCTATAAGCAAGAGCCTATGGTGATGAAGGAAGAAGTTCAGGCTGTTTTGAAGGAAATAGCAAAAAATAAGGCCCCAAGAATAGACTGTATACCAACTGACATATTTCAGCTCACAGATACTGCCCTGAACGTGCTCACCAAGTTGTGCCAAGAAATCTGGAGAACAACCACTTGGCCAACTGACTGGAAGAGATCTGTATTTGTTCCCATTCCAAAGAAGGGTAATCCAACAGAGTGTGAAAACTATAGAACAGTATCACTGATGTCACATGCAAGCAAGATTTTACTGGAGATTATCCAAAAACGACTAGAACAGCACATCATCAGAGAACTGCTAGAAGTCCAGGCTGGGTTTAGAAGGTGTCGTGGTACTTGGGATATTGTAGCTAATGTTAGATGTATCTTGGCTGAAAGCAGGGAGTACCAGAGGAATGTCTATGTGTTCCTCATTGATTATGCAAAGGCATTTGACTGTGTGGACCATAACAAACTGTGGCTGACTCTGAGAAGAATGGGAATCCCAGAACACTTGATCGTGCTGATGTGAAACCTATACTAGAACTAAGAGGCAGTCGTCAGAACAGAGCAAGGAAACACTGCATGGTTCAAAATTGGTAAGGGTGTATGCCAGGGATGTGTCCTGTCTCCATACCTTTTCAACCTGTATGCTGAACAGATTATCCGGGAGGCTAGGCTCTATGAGGAGGAATGTGGCATCAGGATTGGTGGAAGACCTATTCACAATCTGCGTTATGCAGATGACACAACCCTACTTGCTGAAACTGAGGAAGACCTGAAGCTCTTGCTACAGAGGGTCGAGTGCAGCCTTCAATATGGATTGAGGTTCAGTGTCAAGAAGACAAGGTTCTCACCAGTGGACCAATTGGCAGCATCAGGATCGATGTTGAAGAGATTAAGATTGTTCACTGCTTTAGTTTGCTTGGCTGCATAGTCAACATTCTTGGCACCAGCAGCCAGGAAATTAAAAGACATATTGAGATGGGAAAGTCTGCTGGTAGGGACTTCTCCAAAGTACTGAAGAGCAATGGTATCCCTCTGGAGACTAACTTGCCATGGTCTTTGCAATCACTTGTTATGCATCAGAGAGTTGGACAATGACCAAGGAGGATAGAAGGAGAATTGATGCCTTTGAGCTGTGGTGCTGGAGAAGAGTACTGAGGGTACCATGGACTGCTAAGAAAACAAAACAGATTCATCCTGGAAAGGGTTAAACCAGGCTGCTCCTTGGAGGCAAGGATTCTGAGGCTTCATCTGACATACTTTTGATATGTTGTAAGGAGGGACAGGCCCTTGGAGAGAGACATCATGCTTGGGACGGTGGAAAGACGGCACAAGAGGGGAAAGCCCTCTATGAGGTGGACTGATTCAGTGACTGGGGTAATCGGGATGGGTGTATCAGAGACAGTGCGAATGGCACAGGGCAGAGCAGAGTTTAGGGCTGCTGTACATAGGGTCGCTATGAGTCACAAGCGACTCGACAGCACATAATAACAACAACAATTCATCAATAAGGACAATGGTTAAATAAGACATAGAGCATTGGGAAAGTCTGCTTTCAGGGACTTTTCAAAAGTCCTGGAGAGTAGTATTGTCAGTTTAAAAACTAAGGTGCATCTGATTAAAGCCATAGTGTTTCCAATTACTTGCTGTGCACCTAAGAGCTGGACAATGACTAAGAATAATAGAAGAATCGATGCCTTTTAGTTGCGGTGCTAGAGAGAAGAGTACTGAATACCCCATGGGCTACCTGAAGAATAAATAGATGAGAGAGAGAGAGAGATATGATAGATACAGACAGACAGACAATCCTGTAGAAAATGCAGTCAGAATACTCATTAGAGGCAAGGATATTGAAACTTTGTTTCACATACTTTGGTCATTTTGCTAGAAGTTATTCCTTAGAAAGGGACATTTTGCTTGGAAAGGCAGGGGGTCAACAAAAGAGAGAACCTTACCAAGATAGACTGACACAGTGACTACCATGGTCATACTTGGTGGCAAATAACAATAAGGCTCCACCAGATCGAGATCATCAGTGACACCTCAGAAGGCATTCTTGTCCTCTCCTTCAGTCTACATCCTCCTTTTTCCTTATTCCTCAAGTAACTACTGTCTTGACTGTCATCAAGATATATAAATTTTGCCTGCTCTTGAACATATAAATAATACTGTTATTGTTTAGAAACTGTAAGATTTGTCCATGCTATTGTACCAGTAGTTTAAGTTTTCTAATTGCTATGTAGTATTCTATTGTATGAATACTGTTTTTTTATTCTTCTACTGATCAAGATTTTAGTTTGCCACTATGAATAAAGCTCCCATGAACATTCTCATACATGTCTTTTAGAGAACATTCTTCTTTTTTGAGAAGAGAAGCACAATCAGGTGTTCTTGGATTCCCAGTGTTAGCCTGAGATATTGAATTGAGAACTTCTCAATTATATATGTTCCTAGGTGTGGAATTACTGGGAGACTTTTGAAGAAATACAGTGTATATTTAGTTTTAGGTATCTTCTAGTAATTTTCTGAAGTGGTTGTGCCAATTTATCATATCATTATGATATAACATGAGAGAGTGCCAGGTGCTTTCTATCTGCTTAAGTCATTCTTAAGAATTCTATAATGTTTTATGGGGGGGAGGGGGGTGGTCTTGTTAAGCGCTGTCAAGTATGACTCATACTGACCCTAGAACAACATATCTGAATCTACTCCTATCCAGTACCATCTTCATCATCTTGTTAAGGAGTGTTCCTCTCTTTCACTGATCTTCCACCATTCCAAGCCAGATTTCCTTTTTCAAGGCATAACGTCCTAGCAACATGCTCAGAGTATGTGAGACCATCCTTGACTCGAAGAAGCACTCGGGCTGTGTTTTCTCCAAGACTTATCTGTTCTTCTGTTAGTCCATAGGATATGTGATATCTTCTTTAACAACACAACTCAAAACACTTTGATTCTACTGCTGTCATGTTTATTTGTTGCCCAGCACCCATATTCATAGGAAGTGACTGAAAAGATCATAGCCTGAATCAGGTGCAGCTTAGTCTTGAAACTGACATCACTGCTTCTCAATAGTTTTGAAGAGTTCCTAACTTTTCAAATGCAGGAAGTTATTTGATTTCTCGACTTCCAGTAGCAAAAGTGTTGATTGTAGAACCAAATAAGATTTGACTACATGGATCACAACAAATTGTGGCTAACACTGAGAAGAATGGGAATCCCAGAACACCTGATAGTGCGTCATTAAAAATTGAAACTTACTTTCTAACATATGAGCACTTTACACTTTCTGAAGTAGAGTCAAAGCACTTAAGAGTTTCTGTTCCTCTACATTCTTACCAATACTTGGTTATTATTCAACTTTTAAAATCTTTGCCACCTTTAAAGATGAAACAAGGCTTGTCCTTGTATTCATTTTTTGCCAAATGATCTCTTCATATAATTACTACTCATTTGGTTCTTGTATAGCCCAGCTGTTAAAAAATAATTATTTTAAATTATTTTCCTATTTATTCCTCCCAGTTCTTTATGTATTCTGGATATTAATTTTTGAAAAAACATTTCTTCCAATCTGACTATTTTAACTTTGTTTAGTATTTCATTCATCATATCAAAGTTTTAAATGTTATTGTTGTTAAAATCAAATCTTTTCCTGCGTGCCTTATTCCTTTTTTATATTTTACTCAAGAAACTCTTTCTTACCTGAACTTCTAAAAATATTCTCCATTATTTGGAAAAATTATGAACTTATTAAACACAGGCCTTTAACCCAATTATAACACATTTTCATGAATGCTGTGAGCAGGAAACTTTTGAAAAGAGACAGTCAATTTTCTCTCAAACAGGTGATCTGCCTCTACAAGCTATTTCACTATTAATTCCTAAAGGAAGTTGGCAAAGCCTCTCTCATTCCAACACTCCTGAAAAATATTTAGGGAGAAAATGTAATATTTTTTAATATCTTCTAAATAGAAAAATGCAAGCTGGTAGAGCAGAATACACTGGGCTTATTTTTCTTAGACCAAAAAATGTGACCTTCTTCACCTTAACTAACAGAAGTACAATGGACCATCCAGCAAGCGAAAATATTTGGCAAAAGCGAGTGGTCAGACATGTCTACCAGTTTCCTTTACACTGTGGGATATCAAGTTTTAAGAGTTTCATAAGGATACAAAGTCAAAATTCTATCTTGTCCTCAAAATTCACAACTTCACACTGGCCCTCCCTTTCCTTTAACTAAAACTAAGCTTTAAAAAAGGATTGTGTTAGTGTGTGTTTATCTCAAAGCTACAGTGTAAAGAGAAAATAAATGACTCGCTTGCTCCTGTTGCAATCATCATGGAATTTCATTCATAGTAATATTCTTGCATAAACCAACAAAAATTATTTCACTAATATAAATCCTCAAGTAACTACTTTGGAGGTTTTTACATAATGATGCATTTACTATAATAATTTACATAACATAACTAGTATCAAACAGCTAAATCTGAATTCTTTGTTCTCTTGAAAAAGGGAAAGAACACCATTTTAAGTTAATGATATGTTTGAAAATATGACAGTATACAGCATTCTTAAGGAGGTATGTTAATACGGACACTAATAATTTACCAAACAAATTCCTGGTGATCAACTCTATTGTAAAAATTCACAGGAATTGCTAATAAAAGCACATGCTAATTTAATATTTCTTTACTCATTCTTTTTTTGGCATTTATTAGACTTAACTTATTGAGCTTATCATTTTTAGCAGTATTTTTTTTAAATGTCATACTGCAAATGCTGTATAATTATGCTTTAAGCTACAAATTTTCCACATTTTGTATACTTGATAGTGTATTTTACATATACTTGAAAGAATAAATTGAATGGTCAAGTAAACAATAAAGGAACTCTTTAGTTTAAAAAAATTCATTAAGCATAATAAATTCAATTAGACACAGTATGAGGTTTTCCTCAAAGCCATACAAAAATAATACAAGAATTGTATTGTTCAAATATTTTCATTGTCATACAGGTTGTCACATTTCACTTTTAATAGGAACTGACTTAAAGAGACCTTGGAACAAAAGTATCCTCACCAAGTAACAGTTCCCAACGTGTCATGCTAAAAAAACATTACTCTCCAATTCACACAATTCAAACAATCAATGCAAAGAACAATCATTTCTTTATTAGCAGAACAATGAACACTAGCTTTCTGTGTTCAAGTGCTGTTACCTAAACTACACACACACACACACACACACATATATATGTACATATATACAGACACATATATATAAAAACCATGGAAAACTAAAGATGTAATAATTGGAATATTATCAAAATTAATAAATTACTGTTAAAAACTACTTAGTTCCTATTCATTGAATGATATTTTTCTTAGGCAATAATCCCAACTTTACTTGGAAAGCAAATTAATTAAAATGTCAAAAAGAAACTCCTTCACTGACAACATATAAAACCAAAAAATTATTCAATCTATAAGGATCAAGTAAAGAAAGATAATTGCTCTATTAAGGGAAAAGAATATTATATGGTTAGGCAGAAAATTAAATCTTTTTTCAAACTAGAATGGAAATAGAACAGTACCTTCATAAAAAAAATATCACAAACAGCTGTATTCTTTAAAATTATTTGTTCAAGATATAATTTGCTCTCCTGCAGTGTCAGATGCTAATGCAACTGATTTTATACAATCTAAGCACTGTCTGCAGATGCACCTTCTGTTTTTAAATCAGCAGGAACCATTGACCAGCATAAGCAGTATTCCTAACTAGATAATCAGCAAGTGTGTGAAGTCTGACACCCCTAAAAATACACATTTGACCACATAACTGCCTCCATAAAGTCACGACCACAAACAAATGCAACACAATAACAAATCTAATTTGAAAAGGATCAAAAAACCAGTTACTATCAATAGCCATTGATTGCACTAAAGATCAGAAATAACATCTAATAAGTAGTCCCTCCAAGAAAGTGCCTTATTTTACTAAAAGTATGCTTTTATAGAAATTCTTAAGGATACACACTGTAATCATTTCTCTACTTTTCTAAACTGATCATATTCTCTTTTGTTATATGACATACTACAATAATAGAGAGGTTAAAACATCTGTAATGTAGTGTTTTGGGAGGGCAATCTAGTAATCTGTACAAAATTGTTCTAATAACAAGAATGTAGAAAACTGCAGGGATACATTAAAAAAGATGAAGAGAAGAGGAACTGACAACTATGAGTGACCTACTTGCCACTGAGTCTCACTGTGACTTAACTTTTTCTTTTCTAACCTTTATATGCCTGTGAGAAACGCCTGTCCTCAATCCTCACTTCCGTCCAAGACCACGCCTGTCAGAGCTTTCAAGGGCTTGTTCCCGCTGGAAAGCCAGTTACCTCTCAAAGGTAACTGGCTTTCCATCGACACAGAAGTTCTACAGGACACGTTACCTTCCCTTGGAGACACCACAACTAAACTTAAGAGACATGTCAGCCGTCAATGTTTTTGGAATCACAGAAGCGAGGAAAGGCTTAAGATACAAACTGCCAGATCATGGGTTGGACAATGGAAGATATTTTTCTGAAGGGACTTGGTAGATGAGAAGGATTATCCTGGTGGAGGGTGGA
>NW_006399866.1:10165428-10177506 GCF_000299155.1 Elephantulus edwardii | reverse complement strand
AGGGACAGCGCAGGAGGGGAAGACCCCCTATGAGATGGATTGATTCGGTGACTGGGGTAAGCGGGATGGGTGTGTCAGAGGCGGTGCGGTTGGCGCAGGACAGAGCAGGGTTTAGAGCTGTTGTGCATAGGGTCGCTATGAGTCGGAAATGACTCGATGGCACATAACAACAACAACAACAACCTCTATATAATCCCATGAAATACATACAATAATTTTACATTTACAGATGAAGAAAACAATTCTTAAAAGTTAATTAATTTGTCCAAGTTTATGCAGCTATTCCATGATGGAGACAAGCTTAATTTCAATATCCAAAATCTAAAACTCTTTCATTCTTCTAATATGCTCCCTTGAAAAAAAAAAGAAAGAAAGAAAAGGCAGTGAGAGAAGGGATGTAAAATGGGCTTTATGAGATTACCTGAGAAGTTGCATGCTATGAATGAAGTTGTTTCTAAAGAGATGTTATCATTCAACTTCTAAAGAACGGTTTCATAAATTTAAACTGTATAATCCTTTCAAAAACTGAGAGTGTATGACACAGTAAAAATCTGAGTTTACTGACAAGCATCAGAAAACAATTTAGAAGAATTATCAGGTCCTGTAGAATTATACTTGATGGTCTTGAGCAGGGTCAGACAGGATGCTAGGTTTGAGTGCTAAAGCACTGTACAGTTTTTAAATCAATCTCACATATGTTGTTGTTGTTGTTGTTGTTGAATACCATCAAGTAAATTCATAGGTGATATTCCAGCAGGTTTTCAGAGCTAGTAAATCTACCTCTTTCTCCAGCACAACAGCTGGTAGATTAGAACTGTGCGCCTTTGGTTTGACAGTACAACTCCTTACCACCAAGCCACTAGAGCTCCTTCAGATGCTACAGAATTCAAATAACCCTCAAAGCAACATAGTGGGGAAAGATAAAGGAATAGAGTGGATATGCAAAAGAGAAAAACAAAGAGTACTCTAAATGTAAACAGCAGTCTCATGAGCCCAGACCTAATTCTAAATGGTATAGAAAGAGTTATGGGTGGCTAATTGATCTCTCTTGGGGTCTTTATTCAAGAAAGAAAGGAATCAGTAAGATAATACTGTTCTGTTCTAGAAATCACTCTCTACAAACAACTTTACATGGTATTGTCCTCATTTTAGAAGAAATACATGGAGGTTTAGAGTTTAGATTATCTCCAAGATCATAAAGCTAAGTGGCAGGGGTAAGATTTACACTTCATCTTTGGCTCTGAAAATCAGAGACGATTCTGTGCCTTGGAATCTGTGGATCTGTAAGAAAGAGAATTCATCTTTTTACCAAATTACATCACGAAATGAAAATTACTGTGGGCTTCCACATTAGATTTCACGTTGGTACATTTATTGGGAAATATGAGGAGCAATAGATTTCTTAATCTAAAAACACACTCTTAAAATATTAATCTTTGAGAGTCAAGATGGTGGTGGTGGAGGAAACAATGTAAGGAGCTGGAGGAGCAGCAAGCTGCATAGAAATGGGCCACCATGGCCCTCCACAGTTTATTGATAATTGAGCAATTAAACAGTTGATTACTCATCTTCAATATGGATCGAGGCTCAACATCAAGAGAACCAAGACTCCCAAAAAAGAATGGCTGAGTCCCATGACTCCCAGCCCCCCACTGCTGAGCCCACACCACCATCACAGCTCCATGGGGCCTCTGCAGCTGGACCCCAGAGATCCCCTCACCTGGGATGGACAATAGGCACCAGGCCCAGCAGCTGGTACAACGTAGCCTCCACACTGCCCCAGAACAAACTTATTCTAAAATAAATCCTTGAAACCAAGATAGCGACAGCAAGAGACACAATGTGAGGAGCAGGAGGCCTGGCAAGCTGCATTGAAACAGGCCATGCAACTTCTATATACCCAAACAGCCAGGCAGTTGGCTGCTGGTCATCAATATGGACTGAAGCTCAATCTCAAAGGACAAAGATTCTCAAAAGAACATGGGTGAGTCCCACTTCTGCTCGCTACCTGCCCCCGAGCCCACACTGCCATGACCCCATGGAGCCAAGGACTTAACACGGGAAAGCATCTCGCTGTCAGTGAAGATTTCCTTGGATAGGTAAAAGAAGAAAAGAAGATCATCAACACAATGGATTGGTAAGTTGTTTGTAGCAATGGGCTCAAGTGTGTCTTGGATTGTGGAGATGGTGTAGGATAGGACAAGAACTAGATTTCTTGTTCACAGAAATGTTGTGAGCCATCAGAGATCTCTGTGGGCCTAGTGGATAGAAAGCTATGCTTTCTAGGTCAGGGATTTTAATCTGTGGCCCTCAGGCCTGATTTTGATTGTTTTCGGTCAAACACTCTTCTAAGTAATATATCACTGCTCTGCCAACTGGTTATACAGAGATAACTCCTGGTTGCTGTGAAGCTAAACATTGTGACACTGAAGTGACAAATGCGATAATGGTTACCAATGGTGGACAGTGTCTGGTGGAGATCCTTGATTAAAACAAGCCTGGAAGCAGTAGTGGCATACACTTCCAAAATAACTTATCTCTAAAAACTCTACAAACTTAAGAGAAAAGACGAAACTGTTTGTTTCTTCCATTCATAGGGTCACTATGAGTTGTTTAAGACTCAATGACACTTCACCACAACATATCTTGAGACAGTAGATCTCCTCAATACACCACATCTTTTGATTTCTTGACTACTGCTGCCAAGAGCTCTTTAGATGCAGGGAGGGTCTGGTCACCACTATCAAAGCTCCTTCCACTTTTGTCAAGGGGGATGGTATTGATGCCTTCTCTGAACTGCAGTCTGACCACTTGGAGGAGTGAACGCAGGGCAATGGTGGCAGCGCCGAAACTGGAGGGCTGTCCCTGGCCATGGTCTTCAGGGTCCAGACCTGGGGTGGAAGGCGGGTGCCCCTGGCCAGCAGGAAGAGCCACCCAGCCCCCCCAGGGTGTGCCGTTTGGCCCCCGGGGAGAGATGTTCGGCCCCTGGGGTAAGCCTTCAGGTCACTGGGGAAAACTGTCCAGAATATACAAAGAATTTTATCTAAGCCACTTTCCTCCACCTCCTCCCCCAGTACACCTGTAAGTAAGCTTTGTAAGCCAAAGCTTTTCTATTTGTAACTCGCAGGTTTGTTCTCTCTAGGTTTGCTCCCTTTCCTATAGGTAACCTTAACACTGAGTTTTGCTCCAGACCGGAACCCTAAATCCAGTTTCAGAGACAAAAGGGAAATATAACTGCCAGCTAAGGAAGCAAAGGAGGATGGAGCCTCAGGGCTCAGCCAGCCATCCCCACTGGACCCACCTTAGCAAACACTTTGCAGTCCAGAGGGCAGTAAACATCAGGAAAACATCTTCTAACTGAACAAGAAGGTATGTAGCTTCAACCCAGGACCACCGGTAAGGTGTTAAAGTGGGCTCCCCTTCTCCTTTGATATCAACACCCCATTCAGCATGAAGAATCCATTCGCAAATGAGAAACTCACAAGTGAATAAGACAATTTCTTCATTAAAAAAATAATTAATCACCATTGGACTATGCTTACCATTACACTGTCTCTTCTGGTCCCCAATGGCTCTTTCATATTTCCGTAGCCTACTCCCTACCCAACCACCAAATTGTGCAGCCCTGTGATTTCATCCCTGCCCATTTTTATTCTTCTGCTCCCAACCCTCACCGCCTTGTATTCCCCCTACGTTTTTCACAATAATAAAAAAAAAGCGCACCCTAATCTTTCATGTGGATTGCATAACTTGCATGTTTTATAAGTTGATCAACTTAGTAATACAATAAAAATACACTTTGTTTGGTATGGAAATGAGTATTCTCCTCATCGGGTAAGAGCCTTAACAATCCAATACACATATTTAGTGTTAAATTATTTTAGAGAATCCCCTTTGGAAAATTCCCTCAGGAACTTCAAAATACTCATTTAAATCTCCATCATATTTTGGTGGTTATATCGGGCAATAATAAAGTCCTGATGGAACAGCGGGTTATGTGTTAGACTGTAAGTGGAAGGTCACCAGTTGATATCCACTGTCCACTCCTTGGAAGGAAGATGTTCAGCTTCTGAAACCTGATGGAAGGTCATCACAAGTTGACACCAGTGGTTCTAGTTTGAATAAAGAAAGAGTGAAAGTCTGCTTTTATAAAAGTTTATAGTCTTAGAAACCCTATGTAGAAGTTTTCTTCTCTCCTACAAAGTACCAATACTTGGCAGCATTGGTTTGATTTTTGTTTTAATCCTCTATAAAAGGAGTCCTCAGAGAAAAGGATAGGGGAAAATTCAGATCCATTGTTCATAGGGTTACTATGAGCCATGGTCAACTTGAAAGCATGTCAACATCAAGAAAACAAGAATCCTCACCACTGAATCAATACACAAAATCATGAGAAATGGAGAAAAGACGGAAACTGTCAATGTCATCTTACTTGAATCCACAATCAATACACTTGGTACTAGCAGTCAGGAGATTAGGAGACATATATTGCACTGGAAAAGTCTGTAGTCAGGGACCTCTCCAAATTACTGAAAAGTAATGACCTCAGTTTGAGGTCTGAGGTGCACTTGATTCAGGTTATGGTCTTTTTAGTCACTTGCTATGTATTTGAGAACTGGATACTGAATTAGGATGACAGAAGAAGAATTGATGTCTTTGAACAAAGTGTTGGAAAGAGTGCTGAATATCCTATGGATTGCCAAAAGAACAAAGAAGAAATGTCTTGGAGAAAGTGCAGCCAGAGTGCTCCTTGGAGACAAAGATGATATAGTTGAATCCCACATACTTAGGGCATGTTATGAGGAGAGATTATTTCTTAGAAAGGGATATCATGCTCGGAAAGGTGGAGAGACGGCAAACGAGAGAAAGACACCCCCCACTACCACCAGATGAACTGACATACTGACTACAGCAATGGACTTGAGTGTATCAGAGATTGTGAGGATTGCACAGGATAGAACAAGGTTCAAATATGTTGTTCATAGGATCACAAAGAGTTTTATTCAACTCAATTGCACCTAAAAACAGTGGTATAAATGGCGAAGATCCTGACTATCAATTGAAAGTTCCACAATCCACTAAATAGCTCCACGGGGAAAAAAGACCTGTCCATGTTTCACATCATATACATAAATAAACTCAAGATGGACCAAGTAACTAAGCAAAAAATCTAAAACTATAAAGATCATAAAAGAAAAAAAATGAGAAAACTTAAATGGCCTGATCTATGACATAAATAGACTATAAAAAATAACTGAGAATATACAAACAACAAATATTAAGTACATACATTGGACCTCCTAATAACGAAATCCTTATGTGCATCAAAAACTTTTACAAAAGAGTAAAAAGATAATTTGCTGACTGGGAAAAAATATTTGGTAATGACATATCTGACAATAAACTCATCTGTAAAATTTATAGGAAACTCCCAACACCCCAACAACAAAAAGATAAATGACAACTGCAAAATGAGCAGAGTATATAAAAAGTTATTTCACCAAAGACGGCAATCAGATTGCCAACAAATATATAAAGAAATGCTCAAGATTATTAGCTATTCAAGACTCAAACTCACTACCATTGAAAACAACTCCTAGCTGAACCTCCAACAAGTTTTTAAAGGCTTTAAATCACATGAGAGGCAACTGTCCATCTTTATCCAGTAAAGCAGCTAGTAGACTGCTTTTGGGTAGGCAGCACAACTCCCAACCCAATAAGCAACCAGAACTCTCTCATTCACTGTTGTTGTTGCATACCATGGAGTCAGAATTGACCCTCCAGTGGGTTTTTAGAGACAGTTAATCACATGAGAGGAGACTAATTATCTTTATCCTTTGGAGAAGTTGGTAAATTCGAACTACTTGTCTTTGATTTGGCAGTAGTAGGCCAACAGAGCTACCTCATTAGCGACTGCTGCTGTTGTTGTTAAAGGCTGTCAAGTCTCAGACAACTCATAATGACTCTATGAATGAGTCCTGAACACGGAAAACTTTCATCTTTTCTCCAAGTTCATAGAGTTTCTGGAGGCAAGCTTTTTTGGAAGTGGATGCCACTACTGCTTCTAAGCTTGTCTTTAATTCGGGAGCTCCACAAAACACTGTCCACATGGGTAACCATTATCATATTTGACACATCAGTGCCACAGTGTTTAAGCATCACAGCAACCACAAGTAGCCTTTCTACAGCAAACTGCCAGACCATTGCTGTGCGACTTAGAAGAAAGTCTGACAGAAAATAATCAAAAGCCTTCTTAAACAAGAGGCCAAATCTAATATGCTCATATGCAGTCTTGAGCAGTGGCCACACCCAAGTATCAACTAAAAACCAGAAAACAAACCTTACCAGAAACCGGCCAGCTGCTCCATTCATCTTCCCAGACTGAAAGCAGCCCCAAGGATTTTTTTTTAAATCCTTACTAACAGTCAAGAAATCAAAATTATGCTGTCACAATCTCAGGATGGTGGAGGGGTCTAGCATGGTAAACTCTAAAGGGTTGTGGAAGGTTCCTATACATTAGAATCAACTCAGAAGTGTTGAGCTTAGGATCATAAAATATTAGAGACTGAAAGACAGTAAAGTATTACAACTTTGAGTGTTACTTCCCATTTTAGGTATTGGAATAGAAAAGACACAATAAGGTATCATCTCATCCAGCAATAGTTGTTGTTTACTGCTGTTAAACTGGACCCAACTTCTAGCTGACCCTACAGCAGGTTTTTAGAGGCTGTAAATCACACAGGAGCAACTGCTCATCTTCCTTCTTGGAGCAGCTGGTGGATTTAAACCACTTGCCTTTGGGCTAGCAAAATAACTCCTTGCCCAGTAGGCCATCAATGTTACAACAGTAAAGTTCAATAAGACAATAATAAATAAATGCTCACAAAGGTGTGAAAAGATTGATGAAACTCTCATACACTGCTGGTAAGAATAGAAAATATAACAACCATTATGGAAAGCTGTTGGGCAGTTTCTTACAAAACGGAAAATATAAATACTACTTGTTCTTACAACTACATTAATATCTATATTTCCTCAAAAAAAAAAGAGGTGACACACAAACAGATACTTTGATACCCATGTTAACTGTACATTAATATATTCAAGAGCTGTAAACAGCTATCAGTGGCTGAGTGGATAAATTCTTCTTCTGTGGATTGCATCGGAGGCAATCCACATATAACCCTCCAGAAGATTTTCAAGGACAGTAAATCACCTGGGAGGAGAATGTCCTCCCTTGGAGTAGATGGTAGATGTAAACTGTGTGTCTTTGGAATTACAGTGCAGTTTCTTAACACGAGGCCATCAGAGCTCCCTGGAGTATTCTGCAACATTAAATGATAAAAAAGAATCCATTAAATACTTCATAACATGGATAAACCAAAAGGATATTATGCCAAATGAAATAAGCCCATAACAAAAGTACTATTATGGTATATTGCTGTTGTTGTTCTGTGCCACTGATTTGACTACAACTCACAACACAATAACTCTGAATTCTACTCTATTCTGAGCCAATCTCCTCTCTCCGTCTCTGACACACCTACCCTCACTACTCCAGTTACCTTGTCAATCCATCTCATCTGGAGTATTCCTCTCCTGCACAGTCCCTCAACTCTTCCAAGCATGATATCCTTCTCCAAGACTGGTTCCTCCTGACCATATGCCCAAAGCATGTGAGCTGGATCTTCAAAATCTTTGACTCCAATGAGCAACTTAGTTTTTCACCATCTCCAGGACAGACCTGTTAGTTCTCTTGGCAGTCTACAGTATGTTCAATAATTTTCTCCAGCACCACAACTCAAAGGTATCAATTCTTCTTCTCTCATCCTTGGTCACTGTCCAGCTTTCTGATGTACCGCAAGTAATTGTAAAGACTATATAGCCTAGAACAGGCAAACCTTAGTCTCTAGTCTGACTTCCTTGTTCTTCTGTACTCTAGAGAGGTCCCTGACAGCAGATTTTCCTAATTAAATTTGTGTTTTGATTTCCTGATGTGGGACACAGGGTACTGGTAATGAGAGGCACCAGTGCTGATGAAAGACATTGGCAACATGGGGCACTGGTGCTGTTGCTGGTCAACAGAGATGGGAGAGAGGGGAGCAGAGATGTGAGAGAGGAGAGCAGCAGAGAGGCAGCAGCTACACGAGCAGTGGTGGATGGACACTGCTCAAGAGACCAAAGCTGCAGCAGGTAGTATCTGCACAAGGGAGTGGAGCAGTGTTAGAGGCACACTCAAGACGGAGTGGAGCAGTGGCAAGAGGACAGAATCACAGCATCACAAGAGTGACTGGAGACCTGAGCCACCATATCTAGGTTAGCTGGGGACAGGAGGGAGGAGAGTGCTGACCAGGCAAAGAAGAGGTCAGAAGGGGGCAGAAGTGGATGCTGGCAAAGGAGGGTGGGAGTGGAATCAAATCACAGGTGCCTGGAGTGAGGGTAGGGGGGGTGGCAAGGTTCCAGCACGTAATTGGTTACTTTTGCAATAGGAAGTGTATGTCATCTGTATTTCTGGGTAAAATGCTTATCTGACAAGTTAGACATCTAAATTAAGGCAGATCAGGGAGAAGGATTCCCAGATGGCACATAACAATGGGGAGAAGGATCGGCCATGGAGAAGGATTACTAGACATCACAAGACAACAACAGGGAAAAGGATTGGCAATCCACTTCTAAAACAAGAGGGCTCTGAAAAAATTATGCACAGTAGATAAGATTATGGTATACGGTCATTATAAAAAGCGAAGAAAAGGTTTATACATGGATAGACTCATTCTTGGATGGTTACCAGGAATGGAAAGAGATGCAAAGGAAGTAAAAATTAATAATGAAATAAGTTGAGTGAAGGGAAATAATATATACAATAATAAGTTGACGAGATAGTGTAATAAATTCATCATCTATTAATTGACTGTACATGTATGTAATGTGCCATCGAGTCGCTTGCGACCCATAGCAACCCTATGTACAACAGCTCTAAACTCTGCTCTGTCCTGTGCCAATCTCATTATCTCTGACACACTCATCCCGATTGCCCCAGTCACCGAATCAATCCACCTTCCAGAGGGCCCTCCCCTCCTGGGCCTGCCCTCCACCCTCCCAAGCATGATGTCGTTCTCCAAGGACCAGTCTCTCGTTACAACAATGACCAAAGTACGTCAGATGAAGTCTCAGAATCCTGTCTCCAAGGAGCAGCCTGGGTTAACCCCTCTCCAAGGTGAGTCTGTTCGCTCTCTTAGCAGTCCATGGTACCCTCAGCACTCTTCTCCAACACCAAAACTCAAAAGCATCAATTCTCCTTCTATCCACCCTGATCATTGTCCAGCTCTCTGATGCATAACAAGTGATTGCAAAGACCACTGCCTGTACCAGACGCACTTTGGTCTCCAGAGACACACCGTTGTTTTTCAGTACTTGAAAGAGGTCCGTAACAGCAGACTTTCCCATCACAATACGTCTTTTAATTTGCTGGCTGCAGGTGTCAAGAGTGTTGATTGTGGAGCCGAGCAAACTGAAGCTGTGAACAATGTCAATCTTTTCACCATCCATCCTGATGTTGCCAATTGGTCCAGTGGTGAGAATCTTTGTCTTCTTGACACTGAGCCTCAATCCATATTGAAGGCTGCAGTCCCTGACCCTCACCAGCAAGCGCTTCAGGTCCTCCTCAGTTTCAGCAAGCAGGCTTGTGTCATCTGCATTACACAGATTGTTGATAGATCTTCCACCAATACTGATGCCGCATTTTTCCTCATAAAGCCCAGCCTCCCAGATAATCTGTTCTGCATACAGGTTGAAAAGGTATGGAAACAAGACAAATCCCTGGCATAGGCCCTTCCCAATTTTGAACCATGCAGTGTTACCTTGCTCTCTTCTGACGACTGCCTCTTAGTTCAAGTATAAGTTTCACATTAGTATGATCAAGTGTTCTAGGATTCCCATTCTTCTCAGAGTCAGCCACAGTTTGTTATGGTTCACACAGTCAAACGCCTTTGCATAATCAATGAAGAACAGATTGACGTTCCTCTGGTACTCCCTGCTTTCAGCCAAGATCCATCTAACATTAGCTACAAAATTCCAAGTACCACGACCCCTTCTAAACGCAGCGTGGACTTCTGGCAGTTCTATACTGATGTGCTGTTCCAGTTTTTTTTGGGGGGGGGATAATCTTCAACAGAATCTTACTTGCATGTGTAATCAACGATATTGTTCTATTGTTTCTACACTCTGTTGGGTCACCTTTCTTTGGAATGGGAACAAATACAGATCTCTTCCAGTCAGTTGGCCAAGTGGTTGTTCTCCAGATTTCTTAACACAACTTGGTGAGCACATCCAGAGCAGCATCTGTTAGCTGAAATAGGTCTATTGGTATACCATCTATTCCTGGGGCCTCCTTTTTTGCTATTTCCTTCAAAGCAGCTTAAACTTCTTCCTTCATCACCATAGGCTCTTGCTCATATGTAGTTTCATGAAATTCTTCTGTCTCTGCCAATTCCTTTCAATACAATGACTCAGTACATTCTTTCCATCTTATTTTGATACCACCTGGATCGTTAAATACTCTGCCTAAAGCATGCATGATTATAGCAACGCTAGGTTTGAATTTGTTCTTCAGTTCCCTGAGCTTAAGAAATGCTGAGCGAGTTCGACCCTTTTCGTTTTCTGACTCCAGCTCCTTGCACATTTCATTGTAATATTTTACTTTGTCATCCCACGCTGCCTTTTGAAATCTTCTGTCCCGCTCCTTAGTATCTTGAATTCTTCCTTGTGCTTTGGCTTCTCTGCGCTCCAGTGCAATATTCAGAGTTTCTTCTGACATCCACTTTGGTCTTTTCTTCCTCTCTGTCTTTGTAATGAACGTTGGCACTCTTCTTGGATGATAACCTTGATATCCTCCCATAACTCATTTGGTCTTTGCTCATTCGTGTTTAATGCCTCAAACCTATTCTTGAGATGGTTCTGAAATTCACGTGGGATAGACCCAAAGTTATATTTTGGCTCCCGTGGATTCAGTTTCATTTTTCTCAGCTTCAGCTTGAACTTGCATATGAGTAACTGGTGGTCTGTTCCACAATCAGCTCTGGGCCTTGTTTTCACAGCTGATACTGAGCTTCTCCACTGTTTCCTTCCGCAGATGTAATCGATCTGATTCCTATGCATACCATCAGGTGAGATGCATGTGTATAACCTGCATTTATGTCTCTTAAAAATGTGTTTGCAATGAATAATTCCTTGATTGTGCAAAATTCAATCATTCTCTCTCCAGCTCCATTTCTGTCTCCGACTCCATGTTTCCCGACTGATTCTTCTTTTCTGTTCCCAGCTTTTGCATTCCAGTCACCCATTAATTGTAAACAACCTTATAAAAAATATATTGAGTGAATAAAATTATATCATTATAAAGAAAATGTGTATAAATGATTAAACAAAAAATCAAGGTAATTTATAAACTTTCACTCAAATACAACAATAAACACACATATATTTTAAAAATCTGTATCTATCTATATATCTCATCAACAATTACGTCCATCATTTTGGCTCATGTCACCTTTCATATCTAATAGTAGAGTTTACCTTCCCTCAATCAGGTTGGTTTATGACTTCACTCAAATAACAGAATACAGCAGAAATTATGCTGTGCTAATTCTGGGCATTGATTGGGAGAGACTTAACAGCTTCCACTTTTGCCCTTTTGAGATCTAACTGCCAGGTATCCCAGGTGGGGTTTTGAACAAAGAGAGGCTCTATGTAAAGAAGAAGGCCAAGTCAAACCTCACCTGTCTCAGTCAGGTGGGACATGTAACTGACACCATTTTAGATTATCAGAGTTTTCAGCTCAATATGTGACGCTAACTAGTCAATACCTCCTGAAGAAGAATTGCATGGGATAGGCCAGTTTACAGAAGCATGAGAAATACGAACTATTATGTTAAGCTATGGGGTGAGTTTTATTAAGCAGTGGTTGCTGTTGTTATTGTTGTTGTTATCTGCCATTGAGTCGTTTGCGACTCATAGCGACCCTATGTACAACAGCCCTAAACCCTGCTCTATCCTGTGCCAATCGCATTGCCTCTGACA
>NW_006399866.1:10158026-10164123 GCF_000299155.1 Elephantulus edwardii | reverse complement strand
CTGAAATATGTCAATTGGTATACCTTCTATTCCTGAGGCATTATTTTTTCCTATTTCCTTCAAAGCAGCTTGAACTTCTTCCTTCATCACCACAGGCTCTTGCTCAAATGTTATTTCATTAAATTCTTCTGTATCTGCCAATTCCTTTCGATACAATGACTCAATATATTCCTTCCATCTTCTTTTAATACCTCCTCGATCATTTAATATTCTGCCTAAAGCATTCTTGATTATAGCAACTCTAGGTTTGAATTTGTTCTTCAGTTCCTTGAGCTTAAGAAATGCTGATCGAGTTTGGCCCTTTTGATTTTCCAACTCTAGCTCCTCGCACATTTCAGTAATTAATTAAAGTATAAGTTTTTATTGTCATTTTCAACGTCTTAAACATCGTAAATAGTCTTTCATAGGAAGTTGTCATTAAAATCCATAATGAATAATGTAATAGCATTCTACATTCAAATTATGCAAAACTGATTTTTCTGGTAGATTTCAAAACTGGTTGGAAACAGTTCTATCATTGGCCATCCATATCAATTTTGATATCATAAATGAGATTGATCTGGAGTTTTCTAATTTATTTTTTTGTCAGTTCCAGGACCTTTTCATATCTGGGTTATGACAAATTAGTTAAATAAAGGACACACTACTGTTTTAATGGTATAACAGTTTCAGTACCACAGATATATTCAATGAAGATGTGACCACTAGGATTGGCAAAGTTTTAGCAGTAATATTTTGACAACTGCATAAAATCTTCCATAAATATTGTTCCAGGTAAGTTTTCGACCTCTTTTTTAGTCAATGTTTATTTTCCTTAAGAATATTAATTTTATCTCATATTTCAAGTACTCAGTCCTTTCATGTTGTTGTTTAATGCCGTCTAGTCGTAGACTACTCATAGCGACCCTATGAACAAACAGCCTGAGCACTGTTCATACATAGAGTTTCCGGAGGCAAACCATTTTGGAAATGGATGCCGCTCCTGCTTCCAGGCTTGATTTAGTCGGGAAGCTCCAGCCAACCCTGTCCACCATGGGTGCCCATTACCACGATTGGCACATCACTGTCACAGGCTTCAGCATCACAGAAACCATGAGTTACCTCTGTACAGCAACGCACAGACCAGTGCTATACCACCTAGAAGAATGTTTGACAGGAAGACAATTTGAACCTGCGGCTGGAGGGCCCTTTGGGCTTAAGGCCACCTCCTGGTTCAAACCCTAGGCCCAGGCTGGCTAGCCTTACTCCAGGGACAGAGCAAACCTGCACGTGAAACACATTTCTGGAAAACCAGTCGACTCCAAAAGCTTGCCACGATTCCTGCACTCCCACCACCACGCTCCTGCCTTCTGGCAAGGAGAGCTTCCCACGAGCCTGGGAGGAACCAGCCAAACCAGGAACAACAAGGCCACTTCTTCCCAGCTGCCTTGGGCTTAAGGCCGCCTCCTGGTTCAAACCCTAGGCCCAGTCTGGCTAGCCTCACTCCAGGGACAGAGCAAACCTGCACGTCAAACACATTCCCGGAAAAGCAGTGGACTCCAAAAGCTTGCCACGACAAAGACAGAGGCAGAAAGAATACTAAATAGAATCACAGAAATGATCTCTCAACATTGGAAAGTTTTAATATTATTTCTTTTTCATTGACTTTAAAGGCTTCTGTAAATAATCATAGATGTAATAATTCTAAATAGACATGCATATACAATATACATTAAAAAAACAAAAAAAAACCCTTCCATTGTGTAGATCTTGTGCTAAAAATCTAACAGTGACTAGTTCACCAGGCTAAAATGGTTCATAGAAACCAGCAATAACAAAATGTGAGAACTGAATTCTGTGACTTAAATCATAATTTTTCTTTACTAAAGATTATAGATAACAATTTATATTATTTGAGCATTTGCCTCTAATGCCTACAAAGAAATGAACTATAAAGAAAAGAAACAAGTTAACCATTTGTGACATTCTCTAAGATCTCTACAATAATATCTTTCCATTCAATCTATGAGTTCCAATCAGGCCACTTAATAGGACTCCCTTCTGATTATCTTTTAAAATTCATTCTTTTCTCTAGCTTTGCAGGGAACAGGATCTAGTTCTTCAGCCCAACAATCTGCACAGGACAAGAACACAAAATACCATCCCAGTGGACACAATAATGCAGCAGAAAGGAACCGTACCAGCCCTCCCCTTGCTTTTATTACAATAATTTATGCATCCTTGGAGACTGGAGTATAAAACAATGATTAATAGTGAGAAAGTCAACAGCATCAAAGGTTTTGCACTGACCACTTGCTTTAAAGTAGAAATGCATAGTTCAGTTATACAAATGTTTATCAAACCAATACCAAAAAAGAAAAAATCACCGGGAAAAAAAGAAATCACTTACTAAGCTACTACAATTATGACTATCATCCTCTTAATCTTTAAATGCTTTGGTTTCTTTTTATCTGGAATTTGCTTCCTATGAACCTTCACTGAATACAGGTTTTTATGTCTCTGAATAGCATGCCTTTATCAAACTAAAAAAGTCACTACAATAATAAAATTTAATGATATGAGTATTAATTTGAACTATTAGAGAATGCCATTGTGATGAACATAATGTTGACACAATCACCATCTACTCTATGTAAAAAATATGTCACCATACCAAATATTAATAATACTGGAACAGTCTATTTCATTACAATCACAAGGCCTAGGTATACAACATGTAAAGTGAAAGTAACATTTTAAAATAAAAAAGTTGTACAGATTTTCAATCAAATCACAAAATGAAAAAAATTCCATTTGTACGTTGCAAAGATGTTGTTGTTTGTTGTTATATGCTTCGAGTCACCTGCGACTCATAGCAACCCTATGTACAAAAGCCCTAAACTCAGCTCTATCTTGTGCCAATCTCACTGTCTATGACAACACCCACCCCAGTTATTCCAGTTACTCAATCAATCCCCTTCATAGAGGGTCTTCCTCTCCTACGCTGTCCCTCAAACCTCTCAAGCAAGATGTCCTTCTCCAAGGACTGGTCCCTCCTTGCATCATGTCAAAGTACGTCAGACGAAGCCTCAGAATCACTGTCTCCAAGGAGCAGACTGGATTAACCCTCTCCAAGACAAACCTATTCATTTCCTTGGTAGTCCATGATATATTCAATATTCTTCTCCAACACTACAACTCAAAGGCATCAATTCTCCTTCTATCATCCCTAGTCAGTGTCCAGCTCTCTGACGCATAGAAAATGATTGCAAAGGCCATGGCCTGTATCAATGCACCTTAGTCTCCAGAGCAACACCATTGCTCTTCAGTACTTTGGAGAAATATTGAAGCAGACTTTCTGATCATAATATGTCTTTAATTTCCTGGCTGCTAGTGTTAAGAGTGTTGACTGTGGAGCCAAGCAAACTAAAGCTATGAACAATCTCAATCTCTTCACCATCCATCCTGATGCTGCCAGTTGGCCCAGTGGTGAGAATATTTGTCTTCTTGATACTGAGCTTCAATCCATATTGGAGGCTGTAGTCCCTGACCCTCAGCAGCAACCCTGCTTGCTGAACATGAGGAGGATCTGAAGTGCTTGATGCGCAAGCAGAGTTGTGTCATCTGCATAACACACACTGTTGATGAATCTTCCACCAATCCTGATGCTACACTTCTCCTGGAGTACACCGTTTTCAATTTTGAACCATGCAGTGTTTCCTTGCTCAGTTCTGAGAACTACCTCCTGGTCCAAGTATTGTTGTTGTTGTTATTATGTGCCGTCGAGTCGTTTACGACTCACAGTGACCCTATGTACAAAAGCCCTAAACCCTGCTCTATCCTGTGCCAATCGCATTGCCTCTGACACACCCATCCCGATTATCCCAGTCACTGAATCAATCCACCTCATAGAGGGTCTTCCCCTCCTGCGCTGTCCCTCTACCCTACCAAGCATGATGTCCCTCTCCAAGGACCTGTCTCTCCTTACAACATGTCCAAAGTATGTCAGACGAAGCCCCAGAATCCTTGCCTCCAAGGAGTAGCCTGGTTTAATCCTCTCCAGGATGAATCTGTTTTCTTGGCAGTCCAGGGTACATTCAATACTCTTCTCCAGCACCACAGCTCAAAGGCATCAATTCTCCTTCTATCCTCCCTAGTCATTGTCCAACTCTCTGATGCGTAACTGTATGAGGTCCTCCTCAGTTTTAGCGAGCAGGGTTGTGTCATCTGCATATCGCAGATTGTTGATAGATCTTCCACCAATCCTAACACCACACTTCTCCTCATAGAGCCCAGACTCTCGGATAATCTGTTCTGCATATAGGCTGAAAAGGTGTGGAGATAGGACACATCCCTGGCATACACCCTTCTCAATTTTGAACCATGCAGTGTTGCCCTGCTCTGTCCTGACAACTGCCTCTTGGTCCAAGTATAGGTTTCACATAAGCACAAACAAGTGTTCTGGGATTCCCATTCTTCTCAGAGTTAGCCAGTTTGTTGTGATCCACACAGTCAAATGCCTTTGCATAGTCAATGAAACACACATTCATTGCTTGCATGTGGTATCAATGACACCGTTTGATAATGTACACACTCTGTTGGATCAGCTTTCTTTGGAATGGGAACAAAGATAGATCTCTTCTAGTCAGTTGGCCAAGAGGTTGTCCTCCAGATTTCTTGACACAACTTGATGAGCACATCCAGGGCAGCATTTGTTAATTAAAATATGTCAACTGGTATACCATCAATTCCTGGGGCCTTATTTTTTGTCAATTCCTTCAAAGCAGCTTGAACTTCATCACCATATGCTCTTGCTCATATGTAGTTTCATGAAATTCTTCTGTCTCTGCCAATTCCTTTCAATACTGTAACTCTGTATACTCTTTCCATCTTATTTTAATACTTTCTGGATCATTTAATATTCTGACCAAAGCATCATAAGCATAGCAACTCAAGGTTTGAATTTGTTCTTCAGTTCTTTGATCTTAAGAAATGCTGAGCGAGTTTGGCCCTTTCGATTTCCTGACTCCAGCTCCTTGCACATTTTATTGTAATATTTTACTTTGTCTTTCTGTGATGCCTTTTGAAATCTTCTGTTCAGCTGGTTAGTATCTTGAATTCTTCCCTCTGCTTTGGCTTCTCACCACTCTAGTATAATATTCAGAGTCTCTTCTGACATCCATTTTGTTCTTTTCTTCCTCCTCTGTCTCTGTAATCATCTTTTGCACTCTTATTGGATGATACTCTTGATATCCTCCCACAACTCATCTCATCTTCGCTCACTGGTATTCAAGGCCTCAAACCTTAAGATAGTTCTGAAATTCAGGTGGGAGAGACTCAAGGTCCTAATTTGGATCCCATGGATTTTTAACATCATTTTCCTTAGGTTCAGATGTTTTTAAAAGATTAATAATCACGTAAGTATTTGCTGATATTACTGCTAAGTAAAGAGGATTCTGGGGCCTTGACATTTATTAACAAGTTAGCAATGGTAAGAATTGCATGTCTTTAAGAGGATATATCCTAATTTCCTTACCTTAATTTAAAAACAGGATGCTATAATTTACAACAATGGATTTCAAACGTTTTTACCCATAGCTTATGTATACATAAGAAAAAAAATTGTTACATTTCCACCTGGGACATACACACATACCAGACCAATTAGTTAAGAGTACTTTCCCATAGTATTTATCATTTTCTCTATTCTGTTCTATTTCATATCTTTTAATATATTTTAAGGCCCATAAAATTTATCCCACCATCCATTCTTCTAGTATTCTTTGCTTTCTGCCAAGATCCATCTAACATTAGCTATAATATCCCTAGTACCATGACCTCTTCTTAATACAGCCTGCACATCTGGCAGTTCTGTTGACATATTGTTCCAAACATTTTTGGATAATTTTCAGGAGTATCTTGCTTGCGTGTGATATTAATGATATTGTTCGATAATTTCTGCACTCTGTTGGGTCACCTTTCTTTGGAATGAGATCAAATATCGATCTTTTGAGTCAGTCAGCCAGCTGGCTGTCCTCCAAGTATCTTGTCACAATTCAGTGAGCACATTCAGGGCAGTGTCTGTTTGCTGAAATATGTCAATTGGTTTGCCATCAAC
>NW_006399866.1:10156132-10157476 GCF_000299155.1 Elephantulus edwardii | reverse complement strand
TTGCATTCTTCATGGATGATTTTCTTGATATCTTCCCAGAGCTCATTTGGTCTATGCTCATTGGTGCTCAAGGCCACAAACCTGTTCCTGAGATGGTTTTGAAATTCGAGTGGGACAGACTTAAGGTCAAATTTTGGTTCCTATGGACTTGATCCAATTTTCCTGAACTTCAGCTTGAACTTCCATATGATTAGTTGGTGTTCTGTCCCACAATCAGCACCTGGCCTGGTTTTCATTGCTGATATTCAGCTTCTCCACCGAGTCTGTCCACAGATGTAATCAATTTGATTCCTATGCATACCATCAGGTGAAATCCATGTGTATACCCTGTGTTTATGTTTCTTATAAAAGGTATTTGCAATGAATAAATCATTGAATGTGCATAAATCTATCATTCTATCTCCAGCCTCACTTATCTCACCGAGCCCGTGTTTTCCAGCTACTGATCCTTCTTCCCTCTTCCCAACCTTTGCGTTCCAGTCACCCATTATTAGCAATGCTTCTTGATTGCATGCTTGATCAACTTCTGATTGCAAAAGTTGGTAGAAATCTTCTACTTCCTCCTCTTGGGCTCTAGTTGTTGGTGCATATATTTGAATGATAGTGGTATTAACTGGACTTCCTTGAATGTGTATGGATATTATCCTGTCGCTCACCACATTGTATTTCAGGACAGATCTGGAAATGACTTTTTAAATTATGAAACCAACCCCATTTTTTCTCACCTTTTCATCCCCAGCATAGTAAATCACATGATCACCTGATTAAAAATGTCCACGCCAAGCCGTATCATTTCACCAATACCTAGTATGTCAATATGCATGTGTTCCATTTCTTTCCTAACAATGTCCAATTTTCCTACTATGCAAAGGCTTTTGACTGTGTGGATCACAACAAGATGTGGCTGATTCTGAGAAGAATGGGAATCCCAGAACATCTGATTGTGCTAACGCGAAACCTACACTTGGACCAAGAGGTAGTCGTCAAAACAGAGCAAGGAGACACTACATGGTTCAAAATCAAGAAGGGGTCCATCAGGGATGTATTCTGTCTCCATACCTTTTCAATCTGTATACAGAAAAGATCTCTGAGACGCTGGGCTGTACGAGGAGGAATGTGGCATCAGGATTGGTCAAAGAGTCATCAACAACCTGCATTATGCAGATGACACAACCCTGCTTGCTGAAACTGAGAAGGACCTGAAGCGCTTGCTGCAGAAGGTCAAGGACTGCACCCTCCTATATGGACTGAAGCTCAACATCAAGAAAACAAAGATTCTCACCACTGGGCCAACTGGCAGCATCAGTATGGATCGTGAGAGACTGATACAGTTAACAGTTTTAA
>NW_006399866.1:10151306-10153732 GCF_000299155.1 Elephantulus edwardii | reverse complement strand
AGGATTCTGAAGCTTTGTCTGACATACTTTGGGCATGTTGCAAGGAGGGACTGGTCCTTGGAGAGGGACATCATGTTTGGCAGAGTGGAGGGGCAGCGAAGGAGAGGAAGACCTTATATGAGATAGACTGAGTCTGTGAGTGGAGTGGTGGGAATGAGTGCGTTTGAGATGGCTAGGTGGCACAAAATAGAATGGCCTTTAGAGCTCTGGTACACAGGGTCACTGTGAGTCATAAGCGACTCAATGGCACATAACAACAACAACAGCAACCATCCATTAGAGGGTCATAATCTATAGGATGGCACTTTCCTAATATTTTATTCACTGTCATCAAGCTGATTCAAATTTACAGTAACTCCAATGGATTTTCAAGGAAATACATTTTAAAGGGAGAAGACGCTTCCTTTTTCTCCTGCAGAGTCATTAGTGGAATCCAGTGCATACCAAATGACATCCAAATGCCATATACCATCGGCATCCTAATTTAACATATAATATCCATTCTTTTCAACAAATATTTGTCAAGTATCCACAGTTTACAGGGCACTGTGCTGATTTCTGGGAATAAATGAGCAAATTAAAGACAGACATAACCTATGTTCTTTTAAGAATGAAGAAGAAATAAATAAATAAATAAACCCAAACCAGCTGCCAACAAGTCAATGGGGACTCATATGACCCTGTGTATATTAGAATAGAACAGTACTTCACTGGGTTTTTGGCGGCTCATCCTTTTGGATGTAGAACATCAGCTCATTCTTCTGATTCAACTGTGAGTAAATTAAAACTTGTCACCTTTTGGATAGCAGCCAAGCATATTACTTGCTTACATCACTCAGAGACTCTAGAGTTCAGGGTTGAGAAGACCATAAATGTTGGCAAGTGCTACCAAGAAAATGAATGGCAAGCTATAAAAACACATAACAGAAAAGTTCAAGTTACTCTGGGAGGTTAAAGAAGATTTCTTCAGGAAATTATCACCTAAACATAAACTTCAAAAATTCAAAGCAATTGGACAAACTAAAGAAGAGAAAGAAAAAATTATCTGGGCAGACAAAGCATAACTGACTAGAAGCAGACTGGAAGTAGAAAGGAATTTGATTCAAAAGGAAAAATAACAGAACGTGTCAGTGTGATCATTACAAAAGAGCAAGGTAGCAAATGAGGCCACCAGAGAAGTTAGTGTCAAGACAAGCATGGTTTCACAGGGCACAGTAGGGACCCTGGACTTCACTGAGGTGTAACAGGAAGCCACTGCAAGGTTTTTAACAGAAAGAAGCAAGAAGTAGAGAAGGGTATCAGATGTATTTCCCAAAGATTTCCATCTGCTTTCTGGGGTATGGATTGGAACTAGGACAACTAAAACCAAGGGGATCAAAGAATATTATCTGAGTATCATGGTAATGACTTCAACAATGGTAATGGAGCTAAAGTTAGCCAACCTGAGGTAGAATTAGATGTAAAAGATGAGTAAGTAGATGTATGTGAGTAAATAAATGCATGGAAAGCAGAAATATAGAAGGGGAGAGAGAAGAGAATAATACCAAGCTAGTACAAGCAATTCTGTAGAAAGAGCAAAATATTTGGAAAAGATCCTAAATTCAGTGTGAGAAGTCTTAACACAAGGTATCAAGTAGACAGTGTGATTCCAATACCTAATAAATGTCAGAGACAGAATTGGAATCTTACCAAGTCTTATGTGATATAAAAATTACCATTTTTTCACGACACTGACATGAAGGTAGGAATTATCATGTTGTATCAATAAATATGATACAAAAGCAACTAATCCCTTACTGAACATCCACTAAATGCTAGGAAATGACAATAAAGATCAACACCACAATCAAACTAAAGGCAGTGAAGCTTTGAGAGAGAGGTAAAGCAACTTGCAAAAGGTGCCAAAGGAGCAGCAGCAGGATTTAAGGTCAGATCTATACAGATGCCAAAACTTAATGCTATTAATCTTAAACTATAACAAAACTTAATCAGCTCACCACCACAGAACTGGTTCTGATTCGTAGTTACCCTTCATCAAGTTTCCAAGTCTGTAAATTATAACAGTAAGAAACTGGGAAACTGCCCATCTTATCCCTTGGAATAACTGGTGGATTAGAATTGCCAGAACTCACAACCTTCAGTTTAATAGCACAAGTAGCCATGGATTATGCCACGCCAACAAGTACAGAGTGAAGATAATAATATCTTTAAATCCCAGTAACTTTCAAATAATAGTATTCAAGTTCATTTAAGGCAGAGCAATGCTCTATGTATCTTTTTAAACCTTTAGTACAATGCCAAAGGCTGCTAAATGTATTCACTCGTGGTTTTAAAAAGGTTGCTTCCAATTGAAGATAATTTGAAGAGACAAATTAAAGATATTATATACAATATTTAGCAACAAAGGATTAATTTATTAATAATTT
>NW_006399866.1:10136067-10151206 GCF_000299155.1 Elephantulus edwardii | reverse complement strand
TATCAAGACATATCATAGTTAAGTTGCCAAAATAAAAGATAAAGATAGAGCATGAGGAAAACAAACAGTCAACAAAAAAGGATAAAGAATTAGATGAAGTTTTGGGTTCTCAGTAGCAACCATGTGAGCTAGAAGACATTGAGATGGGATGTATCATCACCTATCAAAGCACTGAGAGCGAGCAGTCGCACCTCACCCCAAGTTTTCTTGATATTTCTTATGGTGAGCTGTATTTTGATGCATGCAACAATCAAAGAGTAGATTTTTTTTCCTATGTGAAACGGGATAACAAGAGAATCAATGAGTGAGGAACAGGAATTGAAGAGAAGGGATGATAATAGGCATAGATCAATACTTATATATTTATATAATTATGATCATGATAGAAATAATTATTATAGATTCTATAATCAAGTAATTATATAAATATACATAATTACAAATTTATGGTTAATAAATTATTGATTTATTAATAATTACTAATTAATAATTACTTATACATTCTCTATTATTTGTTGTTTTTAACAATATACATCACTTAGTGACTTACTTAGGTCATTATGTGAAAAAGTCAATCTTACACACAAGTACAGGGTGATCACACCAGATTACAAAATGGGAGCTGATTACATCATTACCTAACTGCCAAATTATAATCATTTCATAACTAAGAAACCATGAAGAATCATGGTCCACCAAGTTGACACAACGTCTTAACTACAGTAGCCAATGTTACTGTCAGATTCAAATCTTTAATTCAAAAAGTAATCAGAGAACAGATAGTTTTCTACTATTAGAAATGTGAAATGTCCAATTCAATTATGAAATATCTAATAAGCAGAGTGCGAGCTGATAATACAGTAAGGGGGAGAGTAGATTGCTGCATTCAGAACATCCATCTTTCAGTTAGAAATCTGACCTATTACACACTATGCCACTTGGGCTTCTTAAGGTACTAGTTGATGTAAACAATAATGTTCCTCATGAAGAGAGATTCTGACTATTTACATAAGTATACATTATCTTTTTACTTTAATATACAAATAACACACATGGTAAATGTCTTTGCCAATCAGGACCCTCTCCCCAGGTATTTTTGTTTAAACTCACTTGTTATTTTTTTACATGCTGCTCTTCTAATGGGGAAAAAATAAAAAGAAAGAAAGAATCATCAACAGGGTTAAAAGAGAAGCCACAGACTGGGAAAAAGTGTTTGGTAATGACATGTCAGATAAGGGACTTATAACTAGAATTTATGAAATACTTGAGCACCACAACAAGATAAAGGTAAACAATCCAATTGAAAATGGGCACAGGATATAAACAGACACTTCACAAAGGAAGACATTCAGATAGCCAACAAAACCATGAAGAAATGCTCAAAATCCCTAGCTCTAAGAGAGATACAAATCAAAACAACTATTAGATATCATCTCACTCCAGTAAGAATAACAAAATTTAACAGAACAGTAAGCAACATATGCTGGTGAGATTGTGGAGAAACTACAACCCTTATTCACAGTTGGTGGAAGTGTAAAATTGTGCAACCACTGTGGAAGGCAGTGTGGCACTTTCTCAAAAAGTTGCAAATAGAGATACCATTTGACCCAGCAATTCCACTACTGGGAATATACCCCAAAGAGACCATAACTACCACCCAAGCAGATATACATACATACATATATATATATACACACCCATGTTTATCGCAGCTTTGTTCACAATAGCAAGGAGTTGGAAACAACCAAAGTGCCCATCAACAAACGAATGGATAGAGAAGCTGTGGTATAATCACACAATGGAATACCACACTGCATTGAAAAACAAGGAACTCATGCAATATTATTCAAAATGGGTAACTGTGGAGGACATGAAACTGAGTGAAATATCTCAGTCACAAAAAGACAAATACTGTATAGTGCCACTGTTGGTTGGGGGGAGACTGAGAAAGATGGGCTAATAATGTATACTGCATTGAAAGAGATGAGGGAGAGAACTGTTTAAAAGGGATATGTGATTAGATATTTTTGTCATGACAGGAGTCTAGAACAAAATACAAAATAATATGTAAGAACCAGAAAAGGTTAAAAAAGTCCCTAAATGTCTTCACATTTAGAAAACCACCCTTCTGAATCATTTTAAACTCTTGAGTCTTCAATCCAAAGGACTCCACACAAGATCATCCTATGTGCCATAAGAAGCAGGCTAAACAGTTTTGTTTTAAAAAGTACCACCCTGTAGCATCTGAGACTTTCCCCCCAAGTTGTTGATGACACTCCGTAATGAACACTGTTCTGATCAAGAGACGTTAGTAAAACATTTTCAGGTAAAAATTAAGACTTATATTCCTTTCTCAAATAGTCCTAAACTATCAATTGGCAACAGGTGTCCAATCATATCACCAAGAACAACCCAGTTCACCCACGCTGAAACAATAAGATCTAAACAGCTACCAGGCTTACAGTGATTACAGAAATCTATCTCTTGTAAGGGAGCATACATCATGATTTCAGAAGTTAGTGTATGGTGGTAGGGAGTGACCCACACACACTTATCTTACTGTATTAATTTCCTAAGGATGCTGTAACAAAATATCAAAAATTGGGTAGCTTATAAAAAATAGAAATATATTGTCTCCTGTTTGGTGGCTGGATTCCTTGTGAGAATTCTGAAATTGTTCCATGCATCACTCCTCGCATCAGGTGGTTCTAGATTACAACTGCAGCATCACTTACAATACTCATATTCATCGTTTTAGGTTTATTTTATCTGAAAATTAATTTCTCTATTTTTATAGATGTCAGAGCACTTATTCTAAAATCTAAAGTTCAAATGAGAAGCAACTCTAGAATAAGATTATTTAGTACTCTATGACAAATATTTCATTATAACTGTAAACAATGTCATTAACCTCTGATACGGAAACAATTCTACATCATATTTCTCACTGATTGATTTGCTACAACTAGTAGGTATGGTAACATAGTCCATAGAATATGGGGATCTTTTTTAAAAAAGTTAAAGAGTTCTACTTCCAGTTTTACGATTTAAATAAACACATACTTTCAGAAAAAATATACCACAAGTCAATAACATACATTTTTAAAGCCAATAATTAAGCCTTTATACACTGCCTCCTGTGCTCCCTTTAAAATCTATAATTCTATAGATCCAGGAGATAAAGTTCCAAGAGGGAAAAATACTCTAGCATGAAAGGGCTCCCTTCTCCTAAAAATATGTGCTAATTCCAAAAAATGTAGCTAAGACACTAAAAGCTAATCAGAGGCTTCAAGTTAATGAGGACAAAAGCGGAATCTGAAGCTCAGTTGGAAAGAGAGGTGCTCCAACAAGCATTGCCTGGTAAGAGTGAAAGAAACAGATAAACTGTCACTAAAACAAAAGTTCACCTCCAATGATCTAACTACTTGACTGGGGGGAAAGTGATTGAGTAGAGGGGAGACTGATCATACTCCTAGCCTGAAAGCCACAAAGTATATGTAAATCCTCTCTGAAGAGACCAATATTTTCCAAATCATTACACCTTTTTAGAAAAATTAATCATTCTTCCTTCTGAAAGTTTAGGGAAAGAAACTTTATACATAAATGAACGGTAAAAAATAGCAAGATAAGGTTCTCTTACTTTTCAAAACAAAGGCTGCACAGTGGAGTGGATCTGGGGGTAGGGATTGTATAACAATGAAAGAATTTTTCTTTTACTTTTCAAAGAGAAGAGCGAACTAGAGAGGGGAAGGTTGGGCAGGGAGTAAAGTGCAACAACGAATAAATGGAAATCCAAAGTCTCAGTAAACTTTCACTAAAATTAATAATTAAAAAATTTTTTTAAAAAGGTTATAGTAGCAATATTGAGTCTTCGCATCCATGAGCAAGAGATATTCTTCCACTTCTCCAGGTCTCTTTTTGTTTCTTGTAGTAATGTTTTGTAATTTTCTTTGAATAGATCCTTTGTGCTCCTGGTTAGATTTACTCTGAAGTATTTAATCTTGTGATTATCAGTTGTGAAGGGTATTGTTTTTCTTAGCTCCAGTTCTGTATTCTCTTTGTCAATGTAAAGAAATGCAACTAATTTTGTGTTTTGATCTTGTATCCTCCCACTTTGCTGAATTGGTCAACTATGTCCAATAGTTTTCTTGCTGAGTCTCTAGGGTTTTCTAAGTATACAATCACATCAGCATAGAAAAATAATTTTACCTTCTCTTTGCCACTTTGGATACCTCTTATTTCCTTTTCTTGTCTTACTGCTATCGCTATGACTTCCAATACAAAAATGAATAGGAGAGGTGATAGTGGGCATCCTTGCCTAATTCCTGTCCTCAAAGGGAATGCCTTTAACCTCTCTTCAATGAGAACAATGTTGGCCCTCAGGTTTGCATATATACCTTTTACTATGTTGAAGAAATGCCCCTAAATCCTATGTAATTAAGTGTTTTAATCAGGAAAGGATGTTGGACTTTGTCAAAGGCCTTTTCTGTATCAATTGATAGGATCATATGGTTCTTGGTTTTGCTTTGTTAATGTGATGAATTACATTGATTGTTTTTCTTATGTTGAACCATCCTTGCATACCTGTGATGAATCCCACTTGGTTATGGTGAATTATTTCTTTGATGTATTATTTTTGTTGACCAGTATTTTATTCAGGATTTTTGCATTTATGTTCATAAGAGATATTGGCTTATACTTTTCTCTTTTGGTTGTGTCCTTTCCTGACTTTGGTATCAAGGCTATGTTTCCTTCATAGAATGAGTCTGGGAGAATTCCATCTTTTTCTATTTTCTGAAATAGTTTATGTAGAATTGGTGACAGTTCCAGGGCTTTTTTTCTGCTGGAAGTTGTTTTATTACTTCTTCAGTTTCTTCTTTTGTAATGGATCTGTTCAGGTGTTCAATTTCGGTTTGTGTCAGTTTAAGTAGACTGTGCATTTCTAAGTATTTGTTCATTTCTTCTAGGTTTTCATATTTGTTTGAGTATAGTTTTTCATAATATTCTTATGTTAGCCTTTTTATTTCATTTGGTTCTGTTATGATGTTGTCTGATTAATCTCTTATTCAGATTACTTGAATCTTTTCTTTTGTTAATTTTGCTAGTGGTTTGTCAATTTTATTTACCTTTTCAAAGAACCAACTCCTAGTTTTGTTGATGGTTTCAACTGCTCTTTGGTTTTCTATTTCATTTATTTCTGCTCTAATTTTTCTAATTTCAGGTTTTTTAGATGGTGTTAGGTTTTCTTTCTGTTCTTTTTCAATTTTTTAGAAATGTTGGGTTAGAGACTCAATGGTCATTTTTTCCTGCCTTATGATATGTTTGCTTACTGCTATAAACTGGCCTCTGATAACTGCTTTGGCTATTTCCCAGAGGTTTTGGTAAGTGGTGTCTTAATTGTCATTTGTTTCAAGATAATTTTTTATTTCTTCTAGTATCCAGTTAACAGGGTCGCTATGAGTCATCTACAACTCCATGGCACTTAGCAACACAGAGACCAGCTGGCCTAGTGGACCGAAAGTGATGCTACCAAGCCAAAGGTCGGTGACTCAAGTCTGCGGCCCAAAGGCCTGTTTTAAATTGTTGTTGATCAAACATTCTTCTAGTTTGTATAGCCCTGGTGTGTCCACTTGCCATACAAAGGTAACTTGTGGTTGCTGTGAAGCTGAACACTGTGACACTGATGTGTCAAATATGATAACGGTTACCCATGGTGGACAGTGTTTGGTGGTGCTCCCTGGTTGAAACAAGCTTGGAAGGAGGAGTGGTATCCACTTCCGTAAATAGCTTGCCTCTGAAAACCTTATGAACCCAGAGAAAGGATGAAAGTCACGCACGCAAGTGTCGAGGACTTTTGTTCATAGGGTCACTATGAGTCGCCGAAGACTCAACAGCACTTAACAACAACAACAACAATCCAGTCATATTTAAGCAAGATGCTGTTCAGCTTCCAAATGTTTGGGTTTTTCTCCTTTATCCTCATTATTACCTGCTAATTTTGTAGCATTGTGGTCTGAAAAGATGTGTATTGTTTCTATGTTATTTTATTAATACTTGCCTTGTGACCTAAAATATAATCTATTCTGGAAAACATTCCATTGGAGAATAATGGCAATATTACCAAAGGCAATTTACACATTCAATTCAATCCCAATACAGATAGCAATTTCTTCAATGAAATGGAAAAGGCAATCTCCAGTTGCATTTCGAATGGAAAGAAGCCCTCAATAAGCAAAGCCCTGCTTAAAAAGAGAAATAAGGTAGGAGGCATCTCACTCCCTGATTTCAAATCCTATTATACTGCCGTGCTGGTCAAGACAGCATGATACTGGTACAATGACAGACACATAGATCAATGGAATAGAATTGAGAACCCGCAAATCAGCCTATCTACCTGTGGCCAAGTGATTTTTGACAAGGAGATGAAATCAGTTATGTGGGGAAACAACAGCCTTTTTAACAAATGGTCTTGGTAAAACTGGAAAACTATCAGCGGAAAACTCAACCAAGATCCACACCTCACTCCATACACAAAAAAACCAACTCAAGGTGGATCATGGACCTAGAACTAAAAACTTCATTAAAGAAAAGCTTGGAAAACCTCTAGAAGTCCTAATCCACAACATAAACAGTCTTTCAAGTATCCCGAAAAAAATCTACAACCAGGAGAGGATAAAATAGATGAATGGGACCTTCTAAGAATCAAATCCCTATGCACATCCAAAAACTTCTCCAACAGAGTAAAAAGGAAAGCCACAGACTGGGGAAAAGCATTTGGTAATGACATGTCAGATAAGATTCTATAAATCTAGAATTGATAAAGCACTACAAGATAAACAACCCAATTGAAAAATGGGGAGAGGATATGAACAGACACTTCACGAAAGAAGGAAATTCAGATGGCCAACAAACACATGAGGAAATGTTTAAAATCCCTTGCTCTAAGAGAGATGCAAATCAAAACAACTATGAGATATCATCTCACCTCAGTCAGAATAGCAAAATTTAACAGAACAGCAAACAACAAATACTGACAAGGTTATGGAGAAACTAGAACCTTTATTTACTGTTGGTGGGAGTGTAAAATGGTGCAACCACTGTGAAAGGGTGTATGGTGCTTTCTCAAAAAGTTGCAAACAGAAATACCATTTGATCTAGCAATTCCACTACTGGGAATATATCCCAAAGAAACCATAACCACCACCCAAGCAGATATATGCATACCCATGTTTATGGCAGCTTTGTTCACAATAGCAAAGAGTTAGAAACAACCTAAGTGCCCATCAACAAATGAATGGATAGAGAAACTCTGGAATATTCACACAATGGAATACAACACTACATTGAAAAACAAGGAACTCATGAAATATTAATCAAAATGGGTAACTCTGGAGGACATTATGCTGAGTAAAATATCTCAGTCACAAAAGGACTGCATAGTGCCACTGTTGTAAAATAGGACTGACCTCGGAGTGGGAGAAGACTTACAAAGATGGGATAAATTATGTATATTGCATTGAAACAGATGACAGAACTGTTAAAAAAGGATTTATGATTAGGTATCACTGTCATGACAGGAGTCCAGAACAAAAGCTGCACAGTGAACTTGAGGGAGTGATTGTTTAAGAATGAAAGAATTTTTCTTTTACTTTTCAAAGAAAAGAGAGAAGATGGGCAGGGAGGTTGGGCAGGGAGAAAAGTGCGACAATGAATGAATGGAAATCCAAAGTCTCTGTAAATTTTCATTGTTGTTGTTGTTGTTGTTGTTATTGTTATGTGCCATCGAGTCATTTGCAACTAATAGCGACCCTATGTACAACAGCCCTAAACCCTGCTCTATCCTGTGCCAATCGCATGGCCTCTGACACACCCATCCTGATTACCCCAGTCACTGAATCAATCCACCTCATAGAGGGTCTTCTCCTCCTGCGCTGTCCCTCCACCTTACCAAGCATGATGTCCCTCTCCAAGGACCTGTCTCTCCTTACAACATGTCCAAAATATGTCAGACGAAGCCCCAGAATCCTTGCCTCCAAGGAGTAGCCTGGTTTAATCCTCTCCAGGGTGAATCTGTTTATTTTCTTGGCAGTCCAGGGTACATTCAATACTTTTCTCCAACACCACAGCTCAAAGGCATCAATTCTCCTTCTATCTTCCCTAGTCATTGTCTAACTCTCTGATGCATAACAAGTGATTGCAAAGACCATGGACTGTATCAGGTGCACCTTAGTCTCCAGAGAGACAACGTTGCTCCTGAGTACTTTAGAGAGGTCCGTAACAGCAGACTTTCCCATCGCGATACGTCTTTTGATTTCCTGGCTGCTGGTGCCAAGAGTGTTGACAGTGGAGCCGAGCAAACTGAAGCTGTGAACAATCTCAATCTCTTCACCATCCATCCTGATGCTACCAATTGGTCCAGTGGTGAGAATCTTTGTCTTCTTGACATTGAGCCTCAGTCCATACTGAAGGCTGCAGTTCTTGACCCTCTGCAGCAAGTGCATGAGGTCTTCCTCAGTTTCAGGAAGCAGGGTTGTGTCGTCTGCATAATGCAGATTGTTAATAGATCTTCCACTAATCCTGACGCCACACTTCTCCTGATAGAGCCCAGCCTCTCGGATAATCTGCTCTGCATACAGGTTGAAAAGGTATGGAGTTAGGACACATCCCTGGCATACACCCTTCCCAATTTTGAACCATGAGGTGTTACCTTGCTCTGTTCTAATGACTGCCTCTTGGTCCAAGTATAGGTTTCGCATTAGCACGATTAAATGTTCTAAACATTCAGATTAAGACAGAGTAGGAAGAAGGATTGGCCATCCACTTCTGAAATAGCAGGCCTCTGAAAACCCTATGTACAACACAGAACAAACTTTCATTAAAATTAATTTTAAAAAAGTTTATAGTAACAATGAATTAAAGAACTGAAAAACACATTCAGGCCTCGTGTCCCAATGCTTGAAAGATGCTATGGGCAATGTAATGAATGACCCAGAAAGCATCAAAAGAGATGGAGGGAATATACAGAGTCACTGTAACAGAAAGAATTGACTGACTCTGAAAAATTTTAGGACATACAATATGCACAGGAGCAAATGGTAATGAAAGAGGAGTGGAAGCTGCATTGAAGGCATTGGCAAAAAAATAAGGCCCCAGGAATTGATGGGATACCAATTGACTTATTTCAATAAACAGAAGCAGCCTCGGATGCATTCACCAGTCTATGCAGGAAATTTGGAGGCAGTTCTCTGGCCAATGGATTGAAAGAGGTCTATATTTGTTCCTATTCCCAAAAAGGGTGATCCAATTGAATGTGGAAATTGTTGAACAATATCATTGATTATCACATGCTAGCAAATATTTCTGAAGATCATGCAAAAACAGCTTGAACAGTGTATAGACAGATAATTTCCAAAAATTGAAGCGGGATTTAGAAGAGTCCGTGGCACCAAGGACATCATTGTTGAAAGTAAGGAATACAGAAGAACAGCAGAAGAATGTCTATTTGTGCTTATTGCCTACGCAAAGACATTTAACTGTGTGGATCATGACAAGTTGTGGCTGACCCTGAGAAGAATGGGAATCCCAGAACACTTGATTTTGTGTGAGGAACCTATACCTGGACCAGGAGGCTGTTATGCAAACAGGGCAGGGGAGCACTGCATGGTTTGGAACTGGGAAGGAAGTATGTTAGGTATGCATTCTGTCTCCATACCTGTTCAATCTATATGCTGAACAAATTAACCAAGAAGCTGGACTCTATGAAGAGGAATGTAGCATCAAGATTGGAAGTAGACTCATCAATAACCTGCATTATGGAGAAAACACAACCTTGCTTACTGAAAGTGAGGAGGATTTGAAGCACTTATTGCAGAAGATCAAGAAATGCAGCCTTCAGTATTGTGTCTCAGTATCAAGAAAACAAAGATTCTTACCACTGGACCAAAAGGCAGTGTCATGATGGGTGGAGAGGAGACTGAAACTGTCAACAGCTTCATCTTGCCTGGATTCTTGATACAAGCAGTCAGGAAATAAGGAGACACACTGGCACATTCCAACAGGAAAATCAGCAGTTAGAAATCTTTCCAAATCATTAAAGAGCAGTGATGTCAGTTTGAAGACTAAGGTGCATCTGATTCAGGCCATGGTCTTTCTGATTACTAGTTATGTGTCTGAGACCTGAATGAATAAGGATGACGGGGGAAAAAATTGATGCCTTTGAGCCATGGTGTTAGAGAGAAGCACTGAACATTTCATGGACAACCAAGAAAATGAATGGGTAACTCTTGGAGAGGGTGCAGCCAGAGTGCTCTTTGGAGGCAAGCATGATGAGTCTTCACCTAACAAACTTAGAACATATTAATCGGAAGTGCTATTCCTTGGAGAGGGACATGATGTTGGGAAGGGTGGAGGGTCAGCAAAGGAAAGAAAGACCTTCCACCAGGTAGACTGACAAGGTGACTGCTGCAAAGGGCCCTTGCGTATCAGGTAGTGTGAGGATGGTGCAGGACAGGACTGGTTTCAGATCTTTTGTTCATGGGGTTGCCATGAGTCGTACTCAATTCCATGGCACCTAACAACAACAATAATAAATGAATGAAAATCCAACTTTTCTGTAAAATCGTTAAAATCACAATAAAAAAGGACATAAAGGTTTTATTATAAGAAAAAAACAGAGAATCAGAAAAACATTCCTGTATATAATGATAGTGTGTCAGAAAAGCATCACCATAATATAATAAAAACGATAACATTTATGTCAAAAGGAGCTACAACACGCTAAAAAAAAATCACACAAGACATCAAAGGACAACATAAATCAAAAATAGAAAAATGTACAAATGAAGTGATGAACTCACGAAAGCATGGGAAATAAAAGGAAAAACATCTCAGATATGACAACTAAGCACAAGAACAAATAAGCAGAACAGAAAGAGAGGTATCAGGGCTGAAGACTGACAGAGGGGAAAAATTATAAATTGGTAAAAATCTGTGCATAATAACTAGTAAACCGTGTATGGAAACCCAAGAGGGAAAGTGGTGGGCACAGAAGAGTGAGTGAGATGGGGGACATCATAGGATCATACAATTTTGTGGTTGGAAGAAAAAGAGGTAAAGGTAGTAGGAAAGATCCTGTGAGCTTCTGGAAAAACAGGTAATGATGGGCATGGTTTAACAGTGATTGATTTTATAAAATATAATGAATGAGAACGATTGTATCAAGCACAACGTGAATGAAGGACAGAGTTAAACACAATGTATACAAACTTTGTATGCAAACCAAGACAACTTTTTTTTTTAATTTTTAAATCTATGTATATATTTCTAAGTATCTTTACTGCAGGTGAGTCACAGTCAATTTAAAACCATACAGACATATAACTTGCAACAATGAATGAATGGAAATCCAAAATCTCTGTAAATGTTCATTAAAATTAATAAAATAAAATTTAAAAAATATATATAACTATAGTTTTCCTATCAGAAGCCTCAGGTGATCTCCAAAAATGGTTTGCTACTCCCCTTACCTGGGAAACCCCAGAAACTCATGCAAATCAAGAGGCTCATATCTGCAGGTCCATTTTAAGAACTCCTGAGAAACTGCCCAGGCCATCAAGAGTATGCATATCCAGAAAGCCACTAAATAACTGAAAGATGTCACTGTGCAAAAGCAGTGTGTGTCATTCCGACGTTACAATGGTGGGGTTGGATACAGGATTGGTGCCCCAAAAAGAATGCCGAGTTTTTGCTGCATAAGTTTAAAAACTCAGAAAGTAATGCTGAACTTAAGGACTCAGATGTTGATTCTCTGGTCACTGAACACATGCAGGTGAACAAAGCTCCCAAGATGCACTGTTACACGTACAGAGCTCAGGTCACATTAACCCTTACATGAGCTCCCCTGCATACTGAGATGATCCTTACTGAAAAGAAACAGGCTGTTCCTAAACCTGAAGAGGAGGTTGCCAATAAAAAAAAGATCTCCCAGAAGAAATAAAACCTTATGGCTCAGGAATAAATGCTTTGCCATCAAATAAAATTAAAATAGCTCTTAAAAAGCTTTTTAAAAATTCAAAAAACCCAGAAAATAACATAATTATTGCCAACTTCACACTTAACGGTGAAATGTTGAAAGTTTTTCTCAAACTGGAGAAAAGGATAAGGATTCTAACAATCACCAATCCAACAATTCAACAAGAAAGGAAGGTATAAGGATTGAAATGAAACTACCTGCTCATAACATGATTGCACACTTAAAAAATTACAAAACCACCCAATAAATTATTATATATACACATATTCATTCTGAGTTATTAAGAGCTCTGGAGGACTAGTGGTAAGAACCTGTACTGCAATCCTCAAAGAACACAGTTCAAATCCACTATATGCTCTGAGGGAGACAGATGGGCAATCTCCTCTCATGCAATTAAGTGCCTCTGAAAATCTGCTGACGAGCCAATTTCGACTTGATAGCAAATAACAACAATTGGGTTCTTCAGCAGTATGTATTATCATTATTATATACTAAACTATTAGAACAGCTAAGTTATTTTAGCTATAAGGTCAAATTTCAAAAGTTACCTATACTTCACTATATCCATATTTGTTGTTGTTGTTATATCTATATTTAGAAAATAAAATTTAAAAGTCATTTATAAGGGTATAAAGACCAAATAATCAAGAACAAATCTAAGCAAAGATGGGCAAGACTTCTACAATGACACTCAGAATAACTTAGAGAAATTACAAAAGTCCTAAATTAAATGTAGGAATACTCCATGTTTATTAACTAGTGTTCTTCTTGTGAAGACTAAATATTATAAATAATCAATTCTCCTATATTTAACTACTGAATAAATTAAACCCTACTCAAAATTGGCAGTATCATGATAGACAGTGATAAGACTGAGATTGTTAACAGCTTCAGTTTGTTTGCCTCCACAATCCGCATTCTTGGTACCAGCAACCAGGAAATTAAAAGACAAATTGCATTGGGAAAGTCTGCTATCAGAGACCTCGCCAGAGTACTGAAGAGCAATGATGTCAGTCTGGAGACTTAGGTGAACTTGATCCAGGCCATAGACTTCACAATTACTTGCTATGCATCAGAAAGCTGGACAATGACTAGGGATGATAGAAGAAGAATTAATGCCTTTGAGCTGTGGTGCTGGAGAAGAGTACTGAATATATCATGGACCGCTAGGAGAACAAACAGGTTTGTCCTGGAGAGGGTGCAAGCAGGCTGCTCCTTGGAGGCAAGGATTCTGAAGCTTCCTCTGGCATAATTTGGACATGTTGCAAGATGGGATCAGTCCTGGAGAGGGACATCATGCTTGGGAGGGTGGAGGGACACTGCAGGACAGGAAGACCCTCAATGAGATGGACTGATTCAGTGACTAGGGTAGTGGGTATATGTATGTGAAAGACAGTAAGATTGGCACAGGATAGACCAGGGTTTGGGGCTGTTGTATATAACGGTCACTACGAGTTGCAAGCAATTCAATTGAACATAACAACAACAACAACAACAACTCAAAATCCTAGCAGGATGTTTTGAGAATATTAACAAGCCAATTAAGAAATGATATTAAACTATTAAGACTAACAAAAATCCTTAAAACAAAGTGGAGAACTTAATCTTTCAGATATTAAAACATAAAGTTTGAGTAATTCATTTGGATAAGAAGGACAGTCCTTCACATAGGAACATTTCGTTCACGAAAACTGGCAGAGAAGAAAGGATAATCTTTACAAGAAACAGCATAAGGTCCATTAAATATTCACGTGGAAAAGGGGGTATAGCAAGCTTTCTCTCATCGTATACGAAAATAATTCTTTAAAGGTGAAATGCAGAGCAAAATTAAGTGTCAAAACTTTTTACATTTTCTAAAAGATCATATAGGCAGAAACCTTGACAAGCCTGAGAAGGGAAAGATTTTTTTTTTTAAATACAATACAAGCAGCACTGATCATATAGTTGCTGTTGCTATTAAATGCCATCAAGTTGGTTAGAACTGACTCACAACTGACCTTCCAATAGTTTTCAGAAGCTACAAACTGCACAGGAAGGTAATCCCTCTCTCCCTCAGAGCAGCTGTCTTTGGACTGGCAGTATAATTCCTTATCCACTAAGCCACAGAGCTCCCTAATCACTGACACTAATCTACTAATTAACTAGACTATATTAAAAGTATACACTTGTATTCAGGGAAAGATACCCTTAAGACAGAAAATTAAAGTCCAAAGTGTTAACAATAACTGGAGTGATTTGACAAAAATATTAGGAGAAAGTAAGTTTATGTTATAGGAAGTGGAACAATTCAGAAAAATAGAATGAGGAATGGATGCAAACTCGAAAAATGTAACTGGTGTCACTGAATCATACAAGTAAAAAAAAAAAGTAAAAAAAAAAAAAAAGAATCATACAAGTAAAAATGGTTGAATTTTGTCCATTTTGATGTGTACAATAATAAATAAATACAAATGTATTTTAATATAGGAAAACTAAGTCACAGAATGGGACTAAATAACTGTAATCCATATAACCATAAAAAAGTTTATATAGAGAATTCACAAAGAACTTTTGTAACAGAACAGGATAACCAAATAGCCAATAAATACGTAAGATGCCCAACTTTGTTAGCACTCAAAGGTAAATTAAAATCACAATAATATATACTAAAGAACCACCCAGAATCACTACAATTAAAAAGACATGTCATATTGAGAGTTGGTAAGGATGTGGAAAAAGAGGAACTCTCACACATCACAAGCTGTGATATTAAATGTTCAGCCAAACTGGAAAAGTGTTTCACATTTTTCACATACTTATGTACATACTTTATCTCATATATACAGTCTCTTTCATTGCCATTGAGTTGGGACCACGTTATAGCTGGTCCTCCAGAAGGTTTTTGGAAGCTGTACACAGCATAGGAGGAAAATTAATATCCATCTTTCCCCCGAGAAACTGCTGGTGGTGGATTAAAACTACCAGAAAGGCACTGCCTTTGAGTGAGTATTGCCTCTTCCTATGGGCTAATCCTGGACTTCCGGCAGTTCTCTGCTGATGTGCTGTTCTAATCGTTTTTGGATGATCTTCAGCAGAATCTTGCTTGCATGTGAAATCAATGACACTGTT
>NW_006399866.1:10127267-10127842 GCF_000299155.1 Elephantulus edwardii | reverse complement strand
CTGGCTTTGACAAGCACTGTGGCAATTGGACAATTAAAACAGACATGGGGTGGGGAAAGAAGAACGAACTGGGGATGAGGGTGGAGAAAACAGTGTAGCAATGAATGAATGAAAACCCAAAATCTCTGTAAATGTTCATTAAAACTAATAAAATTTAATAAAAAGAAAAGAAAAAACACCAGTTTCAAAAAGTCCGGTGCATTAGCATAACTCAAGCAACCACTTAAGCTTACCTTGGAGTACAGACAGGGATACGAGTACATATACATATATAATAAAAACACAAAAACTAAGCTATTCTTGAATCATTTTATAAAGGCTGCAAGCACAATTTAGAAGCCTTCATCCTATGAATGCCAAGTTCATGCCATGTCTCAAGGTCAGAATTCTCTTCATAAATACCTCCCAGGAAAAGGTAAAAAATGAGAACATTTTAAAACATTTCAAATGTAGAGACGACAGAAAAACAGTGCACATGTATTCTGAATTCAGCTAATGTGACTTGGTAGTGTAAAACATCCAAATGAATGCAACAGAGACTTCGGGTTTCCATTCATTCACTGCTGGACTTTTCT
>NW_006399866.1:10121217-10127167 GCF_000299155.1 Elephantulus edwardii | reverse complement strand
GCTGTTGTGCATAGGGTCGCTATGAGTCGGAAATGACTCGCTGGCACATAACAACAACAACAACAACATGGGCTAATCCACTAGCACTCCCTATCAAAATAACTAAATACATATGGGAGCTGTGGTAGCTCAGCAGGTAAGGAGTTACACTGCCAACCCAAAGGCACAAGGTTGAGAACTACCAGATGCTTTCCAAGAGAATGGTGGGCAATCTCCTCCTGTGAGATTCATTGCCTCTAAAAACCCCAAGAGATCAGCTAAGAATCAGTTCCAACTCAACAAAAGGTAACAATGTCAAAATCAGAATGAAATGATGAATGATGTTAGAAGATGCGGCTCTTTTTAGGAAGAAGAGATATAAGCTTGTGATAGGGAGGGCACTAAAGAGTCATTTACAAGTCACTAAAAATATTCTCCTAACCTGGGTTACACGAATATTCCAACTTCATGATAATTTATCAAATCAGGATGCTCATTTATGATTTCTCTATTTTCCTGTTTGGTTCATGTGATTCATTTTCTTGAGATAGTCTTTTTTTTTTTTTTTTTTGTAGTAGTAGTAGTAGTCTGGAACTGAATCTGAAATACCTTAGAGGTCTGCCTAATGGAGTTCTTTACAATATCTTTTTTTAAAAAATTTTCTTCTTACTTGTTTACAAAGTTTGAATATATGGTTTTTCACAAAAGATCCTTCCCATTTCCTTCACCTCACCCACCCATTGAATTGTGCACCCCTATGATTAACACCCTACCTACCTACCCATACTCACTCTTCTATTTACACCCTCCTCCTTGCCTTGGATCCTCATACTCATTTTACACTAATGGTTTTATACAGTATTTGTCCTTCTGAGACTGAGTTAGTTCAGTCAGCATAATGTTCTCCAGTTCCTCTCAAGATGGTAATTTACAAAATCATTATTACTGCATGCTACATAGTATTTCATTGTATGAACGTATAACAACTTCTCAATCCATTTGTTTGTGGACAAATGATGTGGACATCTGGGGTGCTATAAACATTGGTGTACAAGTTTCTGTTTGAGGCTCAGTTCTCATTTTCTTGGAGTATAGTCCAAACAACAGAATAGCTGAGGCATGTGGAATTTCTAAGTTCAGCTTTTTGAGGAAACCCAAAACTGCCTTCTAGAGTGATGGTACCACTGTACAACACAATCCTACCAACAAGGTAAAAAGAGTTCCTATCTTGCCACACCCTCTCCAACATTAATTACTTGCTGTCCTGCAAACTTTGTCATCGCTACTAGAGTGAGATGGTATCTCATTGTGATTTTTTATTTGTATCTCTCTAATTGCCAGTGATTTGGAGTATTTCTTTGGAGTATGTCTGTTGGCCAGCTGAATATTATCCTCTGTGAAAATTCTTTCCATGTCTTTTGCCCATTTTGTAATTGGGTTATCAGTCTTTTTACTGTGGAGGCCAGGAATATCCTATAAACTTTTATTATTAGACTCTTGTCTGAGATGGTATTGTCAAATGTTTGTTCCCAGTCAGGTTTTCTTTTCACCCTATTGGAAAAAGCTTTTGATGAACACAGGGATTTAATTATTAGAAGGCAGAGCTAGTAGGCCAAGTTAGTAGAGTGGCAGTATATAAGATCAATATCTAAAAATCAGAGGGATTCCTCTACAGTGACAAAGAGAACTCAGAGAAGGAAACCAAGAATGCACTATCATTTAAAATATCCAACCACTAATTGAGATACTTTTGAGTGAACCTAATTAGAGATACAAAAGACCTATATAAAGAAAACTACAGAATATTTCTGCAAGACACAATAAAAGACTTAAAGAAATGGAAAAATGTGTCTTGTTCATGGATAGGAAGACTCAATATTGGGAAAATGACAATCTTATCAAATGCAATCTACATATTCAATGCAATCCCAATACAGTTATCAAATTCATTTTTCAAGGAGATTGAAAGGAAAATTGTCAAGTTTATCTGGAGAGGCACCTGAGTAAGCAAAATACTTCTGAGAAACAAAAATGAAGTGGGAGGTATAGCACCCCTTGACTTCAAAACCTACTGTACTTATGCTGATCTTTTTGCTACAATATTGTGATGATTGGGTTTTGTAAACTTGTGTCCATCTTGTGAGAATAATCATTAAAACAAAAGGAGGAAAGTAAAAAAAAACCTACTGTACAACGGTAGTAGCATATTGTACTGGTACAATGGCAGGCACATAGATTGATGGAATAGAATTGAGAATACATAAACAGATCCAGCTATGTCAACTGATGTTCAACAAAGAAATAAAACCTATCAAATGAGGAAATGACAATCTATTCAACAAATGGTGCTGGCAAAACTGGACTGTTACCTGCAGAAAGCTGAAACAGGACCCACATCCCATACCATAAACAAAAATCACCTCAAGATGGATAAGAGACTTGGGAGTAAAGCCCAAAACCACAAAGTTCATAAGAGACAAACTGGAATCAAGATTAGAATCTCAAATCTACATTATAAAGTTTTGAGGGTTGTTAAAACATAAAAACCAAAAGCAGATTATTGTAAAAGTTGAAATTGTTGTATTACCTCAATTTGCCAGTTAACTTTCTTCTCCAAAACTCCTTGGTGAAGAAGAAGGAAAAAAATTAAATTCCCTATAGTAAGTAGTTAAATGTATTATTACTGTTAGGTGCCACTGATATAAGGAATAAAGTTTATATGACCATATGAATAAAGATCTGAATCCCTTCCTATTCTGTGCCATCCTCTCAATCTCTGATATGTTTTAGCCTATTGCTATAGTCAATGTGTTCTGCCTGGTTCTTTTCTTTTTCCTTCACCAACCCTCCACTTTTCCAAGCATGATGTCCCTCTCCAAGAAATGGCCTCTCCTAGCAGCAAAGTCTTTGAGACAAAGCTTTATCATATTTGCCTCCAAGGAGCACTCTGGCTGCACTCTCTGAAAGACTTTTCTGTTTGTTCCTGATTAAGGGTCTCACCAATTCCTAAGCACCAGGATATGTTCAGAGATTAAAAGGCACAGTATATGGAGCTAAGAAATGAGTTATCAGAAAAAGTCATCATCAGCTTCAGAAATGCTTTAGTTTTTTCAGATTCTGAATTGATCTCCACATATGATTTAACCTGAGGGCAAAAATAAGCAATATATTTTTCTGTACCAAAGTTATCAGTAGACAAATAAGAGAAATTCATTTTTCAGACTTTAAAAAAGAAATCTGGCAACTAGCAAATGAATCTGAAAAGAAACTAAAGCAGATGCAGTTGACTTTTTAAAAAATTTAACTGCTTTTAAAAGAAAGTACTTCATTTTTATACTCTGAAATAAATCATTTCAAACTCCTCTGCTAATAGAGATACACTTCTTCAAAATTTAGCAAGCACGCAAAAGAATTAATTTATTCAACATATTCTCTTATCATTGCCATTGAGTCAAAACTGACTCAGATTTGACCCTCCAGCAGGTTTCAGAAACTGTAAATCCCACAGGAGGAAATAGTCCTTTCTCTCACAGACCCTCCGGGTGGATTTGAACCACCAGAGAGGTGTGAGCTTTTGGGTGGCATCACAACTCCTTTAGGACTAAGCTAACATCCAGCAACAAGTGCGGTGGTGTTGTGTGCCATGAGTTGGAACCTGACCATCACTGACGCTCCAGTGGGTATTCAGAGTTAGTAAATATATGGAGGAGACTGCATATCCTTCTCAGTTGGTATATGTCAACCACATGCCTTTGGGACAGCAGTGCAGCTTCTTACCACTAGGCCACCAGAGCTCTCTAAAAGCAACTGCAGTCATCATTTACTGAGTATTTGCCATGAGCTTGGTAAGCACTCAAAACATTCATTTTATCTCACAAAAACACGGAGAAAAGATGGGATTGTTTAGATGAGAGAACTGAGGCTTAGAAAAGTCAATTTATTCAATTCACCCAGTAAGTAGCTAAAGCTGGCATTCAACAGGTTTCTTAGTTTTGTTGAAAGATCAATTTTCTGTTTATATTTTCTATTTGTGTCATGTGCTTTATCTAAAAGAGTCACTCCAAGCATCATAAAGTGCAGGGAATGTGCACATTTACACATGTGCAAGCACACACCCAGAAGAGTGTTAAAGATGCAAAACAGTACTCAAATCTGCAAACCCCTTGGGTAGCACTGCACCCGAAAAGTGTTTTAAATTTGCTCCAAGAAACAAAACGGACTTCTCAATGATAGACGAGCAAGCCAAAGCACTTCATATAGTAAGTCTACAAAGCATTAACTGGATTAATTAGCAAGGGATTTGAGAAGCAGCTTGGAGCTAGGAAATCAAAACACTAAATTGTTTAAATACTTTGGCAAAAGATCAAGGTTTCTAGGCAGCACTGGGTATCCTTCTATCCTTTTCCTTCCATGTTTTAACACATTTAACCTGTCTTAGGTACTTTTTCATGAGATATGAGTAACATTGTCAAAATACCAAAAAGAAAGTGAATTTAAAAAATACTGCAAGCTGTTACCAATTCTGCCAACAAGTGAGCACCCAGGCAACATTAATTTCAAATCAATCGCTTAGGACATAAACAGCTCTTATCACCAGTAAACTCTTCCTCTAAAATAACTTGCTTTAGACAGAGAAGAGAAGAGGAGGAGGGAGGAGGGGAAGGAAAAGGAAAAAGAGAAGCAAATGTCTCTTCTGTTATGCTTGGTGAACTAGCCAGAACAAAGAAATAAAATAAAAGAGGAGAAGAACCAAATAGCAAATTTAAAAAAAAAAAAAGAATCCTAGCTAGATGAATGCTTGGAATGCTAAAGAACAGCACTATCATTTAGAAATAACGAAGGGGAAGTGGTCAGGATAGGCACACTGGCTGAATGGGTTTCTGGTTTCCAGGAAGTAAGAATTTTTACAACCCGATTGATTTTCACAAACACATATGGCTGCAAAATGGATAAAAGAAAGCTTTCAGCTACACAAACATGGAGGGAAATCTGTTGTTCCTCTGGAATTGAAAGTAGTTTTATGATGGCAAAACAGACATAATAGACAACCCAACCAAAGACACTAACAAATATTCAATCATAATGATAAGATCAAAAAACATAGCATTCTTCCAAATGTTAAGCCAAAACCTTTCAAAAAACTACTAATTTCCTTCTTTATCTTGTATATTTCTGAATTTTCCTATTAAGTTTCATAAAAGATTTGAGGAAATATGAGTTCCTTTCTACAGCAAATGCTTTCAAAATGCCTCTTCTCCATCACATACTTCATTTATTCCAGGGTAGAAAAAGCAATGCCTTAACTTCCCATTAAAATACATTCTGATAACTATTAATTAGATCCACTGATGTTTCTATACAGATAGGGCTTAAAACTTGAGTTTTCCAGCTATTTTGAAGAATCTAACAAAAGCAGTGTGATCAGTAGGGGCAGTTTTCTTAACCTCCATGAAACCTATTTCCTAATCAATAAAATGAAGCATGTGCTCTATTATGCAGTTATAAGGATTAAAGATCATGTGTGTATTCGGCAGGATGTCTGACACAGTAGGTGTTGAGCAGTTACTACAGTCATCCCTCAGCATCCAAGGGGGACTGGTTCCAGGATCCCCACAAACACCAAAATCTGCAGATGCTCAGGTCCTTTAAATAACATAGCTTAATATTTGCATATAACCTACACACATCCTCCCGTATACTTTAAATCATCTTTAGATTGCTCATAATACCTAATAAAATGTAAATGCTATGTAAATTGCCCTTTAAGCTCCCTCTTAGCCTTTGAGGGATTGCTTTAACCACTTAATTACTTTTTCCCATACAATATGTTCATACCATGGTTGGTTGACTTCATGGATACAGAACCCAAATAGATACAGAGGGCCAAATGTATTATTATTTACTCTTTACTCTAGACACATGGTATAGTAAGTCAAAGCTTACTCTAAATTATAATTTTAATATATTTTAT
>NW_006399866.1:10119355-10121117 GCF_000299155.1 Elephantulus edwardii | reverse complement strand
TTATTTCTAATACTATAAATTAACTATAAATTTCAAGGTTATTACAAACTTTTGCTAAAATCAGAAATGTGAGCAGTTATTCAATAATGAACTCATAACTAGCAGATTATCAAACTCATTCATTGCTATGAAGGTGGAACCAACCCATAACTGACCTCCAGAGAGCTTTCAAGAGGCTATACATTTATTTTTTAAAAAACCACACACACAACACATGGGAAGAGACTGCCTGCCCTTGGGTTGGCAAATTTTAAGAGGGCGCAATATATGGATCTGGCCAAAATTTATTCCAGTACATCCAAGGCATTGTATCTTCAAAAAGTTTGTAGTATTTTCACAAAATAATCATGAAGAAAGGCTAATGGGTAATAATATGTGCCCTTGTTCTCAAATGAATTCATAAGAGTGAGGCAATGAGGAAGTTCACTTTTCAATCAAGGTTATATATATTTCCAGGCTATGGATGTTTTATTTACAAATTATAAAAGTCAAAAAGTTTATTTTTTCAGCTAAAATTATAAAGAAGAAAACATAGTAAAAAAAGTACTAATGTATATTTTTCAATAAAAAGGAATGAATGTATGATAAAATTTCCAAATGAAAAAGACCAAGAACAATCAGGTAAACTGTATTATACTTTGAATCCAAATTTTAATATTATATCTTGAAAAAAAATTCATGTGACTTAATATCATGTTACTAATTTCAAGTTTAAGAAAACACAAAGTATCATTGTTTATAACACATTTCTACATAGTTACATCTTCTAAAAAATAATTTTTGCTATCTTCTTTTGTTTGCCTTTGAGTTGGAACAGACTTATTGCTGAACAAGCCCTCAGAGGGTTTTCTGAAGCTGTAAACCTCACGGAAGGAGACTGCCCATCCTCCTCCTGAGGAGCACCTGGTGATTTGAACCAATGGCTTTTGGAATTACAGAGAAGCTTCTTACCAATAGAAATCATTTAGTCATAATTACAAAATTCAGCAACTTTCAAAAGAAGTTTCAAAAGAAATCTGACTGGTGCTTTTTTAAAAAGCAAAACAAACTACAGGCTCTCAAGTCAATGAGCCATCATCAGGTACAGGGTTATAAATCTTTAGTAGAAGATTGTTTAGCTTTCTCTCTTAGAGCAGCTAGTAGAGTGGAAATGCCAACCATTCAGTTGTCAGTCTGACACACTATGCACTATGCCATTAGAGCTCCTCTCTGCTTCGTTTAACAGCAGTCAAGTAAAAATGAAAGGGCAAAAATATGTGTTTGTAGCACAAAACAGTTAAAACTAGTTTTTTGTTACCTTCTATATTTCCCTTCAAAATCTCTTTACATTTATGTAAGTTGACTATTGAATATCTACTATGAGTATGGTTCTTTAAATTTCTTATTATCATTACATTTCTCGTGCGATTAAAAATAATCCCATGAGATGGGTGAAAATAATTCTGTATTGTGGATTAGAAAACTGAAATTAAAAAGACACCTGAATGTCTTACACAAGTATTTTCATTGATTCATTTAATCACTAAGAGCCCAAAATGTAAACTCTACTTGTAATGTAAAGTCTATGCTGGTTACACTATGGATACTGCTTCCTCTAACACTTCCTCCACTGCTTGCCTCCAATTCTTGCTGTAATTAAAATAATCAAAGGGGTACACTGCTACACTACATTCAGACATCAGTATCTCATCACTCAGCAAAGATATTTCACAATTACCCCCTTGCCTGCTCCCAAAAGAGCTGAGCAGCTTTCAACAGATCT
>NW_006399866.1:10075980-10116940 GCF_000299155.1 Elephantulus edwardii | reverse complement strand
TGGGGTATATTCCCAGTAGTGGAATTGCTGGGCCAAATGGTATCTCTATTTGCAACTTTTTGAGAAAGCGCCATACCACCTTCCACAGTGGTTGCACCAACATCTACCTTATTCTTATACAGTTCCTATCCTTATCAATTGTTTATGACTGAGTGTACATTAAAGAAACACATGTTGCAGAAGACTATGCTATTGTTATGTCCCATTAAGTTGGCTGCAACACACAGCTCCCCTATGAACAACAGATCTGAAGCTGATCCTATCTTATGCCTTCTTCACCATCTTTAATATATTTAAAATCCACTGTAACCATCACCATAACAAATCATCTTGTTGAGGGTCTCCTCTTTCATGCTAACCCTCCACCTTTCCAAGCAAAATAACCATTTTCAAGGACTGGCTCCTAACAACATGCCCAAAGTATATGAGGCAAAGTTTCACCATCCTTGCTTCCAAGAAGCACCCTGGCAGCCCTTTCTCCAAGACAGACTTGTTTGTTCTTGTGGCAGTCCATGAGTTTTTGAACAGTTTGACTTTAGTCACTGTACAACTTTGAGATGCATAACAACTTATCAAAAAGACCATGGCATGGATCAATCGCACATAAGTCTTTAAATTAACATCCTTGCTTTTCAGCACTTTGGAGAGGTCCCTGACAGCAGATTTTCCAGCTCCTTTAGCTTTACACCAAACCTCTAAATGAGTCCCACTAATAATCCCATTTCACAAGTTAAAAAAAAAACAAAGATAAAATGCACAGCCTACTGTGACACAGTTATAAATTGCTGAATCTGAACTAGAAATTACTTTTAACTAAACCATACTGAAGCAAAAGCTTGTTTCAACAGAGAATATCAGCACTACAGAAGCACTGTTTTTAAACAGAGATCACAAATAAGCCTATTTTTCTGAAGGCAACATGGCATCCTGAGAAAAGACAGGGCTTAAGTCAAATCACCAGTCACCTATCTATTAGTAATCTCTTTGTGTCTTGGTTTGCAGCATCTATAAGAAGGGCAATAATCCATCTGTCATATGTCCAGGAGAAAAAAAAATATGCATACATACGAACATGCATATGCACAGAGGTAAAGCAAATAAAAGCATAATAAATGTTGTCTTGTTGCTGTTATCATCATCATGCTGTTAACTCAAGCCTTGAGCTTTGCTTCATTTTAATACTCAAGAATATGAGAAGAAAACTATTAAGCTAGCTGACAAGCAGCTGCATAATCTTTATTTTTTATCTGCAACTAAATAGGCCCAACTCATGAAACTTCATGTTCAACAAATATCTCCAAAATATTTCCCAGTTACACAGCATCACGTGACTGATCATGATCCACAACTTTTCACTGGCTGGTTTTGGGGCAGTAGACAGTCAGGCATTTCCTCCTAGTCTAACGTAAGTCTGGGCATTCTGTTGAAAACTGTTCACCAGCATAACAACATACAAGCCTCCATGGATAGAAAAATGGCAACTACACATGAGGTGATACATTGGCAAAAAAAAAAAAAAATCAAACCTCAGTCTTTTGTATGGAAGGAAAGGGTTGAACCACCACTGCAGAACCTACCAGTACTTTTTAACCAAGTCAATATGAAATTGAAATGTTCACAACAAATGGTCATAGCAAGTCACTAGTCAAAATAAATGAAACTCAAAACTTACAAAAACTTCCTATAAAACTGTATCAGATATTCCCTCCAATAACTCAATTTAAAAATCACCTAAATAAATGCATTTCTTTTCCTAAACTCCATTTCCTTCCAGTTTGTAAGCAGGATCCAATTATGGCCTTGGATTCTGGAGGAACCTATTCGGAAACATCCACAAGAATATCACGTCACCTGCCGTCACTGGCATCCTTCAAAACCTGCTACTTCTTAAGTTTGCAAATACGGTAAACAACTGAAATAGTTCTACAGGAGCGGTACATATTTATTTATAAGGAACTACTTGGCTCATTAAATAGAAATAATTGTTTGAAAGTGTATTATATTCATAAAAAGCCGTAAATGCACAAAGGCTGTGTATTGTCATTCTTATTAACAGACACATTTCACTCTCTGCTCATCCAGAGCCTCCAGAAGAGAAGGGTACATAGCATCTGAGTGACCACAGGGATCACACAAGGCCTGGGCTGAACCACATGCTTGACCTTGGGAAAACACTCAGAAGGTGTCTGTTAGCTGTGGGAAGCCAAGCTTGAAAGACCATATAGCCTAAGCATGCCATTTGGAACCAAGGTAAGTCATAAACAAAGGAAACTGGTAAAGGTGTGGGGGTAACCCCACCAAGGCCATGATTAAAGAGATGGCTTTACTCTGGATCATGACTTTCCAGTTCCATTTTTGTCCTCATTAAGACTGGCTGTATTTTGCTTCATGTCCTTTACTGTACAACAGACCCCTTCACTCCATCTCTATCTGCCCTTCTTGAGCTACTTTAAGTGGCATTCTATTACGTGTGTCCAAGAAGACCTAAAAGGATATTAGCTTATTACGTGGCAGAGAGAGGGCTGGATTCCATTAAACGTATTTTAAACCAGACATACAAACCTTCTAAAATATCTGAGGTTAGCCAGGCATCCTCATGATTATAGCTCCCTCAAAAGACAGGCCAATTTTCCCTTAATCCACTTATCAAATAACTGTTACGGAAATAAACAGTATTTGACACATGACACTTTATTCTAATTTATCATCTAATAATAATTAAGCACTCAAAGCTTGCAATGAAAGCACAGCTCTGCAGTTCGTATTGTTCTTTTAAATGGAATAATTTGGAATCCTGTGAAGAGTTCCAACTTATAGCAGATTCCCTCATTCTTGTGCAAATATAATCTGTCTATCAACATACTAGCATTTCAATCACCCTCCCTTTTTTCCTAACTGGAAGAAGCTGTCTTCATTTATTCCTATTGAGCATCTACCATTTATGAATTATTTCTGAAGCAAAGCAGTAAAACTGGAATTTAAATTCAAGTAAATGAGAAACTGAAACTATTTTCAAAAATAAATGCAGGACATTGGTTACAGTTACAAACTCACAAATATTGTAAGTTCTTTAGTGATTAATTTATTTTAAATTGAATATCATTTCCTTTGCATTAAGTTGTCATAATAGTTGGAAACGGAAAACTAATCTTGTATGTCAAGGTTTCTTTGCCTTTTTTTTTTTAAAGAATCTTAGATCAATTTTATTCCCCAAGTAAATACAGCCACCACTCAAAAAAAATTTTTTTACGTCTCCTTTAAGCATCCCTTTAAAGCACTCACCATAAATGGTATAATTTGCCCTGGACATCATTAAAATGTAAAGTTAATGAGGATTCAGCTGAAAACAGAAAGAATGTAACCTATTTTCAGGCAAAAGTTCTAACACAGCAATCAGAGGAAAAAGCTCTTTGATGTTTCTTTGTCTCTTCTCATTAAATGGGGGTGTTGGGGGGGCTGGTCTCAGATTAAAAAAAATAAAAAAGGACTATTTAAACTAAAAATAAGAGCACCGAAGTTTAAACATGATAATTATAACAAAACTCCAATGAGGTCATCAGAGTTTTTTTTTTATGAGATAAACAAGCTATATATGAGAATAACACCACCTACCTGGCAAGAGTTGTTAACAAGGTTTGGAGACAATGCAAGTCAAGTGTGTAATGAAGTAAAAGACACATGGCAGGTACTCACTGATAAGAATTCTCTTCCTCTTTGTCTTTCTCTAGTCCCCAAAGGCCTAGCACAGTGCTGGCACAAAAACAGTCCTCAAAGAGTAGCCATTATTATCATCACATACGATGTTCTTTTTTCCTGCTGAAAAAATTCACTATATTAACCCTAACCTTCTTTCCAAGAATTATGCAGGACTCAGCACCTCCTGTCACTAGGCACTGGGGCATTATCCAAATAACCAGCATGGAGTAAACAGTACCGCGTGACATTTTATCATGTGAAGTGCCTGCACAGGTATAAATATTATATCCTCTCGGCTTTTATTGCCTCATTTTACAATTATACTACTAAAGAGCAAAATAGCATGCAGAATGTTAAGTAGCATTCTGCTGCCTGGAATTTCATCCCAAGGCTCCATTCAGAATAACAAATGTGGGAGCTATTTCATCTCTATTGTCAAGAAAGTCATCACCTTTACTTGGATATATACAAGGGTTCAGATTTCTGCAAGCCATTTTGTGCTAAGTGAAATTTTAAACCAAATGTGATAATTATGAAAAAAATGTCATTTAGAAAGTGTTATAGTGATTTCCAGAGAGGCCTTTCCCTGCACTGTTATTCTTATACAAATTCCACAATCCCAGTAAACAAAGCCTAATCAGCAATAAGTATGCCTATCACAGACGAGCCATCATTAAACACCACCAGGATTTCATATTTTTCTTCACCCAAACAAAAAATTTTTAAATCCAAATCTAAATGTTAAGAGACTTTCAAAATAATAAACGTTTGTCTAATAATTTCCATCTTAAAGTATGTTCACATAATTATGTTATTTTTACTGCTTTATTCATTGCACAAACAATTTTTGTTTAGTACTAGGCACTGATCATACAGTAAACAAAATAGAGGGTGATCTTACCATCACAGATTTAAGGTCCAGTGGAAAAGTTCAGACAAGCTAAAAACCACACAAATAACTCAATTATAAGTGACAATAAACACAAAAAGAGCAAACAGCATGAAAACAAATTTAGTTTGGGAAACTGAAAGCATGTCCCTGAAGATGAATTATTTGAGATGAGATCTTAAAGAGTGGCAATGAATGAGGAAAAGAGGTGAGATATGGTTTTAGGATAATTCTAGTTGATGTGGAGGAAAAACATCTACCTTTTTAAAGATACATGGATAAATTACTAAGATGATATTGACACACAGAATTTGGAAAGTAAAGGAGGTATGGAGGGGACAAGGATAAAAGTTCCCAGATAGTATGTCTAGCCCAATGCATAATGACCCTCCATTGGGTTTCCTGGTCTATAAATCTTTATGGGAGATTTTCCATCTTTCTTCCGAAGAGCAGTTGATGAACTGGAACTGTCAACCTTCTAGTTTGTAGGTCTGTGTGTTACCCACTATACTACCAGGGCTCCTTGACAGGCATAACTCACCCATTGACATCAAGTCAGTCCCAACTCACAGCAACCCTACATCAGGTTTCCAAAGTCGTAAATCTTAACAGGAAGAGACTGCCCATCTTCCTCCCTTGGAGCAGCTGATGGATGCAGTGCTAGAGATTCAGCCTTGGGTTAGTAACACAACACACTATGGACCACATCTTCAGATATCTGGAAATTCTTTAAAATATGTTGTTCTCTGGAAGAAAACCAGGCATTCATTGGAACTAGAAGGAAAACTATAAGTTAGGATTTAGTATTTTTTCATTTCAGGAAGCAGTGAGATATCCAAATCATTTAGGAACTTAGAGAAATGTTTCATTCATTCAACGTGCATTTTCTTACTATTACATATCAGGCCATAAGCTCCTCCGAAAACAATGCAGCACAGAGTTTGTCCCAAACTCCCAAGTCTCTGATCCACCTTGAGATGATTTTTGTGTATGGTGTTAGACATGGATCCTGTTTTTTCCGCTTTCTGCAAGTAGCAGTCCAGTTTTGCCAGCACCATTTGTTGGAGAAGCTGTCATTTCCCCTTCTGATAGATTTTCTTTGTTGAGTGTCAACTGACCACAGATAGTTGGGTCTCTGGGTTATCAATTCTGTTCCACTGATCTATGTGTCTGTCACTGTACCAGTACCATGCTGTTTTGGTTACTAACGCTGTGTAGGAGTAAGTCAGGAAGTGCTATAACTTCCACTTCAATTTTTTCCTCAGAAGTATTTTGCTTATTCAGGCTCTCTTGCCTCTCCAAATAAACCTGACAATTTCCTTTTCAATCTTGAAAAATGAATGTATCATCCATCTTGGGATTGCAATGAATATGTAGATTGTTTTTGGGAGGATTGTCATTTTCACAATATTGAGTCTTCATATCCATGAACAGAGCACACTTTTCTATTTCTTTAGTCTTTTATTGTGTCTTGCAGAAATTTTCTGTAGTTTTCTTTATATAGGTCATTTGTATCTCTAGTTAGGTTCACTCCCAAGTATCTCAATTTGTGGTTGGCTATTGTAAATGGTATTGCTTTCTTGGTTTCCTTCTCTGAGTTCTCTTTGTTACTGTAGAGGAATCCCTCTGATTTTGGGGGTATTGATCTTGTATCCTGCCACTCCACTCAACGGGCCTCCTAGCTCTAAAAGATTTTTGTCAAGTCTTTGGGGTTTTCCATGTACACTATCATATCATCTGCATATAGCGATAGTTTAACCATCTCTTTGCCTGTCTGGATGCCTTATCTTTCTTTCTTTCTCTTTTCTAGCAAGCACTTCTAGTACAATACTGAGTAGAAGTGGTAACAGTGGACATCCTTATCTGGTCCCTGTTAATGAAGAAAATGCTTTTTGTCTTTCTCCATTGAAATTATAGTGGCTCTTGGTTTTGCTTATATATATACTTTTCACTATGTTGAAGAAATTCTTCTATTCCAATCTCGCTAAGTGTCTTTATCAGGAAGGTGTGTTGGATTTTGTGAAATGCCTTTTCTGAATCAATTGCTAAAATCATATGGTTCTAACTACTTTGTTAATATGGTGAAATTACGTTGTTTTTATTATGTTGAAACATCCTTGCATACTTTCTATGAATCCTACTTGGTCATGGTGAATTATTTTTTTTATGTGCTTCTAGATTCTATTGGCTAGTACTTTGTTAGGGATTTTTGCATCTATATTCTTGATAGATACTGGTCTGTAGTTTTCTTGCTTGGTATTATCTTAGTCTGGTTTTAGTATTAGGGTTATTCTTGTTTCATAGACTGTCTCTAAGAATGCGCCTTTTCCATTTTTTAAATAGTTTAAGTAGAATTGGTGACAGATACTCTCAAATATTTGGAAGAATTCAGCTGTAAAGCCATTTGATCCAGGACTTTTCTTAAGGGGAAGTCTTTTTATGACCTTTTCAATTTCTTCTTCTGTGATAGGTCTGTTCAGTTGTTCTACATCTGTCCTTGTCAATCTGAGTAGGACATGAGTTTCAAGGAATTTGTCCATTTCCTCTTGTTGTTATGTGGCAAGTCATCTGCAACTCATAGGGTTATGTACAACAGCTCTAAATCCTGTTCTGTCCCATACCAATCTTACTGTCTCTGACACACCTACCCCCCATTACCCTAGGTTTTCAACTTTATCAGAGTATAGCTTGTTATAGTATTCTGATATTATCAATTTAATTTCCTCTGGTTCTGTTGTGATGTCACCTCTATCATTTCTATTTTTTATATTTTTATTTTTTAATTTAAATGTATTATTAATTTCAGTAAAAATTTAGAGACTTTGGATTTCCATTCATTCATTGTTGCACTTTTCTCCCCTCCCAATCCTCCCCCCTAGTGCACTAACCTCTTGGAAAAGTAAAAGAAAAATTCTTTCATATCTCTGTCATTTCTTAATCAAGTTATGTCTTTTTCTTTTTCTTTTGTTAGGTTTGCCAGTGGTTTGTCAATTTTATTGACTCTTTTGAAAAACCAGCTCCTGATCTTATTAATGGTTTCAATTGTTTTTATGCTTTCTAGATCAATGATTTCAGTTCTTGTCCAGATAATTTCTTTTGTTCTACAGGCTGTAGAATTAGATTGTTGCTTTTTCCAGTTGATGAAGGTGTTGAGTTAGATGACTAATTTTTTTCTTCTTTTTTTACGTGTGCCTATTGCTATGAAATGTCCTCTGAGGACTGCCTTAGTTGATTCCAGAGGTTTTGGTACATTGTATTTTCCTTTTCATTTGTTTCAAGGAACTTTTTAATTTCATACTTTATTTCATTTATAATCCAATCATGTTCTAGCAGAGAGTTATTTAGCTTCCACATGGATAACTTTGTAAGCTTTACCTTCCTGTGGTTAATTTCTCATATTATGGCACTGTGATCTGAGAAGACGCTTTGTATTATTTCAATGTTTTTTAATTTGTTGAGGTTTGCTATGTGTCCTAATATGTGATCAATTCTGGAGAACATACCATATGCACTTCATAAGAAATTGAATTGAGTTTTATTTTGGTGAAGTTCCCTAAATACATCCACAGGGTCAAGTTAGGTATTTGTGTAGTTGAGACCACTCTGGAAGGCAGTTTGGTACTTCCTCAAAGGTGAATATAAAAAAAAAAATAAAAGTTGAATATAGAAATTCCTTAGGATCCAGCTATTCCATTGCTTGGAATATACTCCAAGGAAATGAGAGCTGAGTCTTAAACTCATAGCAGCATTATTCACCATCACAAGAACAGCCCAGATGTCCACAGCATGTGTCCACAAACCAATGGGTTGAGAAGTTGTGGTACATTCATACAATGGAATACTACACAGCATGCAGGAGCAATCATTTTGTAAATTACTACCTAACTTGAGAGGCACTGGAGAGCATTATGCTGAGTGAACTAACTCAGTCCCACAAGGACAAATACTGTATAAAACCATTATTGTAGAATGAGTATGAGGATCCAAGGTGGGGAAGTGGAGGATAGAAACAGTGGGGTGAGGATGGGCAGGGGGGTGTTAATCATAGGGTTGCACAATTCAGTGGGTGAGGGGGTGAAAGAAATGAGAGGGATCTTTTGTGAAAAACAATATATTCAAACTTTGTAAATAAATCAGTATAAATTTAAAAAAAAAAAAGAAGCAGAGTTACACTGAGAACTTAAAGACTATGTCACCCTGGACAATCAGGGGAGACAAAAGTATAGGGGGGAAAAAGATAAAAATATTGGGGGGGGGAGAAAAAAATAGAGAGGAAAAAGAATATCTTGAAGGAGACAAAGCAATTCCTAAAATTAAGAAATAAGTATCTCTTATAAAAAGACCAGCATAAACAAATGGCTATTAGTTTGCTTTGGCTGCAGGTATACAACATATTATATTGATTACATACAGTCAATTCTGACTCACAGTGACCCTCTATAAGGTTACCGAGGCTGTAAATCTTTACGGGAGGAGACTGTCCATCTTTCCCGTATGGAGCAATTGGTGGTTGGAAGTGCTGACCTTTTGGCTGGCAAACAATACATAATGTGCCACTTGAGCTTCTTATGTGGAATATTAGAAGTTAAAAAAAAATCATCAGGCATAACATTATAAAAATGAAAGGGATTTTTAAAGAACCCTATGAAAAAGTGTATGATAACAAATTAGATAATTTAGAGGGAATGGACAAACTATGAACAAGACACAAACTATCAAAACTGACTCAAGAAGAAATAGAAAAATTGAATAGACTCATAACAAATAAAGAGACTGAATTACTAATTTTACAACTCCCTCTCCTGATCCAAAACAAAACCAAAAAGGAAACAGCCACGATAGTCTCACTGATGAATTCTATCAAATACTTTAAAAAAACTTTACCATTTACTAACAAACTCTTACAAAATTTAATAAAAGGAAACATGTCCCAATTCATTCTATGAAGCCAGTATTATGCCTATACTAAAAAAAGAGAATTAAAGATCAGTAGCACTGTATATATATATACATATATACACACACACACACACACGAGAGTGGGTGCAAATATCGAGTCATACACCAAAAAAAAGTAAAAAATAAAAAAACCAACCAACAAAACTAAAAAAGAGTCATGTACCATGGAGTCAGAATGAACCCATAGCTGACCCTCCAGTTTTCAGAGGAAATAAATCAAATGGCAGATATACTGCCCATCTTTCTCTCATGGAGAAGCTGGTGGATTCAAACCATGTGCCTTTGGGTTGACAGTGCAACTCTTTCTCAATATAATACTCACACAGACTCTCATTGCTGTGGAGTTGGAACGAACTCACAGTTGACCCTCCACTAGATTTCTAACGCTTCTGTAAACTGCACAGACGGTGATTGCCACTCTTACTCTAGCAGAGTTTCTGATAAATTCAAACTGCCAAAGAAACTAATTCAAACTGGTAGAGAACCTTTGGGATAGCAGCACTACCCCTATAGACTGCACCTTCAGCAAAATACTAGCAAATAAAATATAGTAACATATTAAAAAAGATCATATACCATATCAAGTTAAATTTTTCCCAGGAATACAAAGTTTAATATCTAAAAAATAAATTAATGTAATTCAACAAATCAATAGAACAAAGGATAAAAATTATAGGATTATCTCAAAGACACAGAAAAACTACATGACAAAATTCAACATTTTATTCATTATGATTTTAAAAAATCTTATTAATTAAAAAAAAGACATACATTTCCTTAATTTTATCAAGGGAATTTACAAAACACCACAGCTAATATTATACTTGGTGAAAAGAGACTGAATTTTTGTTTCCCCTTCAAGTAAGAAATAAGATAATGAGATCCTTTCTTGCCACCTCTATTCAGCATTGTATGGTCTACTCTACAGGGAGTAGTGCTGCTAACTTAAAGGGTTTCTACCAGTTTAATTCCAAAGGGGCAAGATGGGCAATCTTTCTCCTGAAAATTGTCAGAAAGATTAGTTATGAGTTGGTTCAAATTCCAAAACAATGATTCTGAGTTAAGGCAATTAAGCAAAGAAAGGAAACAAGAGCCTTCTAGATTGGAAATAAATATTTTTGGGGGGCATGGGGGGAATCAAACAAACAAATTAAACCCACTGCCCTGGAATGGCAACCAACATCATGCATCTGGATTCTCAGCTTCCTTGAACCAATGTCCTGCCTTACCTGGTGATCTTGGATTCATCAGCTTCCATAGACATGTACCACACTGGGACTTGCCAGTCTCGACAAGCACATAAGTTACTTCCTTTGGATAAATCAATTTCTAGATAGGCAGGTAGGCAGACAGATAACTCATAATTCATTGCCATGCAGTAGGAAATGACTCATAGCTCATTGGTCAGCTGTAAATAGCATGGAAGAATATTGCTTCTTTTTCTTTAAAGGCGCTACTGGTGGATTCAAACTGCTAGACAGGTGCACTGCCTTTGAGTTAGCAGCACAACTCCCTATGAGGTACACCACCAAAGCTTCATGCTTTGTATGAATGTGTGTGCACGCACGCTCGCGCGCACACACACACACACACGAGCTTTTGGGGTTTTTTTTCTTCATTGGTTTTGCTTCTTTAAAAAATATAGAAGATAATCATGAAAGATTAAACTGCTCTAAACTAAAGGAGATAAAAAAATTTCAAAGTAACCACTAAAAAAGTTGTAAACCTTGTAAACAAAAAAATAAAAGTCATAAGGACTTAATACTGTGTGAAAAAAATGTATCTGAACTTTATAAATAAACCAGTATAAAATAAAAAAAATAAAGACTTACTAAACAAGGTCAACAATCAAGAAAATGCAAAATAAACTCATCACATAAAAATATAAGGAACAGAAAGTCACTACAACACAGTTAAAAACATCACACACACAAAATGACAATACACACTTCATACCTATCATTAATGTATCAAATGCGATAATGGGTACCCATGGTGGGCAGTATTTGGTGGAACTCTGATTAAAACAAGCTTGGAAGCAGGAGTGGCATCCACTTCCATAAACAGCTTGCCTCTGGAAACCCTATGAACTTGGAGAAAGGATGAAAGTCACACAAGTGTCGAAGACTTTCATTCATAGGTTCACTATGAGTCACCTACGACTCTACAGCAGTTAACATCATCATTAATTACATTGCACTAAATTAATTAAATGCACCAATCAAGAGAAACAGAATCGCAAAACAGACAAGAAAAAAGGAACCAACAATATGATTCCTACACTTATCTTGAGCACAAAAGTAAAAATATATTAAAAATTAAAAGACAGAAAAAATGAATTATGCCAATGACAATTTAAAAAGAGCACAAGTGGCAATATTAACTTCAGATAAATAGACTTTAAGTAAAAATCCAGCACACAGGAAAAGGAAGAAATATAAAGATTAAATGGTCAGTTCAGCAGGAGTGTATCTACACACTCAATGAAAGAGTCCCAAAATACAGAAACAACTCATGAATAAAATTGAAAAGAGAAATAAACAAGCCTCAATAATAGTTGGAGACTGTAACAAACTTCTGAGGAAGAAGAGAACCACCAGAAAGAAACAAGAAAGATGAAGAAATCCCAAAAACAATTAACCATTTTAATCTCAGATAAATACAGAGCCAAAAAAATTAAATATACCTTCTTTCCTAGTGCACCTGGATTATTTTCCATAATAGACTATATGTTAAGCCACAAAACAAGCTCAAATAAATTTATATACTGAAAAATTATAAAAAATTAATAAAAGCACTGACAAAGTATCTTCTCAGATTGTAACGTTATAAAGTGAGAAGTTACTAATAGGAAGAGTAAGAGGTAGAAATGGAAACTGAATAATGTTTGCTTAAAAAATTAGAGTGACAGAAGAAATAAAATAGGATGTTTAAAATTTCCTAAAGCTAAAAAAAATTTTTTAAAGACACCAAAAAAAATTTCCTACAGCTCAGGAGTTAGAGCACTGGTCTTATAAAAATTCCTAAAGAAATGTAACATACAAAATCTTTAAGAAAACAGTACTCAGAAGTCTACTTATAACAATAGATACACACATTTAAAAAAAGAACGAAATTAAAAGTCCACACATGAATGTAACACCTCCAACAGAAACAGAACAGTAAGAAACGTCTTAGTTTCCAAAGAAAGGAAGTAATAAAGATCTAAGCAGAAATAAAGAAATAAAGTGAACAGAGAACAGAAAAGCAGTAGAAACAAACAAGACTAAAAGTTGGATTTTGGAAAAGATTTAAAAAATAGGCAAAGTTAACAAAGCCGGAGAGAAGATGTGTATAACATAAATAAGAAATTAAAAGGGTAATGTCACAACAGAAAGTAATGAAGTAAAAACAACACTACTACCAGGAACTATACTTCAGTGGATGTGAAAACCTATTGAACAGACTCCTAACAAAAGAGACTGAACATGTCATTTTTTTAAAAAATCAAACTAAACCAAAAGAAAAGTACTGGCCCAGATAGCTTCACTGGAAAATTCTCCCTAACATTTTGAGAAGAGTTGCTATTAATTCTCCTCAACTTATTCCAGAATCTACAAAAGGACAGAATATCCCTTCACTGATTTTATGAAACTAGTATAATCCTTGTTTACAGTTGATGTCAAAGCTAGGCAAAGATACTACACAAAAAAATTATAGAACAATAGCCCTCATGATAATAGATGGAAAAATCCTCAAGAAAATGCTAGCAATAGAATCCAGTAACATAGCAGGGGAAGTTCATCCACAAACAGAATTTAAAGTATGCAAGTATGCAAAAGTTGAATGGTTCAACATAAAAAAAAAAACCCAGTTAATTTCTTGCAGTTTATATATATACATATATATACAGACAGACAGACAGACATGAATCTATAGCTTAATAGGGAGCTGTGGTGGCCTAGTGGAAAGGAGCTATGCTGCAATCCCAAAGGCACAATTATTCAAATCCACCAGCTGCTCCACAGGAGGAGGATGAGCAACCTCCTCCTGAATGATTAATTGCCCCTGAAAACCTGCTGGAGGGTCAGCTATGGGTCAGTTCCAACTAGATGCTGACTGGGAAGGGGGTAGGATGTAACTTAGTGGTAATAAACTGCACTGCCAACTCAAAGGCACATAGTTCAAATTTGTCAGTTGCTCCACAGGAGAAAGACAGTTTCCTCTCATGCACTTTATTGTTTTTGAAAAGCCATTGAAGGGTCAGCTATGGGTTATTTTCCATAAAATGGTATATAAAAATATGTTGTCGTTGTTATGTGCCATCGAGTCACTTGAGACATGAGTAACGCTATGTACAACAACTCTGAAGCCTGCTCTGTCCTGAGCCAGTCTGACTGACACTCCTACCACCACTGCCCTAGTTACTGTATCAATCCATCTCATCTGGGGTCTTTCTCTCCTGTGTTGCCCCTTCACTCTTCCAAGCATGATGTCCTTCTCCAAGGATCTGTCCCTCCTGGCCACATGCCCAGAGTATTTGAGAAAGAGCTTCAAAATCTTAGCCTACAAAAAGAAACTTGGTTTTACCCTCTCCAAGACAGACCTACTTGGGTTTTTTTTTGGCAGTCCATGGTATGTTCAAGACTCTTCTCCAGCAGCACAACTTAAAGGCATCAATCCTTCTTCTGTTATCTTTAGTCATTGTCCAGCTTTCTGATGCATAGCAGGTAACTGTGAAGGCCATGGTCTGGATGAGGCGCACCTAAGTCCCAAGACTGACATCACTGATTCTAATGAAATTTGTCTTTTGATTTCCTGACTGCTGGTGCCAAGAGTGTTGATTGTGGAGCCAAGCAAGCTGTAACTGTTAACAACTTCTCTATTCATCATGTTGCAGCCAATAGCAATATACGTGTGTGTGTGTGTGTGTGTGTGTGTGTGTGTGTGTAATGATATGCATTTACATGTATTATATATCAGCTCAGCTAATTGCCATCAAGTATGCACCACTCATAGCTGATCTTCCAGTGAGTTTTTGGAAGCTATAAATCAGAAAGGAGGAGACTGATCATTTTTCTCCAGGATATCTGCTGATGGATTCAATCATCAGAGGCCCCACTTTGGGTTAACAGTGAAACTTCCCACGAACTATGCCACCAGAGCTCCCAATGGTAAACAAACATATATACACCTGCACATATGCACACTTATTTTCTCCATCTAGTTTTAGTGAGTAAAAACTAGGGTTTAAAGCCTTGAAGCATTATTAGTCTCTACCTATCTGAAAGAAAGGAGGGTTTTTTAAAAAGTATTAGTCAAAAGGATTATACAGACGGTTTTCCTCTGGTCTGTCTCTCTCTAGACTAAGGAATCCCACCCGGGAGCCCCCTTAATAAAGCTTCTTTAGCTTTTAAAAAAAAGGATTATAGAAACTCCAACCTCTAGTATTCTAACACCAAAATAATTGGGTGGTGTTTGGTTACTACTGTTGACAATTCCAAATGAGATCAGAGTAGATGGTCCAGGAAAAGAGAAGAAAAATGGAGAATTCCATTCAAAAATCACAACAAAGTCCAGGTTTCCTAGTCTAGTAGAGACCAATGGAATCCCCAAGATAGCCCTCAGCTTAGAACTAAAGTCACTCATGTGGCTCATTGTTATGCCAGAAAAAAGACATGTTTATAAGGTGAATAATAACACCAGGGAAGTGCTCCTTCTTTAAAACAGTCATTGAAGAACAATATGATCTTATTTGCCCAGGGGAAAAGCTCAGAAGACAGAAAAGAGTTGAATAGAAGGCTGAATGGAAGCAAACACCATAGGAAGGAAGTGGGAGGAGTGCTGCTGCAATGCAGGGACTGTACTTAATGCCATAAAGCATCATCTACTAAAAATACTAACTGATCTGCAAACTTTCATTACATTTTTTTTAATTCCAGAAGACAATTTAATACACTTAAAGTAACTAATTAATAGCTCATCAAAGTTGTTATAACCAATTTATAGCTGATCCTTCAGTGGGTTCTCAGAGGCTGTAAACTACACAGAAGCAAACTGTCCAGCTTTTTTCAATCAAACAGCTGGAAGATTCAAGGCCTTTGGGTTGCCAGCACAACTCCTTACCCACTAGGCCACTATTATCACAAAGGGAGTGGAAATCCAAATGAAGAAAAAAGCAAAAGAATTTTTAGATTTAAAAAAAAAAAACAAACTGAGTCAAGTGAATAAAAACAAAAGGAAGTTCTTCAAGCAAGGAGACATCTATTCCAAAAGAAAAAAGGCTGAGGAGAAAGATGATCGTTGGAAAGCCTTGCACAAGTTATAGAACCTGTACGTTCGACCATTTCCTCATCTGTAAAACTACAACAGTAACAGATCTATGTTATGGTGGACTCCCTAGGGAACTGTGCTGTTAACCCAAAGGCAGTGTCTCTCTGGCAGTTCTCAACTGCCATCAGTCCCTCAAGAGAAACAGCAATTGCCTCCTCTGTGATTTATGGTCTCTGAAAGCCTGTTGGAGGGTCACGTACAAGTTATTGCCAACTTGACAGTGATGAGATCTCACATGGGATTTGTGAGGACTAAATAAATATAAATAAAAATACAAAGAATAATGACTGGTGTAAGTACTCTGTAGGGAGCTGGGATTCTAACCCAAAGGCCGCATCTCTCTCGCAGTTCAAATCCACCAGCAGCATTCCAGGAGAAAAATGGGCTCTCTTCTCTCATTCAATTTAAAAGCTCAGAAATTCAACAGAGGGTCAGCTATGAGTTAGTTAAACTCAATGCCAATGAGTTTGAGGGTGGGTTGGGGTTTTTTTACATATAAGCACCTTTAATAAATACACAGCTCCGTTAAATTAATTACATTAACAATGTTGCACACTATCACCACGTTCACCATTAAACTATTCCACTACACACAACAAAAACACAGCCTTATAGTTATGTGTCATCAAGTGAATGTCAAGTCACTGGGACCCTGTGAACAGCAGATCTGAATCTGGCCTCTCTTGTGCCATCCTTACCATCTCCAGTATCATTGAGCCCACTGTTAGAGTCACCATGTCACTCCAATTTATTGAGGGTCTTCCTCTCCTACACTGACCCTCCACTTTAGTTATACAGTGATGCTATAAGAGAATAACTACAAAGGTTGAGAATAACCATAGAGAAAGTGATTTTTTTCCCCCCACAGTTTAGAAGGCTTAAGTCCAACATAAGGATGAGGTGGTGAAGGGTTTCTTTCTGTGTGTTCCCCGGAGACCTCCATATGCCTTGGCCTTCTCTATATTAAGGTATTTCAGTAAGTGTCACTCTTGGCTGTTCTGTCATTTTGACACTGGGTTTCCCTTCTGTCCTTGCACTCTGCCCTCTTGTCCCTCCTTTCATCTCTCCCTAAGACAAAAGGTGATGAAGGCCACATACCAGGGAAGTTATCCTTACATCAGATCTCAGGGTTGGGATGGGATTAAATATGTTACATCTTACACTTAACTTTTTTCTTACTACTACTACTTCAAGGACCATCAAAAAACTTCCACATTGATTGTAAAATGGTACACCCATTCGAAAATGCAGTTTGGTGCTTCCTCAAAAAGCTCAACACAGAAATTCCTTATGACTTAGCTATTTCACTGCTTAGAACATGTTGTTGTTGTTATGTGCCATTGAGTCGCTTGCGACTCATAGCGACTCTATGTACAACAGCCCTAAACTCCGCTCTGTCCTGTGCCAATCGCACTGTCTCTGACACTCCCATCCCAATTATCCCAGTCACTGAATCAATCCACCTCATAGAGGGCCTTCCTCTCCTGCGCTGTCCCTCCACCCTCCCAAGCATGATGTCCCTCTCCAAGAACCGGTCTCTCCTCACAACATGTCCAAAGTATGTTAGCCAGAGCCTCAGAATCCTTGCCTCCAAGGAGCCACCTGGTTTAACCCTTTCCAGGACAAATCTGTTTGTTTTCCTAGCAGTCCATGGTATTCTCAATACTCTTCTCCAGTACCACAGCTCAAAGGCATCAATTCTCCTTCTATCCTCCTTGGTCATTGAGGCACAAATGGAGACTTATACACCAATGTTCATAGAAGCATTATTCAACATCACAAGAACATGGAAACAGCCCAGATGTCCAACCACAAACAAATGGATTGAGAAGTTTGTGGTACATTCATGCAATGGAATACTATGCAGCACACAGGAGCAATAATTTTGTAAATTATTACCTAACTTGTGAAGGACTGGAGAGTATTCTTTTGAGTGAACTCAGTCCCACAAGGATAAATATTGTATAAAACCATAATTATACAATGAGTACGAGGCTCCAATGTGGGGGATGGGTGGAAGCAGAGGGATGAGGATATGCAAGGAGTGAGATTAATCATGGGGCTGTACAATTTGTTGGGGGAGCCTGAGGAAATTTGGAAGAATCTGGTCTGAAAAACAATGCATTCAAATTTTGTAAATAAACTAATATAAATTTAAAGGAAAAAAATTCTGTATTATGAACATATACTTTTTTAAAATTTTATTTTATTATTTTTTTGTGTGTGTACCGTCAAATCAGATCTGACTGGTACAGGAGGAGATTGTCCCTCCTTCTCCAGCAGAGCATCTGGTGAATTCGAACCTCACACCTCTGGATTGCAGTGCACAAACATATATTTTCAAAGGACACAATTAAATCCATGACATTCAATAGTCTTTAACCCAACAACTCCTCATTCTTCCCTATCTCCAGTCCCTGATAAGCAACAATCTCCTTTTGTCTCTACTTTTGCCTATTCTAGATGTTTTATAGAAATATTTGTTCTTTTGTATGCAACATGTTTTCAGGACATGCATCAGAACTTCATTTTTTATAACTCAGTAATATTCCCTTGCTTACATGTATAATAATTAATCATAAAGAGGGATTTATCTCTGACATTTGGGTATTTTTCCTTTATATATAATAGTCTGATGTCTGGGGGGTTATCTATACTGCCTTCTTTTGTGCTAAGATGAATGTTTTATTATAATGAATCATTTCACTACTCACAGCCCTAAACTCCGCTCTGTCCTGTGCAAATCACACTGTCTCCGACACTGCCATCCCAATTATCCCAGACATAGCAAGTAGAATTATAAACCAAAAATATATTAAAATTTTATGTTTAGTCATGAAATAACCTTTATTAGAGATATGTATTAGAGTTGCTATCCTTCATTTTATCCTGAAAGTCTTCCTGTAACATTCCTTCTAAGGCAGGTCTGGTGGTAACAAATGTCCTCAGCTTTTACTTACCTCAGAATGTCGGACTTTTACCCTAATTTCTGAAGGACAGTTTTGCTGGATACAGAATTCTTGATTGTGAGTTTAAATATATCATTCCACTATCTTCTGGCTCCATGGATTCCAACAGGTCAGTAAGTAAGTGAATTGAGAATCCCTTGAGTATGAAAATTGGCTTCTCTAATGCTGTTTTCAGGATTCTCTCCTTTATCTTTGGTTTGTTATTCATCTTAATGTGGCCTCTTAGAATTTATCTCAGTTGGAGCTCGTTGAGCTTCTTGATTACATAGTTTTATGGTTTTTTAAATATTTGGGATGTTTTCAGCATTATTTCTTCAAATGCTTTTCTGTTTCTTCTTTGCTCTCCTCTCTTGGACACTCCTAGAGTATTGGTCCACTTGATTATGTTCCACAGGTCCCTTAAGCTATGGTCATGTTTAATTTCTTTTTTTCCTTTTTATTACTCAAGAGAGCTCTGACTACATAATCCATAGGAGCTGCACTGCAAATCCAAAGGTGGCACCTTTGTGGAAATTCACATCCACCAGTTACATGGGAGAAAGACAAGCAATCTCTTCCTCTGTGACTCACAGCCTCAAAAAACCTGGTGGAGCATTTTTCACTATCGCAAGAACATGGAAACAGCCCAGATGTCCAACAACAAATGAATGGATTGAAAAGTTGTGATATATTCATACAGTAAATTACTATCTAATTTGAGAGGTACTGGAGAGCATTAAGCTGAGTGAATTAACTCAGTCCCACAAGCACAAATACTGTATAAAACCATTACTGTAGAATAAGTACGAGGATAAAAGGCAGGGTGGGGGTCAGGGGTGGAAACAGAGGGATGAGGATGCACGAAGTAGGGTGTTAATCATAGGGCTGCACAATTCTATGGTTTGGTGAAGGAAATGAGAAGGATCTTTTTATTATTTGTGTGTGTGTGTGTGTGTGTGTGTGTGTGTGTGTGTACACCATCAAATTGGATCTGACTGGAACAGAAGGAAATTGTGCCTCCTTCTCCAGCAGAGCATCTGGTGGATTCAAACAGCATACCTCTGGGATTACAGTACAGCTTCTTGCCACTTGGGCAAGAGAGCTCCCTTGAGAAGGCTCTTTTGTGAAAAACAATGTATTGAAACATAAATAAATCAGAATAAAATTAATTTTTTAAAAAACAAACCTGGTGGAGGGTTAGCTCTGAGTCAGCTCCCATTCAACAACAATGGGATTTTTTAGTTTTCTGTTCCCAGAATATATCATTTCAACTATTCTAATCTATCCCCAAGTTAGGGGGTGCTACTGGCCTAATGGTAAGGAGTTGAGGCGTCAACCTAAAGACATGTAGTTCAAGTATACCAACTGTTCTAAAAGACAAAGAGGGACAATCTCCTCCCACCTGGCAGAGGAAACACCATGATCAGGCAGGTTGTTTTCCCAGGACGAGGCTCACCCATTGTACTTGGGGTGTGCTGACCCTTGCGATTTCCCCAAATGCGGGAAACTCGACTGTATAATTTGTGGTAGTGGGTGACTGCGTGCGCGCTATCCCCTGATAAAAAAAAAATCCTGCTAGAGGCCTATTTAGGAGTTGGTTCCCACTTAACAACATGCAACATGCCATGTTACTCAACAAAATCATTTCTGAGTTTGTTGATTCTTTTCTACCAGTTCCAATCTTCAACTGAGTCACTCAAGTGAATTTTTCACTTTAGTTAGTTAGCTTTTGTGGTTTTCAGGTACAAACTTTTCTTTATCTAATTTCCATCTCTTTATTAATACAATAATTTTGTTCACAGATTGTTTTCCTAGTTTCTGTTTTTCTATAGGTTTCTGAGCATATAAAAGACAGTTGTCCTTTTAAAATATTTATCAAGTCTAATAGCTTGGTTTTCACAGGGATGGTTTGTTGCTTTATTTTGTTCCTTTGAATGAACTGTCCTTTGCTGTTTTTCTACATGCTATGCATGTGCACGTGTATGAGTAAGTAACAGGGCATTTTAACTTTGGAAATCAGACTCTCTCCCTCCCTTCCTCCAAGCTTGCCAGTTTCTTTCTCTCTCATCCCCTCTTTTCTTCCTTCCATCTTTTGTTACTAAGGTTGTAGCAGTCTACTGGTTAAGCAACTTTTCCAAACTATTTTTACAAAAGCTGTATTACTTTCATGTGTTCACTATTCCTTTTCCTGGGTTAAGCTACCGTTGCTAAGAGATGCCTGCAAATTCCAGGAGCTGAAGACAAAAAAGAAAATAGGGAAACAAACAATCAAGAAAAACAGTGAGAAAAGCACTTCTTGAGATTTTTGCAGATTGGCTCTGTGAACATATATTTGCACAGCAGTTGATAATAAAGTTGTCCTCTCCCTGCACCTTCCAAAGAGTTCCCCCAGCACTCTGTGCCAATCTGTAACATATTTATCCCAAGTATTTAGTTACTGAATTCTCACCAGATATAAACTCTTTAACAATACAGAGTTTATTTTATCTAATTTAAATGTACAGCATTGAATAATGTCCCCAATACAAGTTGAATTTACAGGTAAGTATATGAAGAAAGCATAGTCTATCACTGAAAATGGTCACATTATATACACATATATACACAGCAGTGTATATGGACTACTGAAAACTAAGAATTTTAATGTCATAAAATAAAATGTGTATGAATGATAGAATGGAAAAACCAATTTCCTCTGTAAACTTTTACTCAAAGCCTAAAAAGTTAAAATAAGAAAGCAAGAAATTGTATACTATCTGATATGATGCAATGGGATAAGCATACCATCACTTTTATGATAGTCTTCAAAAGTGACAAAGTCACGCAAAGTCAAAGAAAGAAAGTGTAAGAACAGTTTCCAATTAGAGAGAGGTGAAACTAAAGAATTTGTGATTCTGAACTTCATGAAATCTTTGGTTTGAAGAACATTATTGGAAAAAACTGCCAAAACTTTGAGAATCAGATGGCAGTACTACACCAATGGCTTAAGCTCCGGTCAGCTGCCCTGGGTCTGGGCACTCTCTGACAAACATGGTGCTCCATCTCACCTGGGCCTGCGTGTGACTGGGTACTCATGCTCCCTGACAAACAAAATGGTACTCTAGCCCTCCAAGATCATAACAAAATATGGTTACCTTGAAAAATGTAGTAACACCAGAACACTTAATTGTGCTTATATAAAATGCATCCCTAGACCAAGAAGTTATTGTATAAACAGAGCAAGGGAATACAGCATGGTTTAAAACCAGGAAAAGAAGGGAGCTCTGGTGGCCTAATGGCAAGAAGCTGCACTGCAATCCCAGAGCCATGCAGTTCGAATCCACAAGATGCTCTGCCAGGGAAGGAGGGGCAATCTCCTCCTGTACCAGTCAGATCCGATTTGATGGTACACACAAACAAAAATTTTTTTAAAAATTTAAAAAAAAAACCAGGAAAAGTGTATGCATCAGGGCTGTATCCCCTTTCCATACTTATTAAATTGCTATGCTGAGCAAACAATTCAATGAAGATGGACTCTGTGAAGAAGAGTATGGCACCAGAATTGGAGAAAGCTCCGTCAACCTTTATTATGCAGATGATACAACCTTGATTGCTGAAAGTGAGGAGGGCCTGAAGTACTTGTAGTGAATCAGGGTCTGTAACCTCTAATATGAATTACATCTCAACATCAAGAAAACACAAATCCTCACTGGACCAATAGTGACATCATGACAGAAAACACTTGAAATTGTAAGCAATATCATCTTTCTTGGATCTACAGTCAACACCCTTGGTGCCAGCAGTCAAGAGATCAGGAGACATATAGCATTGGGAAAGTCTGCTGTCAAGGATTTCTCTATAGTCCTGAAGACCAGTAATATCAGTCTAAGGACTAAAGTGTGGCCTTTCTATGAAGATGGCACCAAAAGCGAAGAAGGAAGCCCCTGCCTCTCCCAAAACTGAAGCCAAAAAGCAAAGGCATTAAAGGCCAAGAAGGCAGTGCTGAAGGATATCCACAGTCTCTCTCTCTTTCTCTCTCACACACACACAAAAGATTCGCACGTCACACACCTTCCAGCAGCCTAAGACTCTGAAACTCTGAAGGTAGTCCAAATACGCCCAGAAGAGCAGCCCCAGGAGAAACAAGCTTGACCACTATGCCATCATCAAGTTTCCCCTAACCACTGAGTCAGCCATGAAGAAGATAGAAGATAACAACACACTTGTGTTCACTGTGGATGTCAAGACTAACAAGCACCAAATTAAACAAGCTGTAAAGAAGCTCTATGACATTGATGTGGTCAAGGTCAACACTTTGATTAGGCCTGATGGAGAGAAGAAGGCCTATGTGCGACTTGCTCCTGACTTGCATCCTGCTTTGGATGTTGCCAACAATATGGGGATCATCTAAGCTGAGTCCAGTTGGCTAATTCTAAATACAAATTTTTCTCACGCACAAAAAAAAAGAAGAAAAAAAAAAAGGACTAAAGTGTGCCTGGTTCAAGCCAGCCTTCACAATTACTTCAATTGCATCTGAGAGCTGGACAATGAATAAGGATAACAGAAGAATTCGATGCTTTTAAGCAGTATTGGAGAAGTGTGCGGAATATTCCATGGATGGTCAAAGGATAAAGAGATATGTATTAGAGAAAGTATAGCCAAGTGTGTTCTTTGGTGGCAAAGTTAGTGAATTTTTGGACATGTTGCTAGGAGAGGGTATCCCTCAAAAAAGGACATCATGCTCAGAAATATGGAGGGTTAGCAAAGAAAGACCTTCAAAGTCTGATATAGTCAGCAACAATGGATTCAAAGTGTCAAGGGTGATAAGGATGGTGCAGGATATGACAAAGTTCAGATCTATTGTTCATGGGGGTCACTCTTGAGTCATTCTGGACTTGATGGCATTTAACCACCACCACCACCACATTAATGCTCATTTCCCCATTTTAAGAACTGCATTTTTATTAAACAGATGAAAAGAACTTGATTGCAGCAAATACTTGCACTGAAATATTTCAAGAGGTCAGCAACTTACTCTGAAAAGCTGGACACGAAAAAGTTTTTGCATTTTCATTGTAAATTGTCTATAACTTTGAGATTGCTTAAAATAACTCTAAAGCTTTCCTAAAAATATGAAAAAAAAAAACAGGCTTAACTATGTAGGGTGAGAATCTAGAAGGAGTTTTAGTTTTCTGCCATTTCCATTAGTACTAATTAATGTCCTTCAGGAAGACCTGAGGAACAGAGGAATAATTTAGGATTATGCAGTTTTTCCATTTTGTTTTTCTTGAAAGCTAGAGGCTGGGAGCAGAGGGAGAAAAGGAATAAAGGGATGAATTATAAATTCCATTTGAGTGCCTGTAGAGCTCCAGAAGCTGCAGCCTGGCAAAGCTGAAGACCCATGTCTGAAGAGAATCATCTGGGCCGAAGACACAAACCTTCACACATGGGTGATAGTAGAGGCCTACATGTGAATAAGATCATAGTGAGAGAGGGTATATCCCAAACACACTAGAAACAATCTGAGATAGATGATTTATAAAAATACATATAATTAAAAGGATAAAAATATACAAGCAAACTGAGGGAGCATGGATAAAAGAAAAATAAAAAGAAGAAAGAGAAAGTCAGCTACAATAACTGTGGAAGCAGGAATGGCATCCACTTCCACAAAAGCTTGCCTCTGGAAACCCTAAGAACCTGGAGAGAGGACAAAAGTTATACAGGAGGTGTCCAGGACTTTCATTCATAGGGTCGCTATGAGTTGCCTGCAACTCGAAGGCACTTAACAACAATAACTGCACACACACTGATACAGTCCTATATCATTTACAGTGCTAGGAGTCAAATAAGGTTCTTGAAAGCCAACCCAAGGAGAATATTTAGCAAAGAAGAATCTCTAAACATTGCATTTTAATATACTTCTACCATAAAGTATATGCATCATCTGTTAGCATTTACTAACAATAAAAACCTGGCATTTTCTTTGTAAGAGAAAACAAGAGTATACTATTTTATTTGCTATCAAAATTAACTTTTATTTTAACATGATATGAATAAAACAATTTTGATGTTCTTTCAGTCATTAAAACACAAGTCTACACTCATTAATTTATTTTCTTCTTGTGTAAGACCTGTAGTAAATTAGCAATACAACTGTTGTTATTGTTGTATACACTGAGTAAGAACAGAATCATAGCTGTCCTTCCACCTGATTTCCAGAGGCAGTTAATCACATGGAAGAAGACTTCCCTGTGGAGAACCTGTGGATTTGAACCAATTGCCTTTTAGTTGGCAATCCAATTCTTTACCCCTAAACCAACAGAGTTCCCTAATGTAAACAATAGTAACCAGTGTGGTTACCCATGGTGGACAGTGTTTGGTGGGACTCCCCAATTAAAGCAAGCCTGGAAGTAGGAATGGCATCCACTTCCATAATAGCTTGTCTCCGGAACCCCATGAACCTGGAGAAAGGATGAAAAGTCAGGCAAGTGTTGAGGACTTTTGTTCATAGTGTCCCTATGAATCATCTACGACTCAATGACACTTAACAACAACATAAAGATCAGTTGGCCTAATGGACAGAAAGTGATGCTACCAAGCCAAAGGTGGGTGACTCTAATCCGCGGCCCCCAGGCCTGGTTTTAACTGTTTTTGGTTAAACATTTTTCTAGGTCATATAGCCCTGGTGTGCCCACTTGCTGTACAGAGGTGACTTTGTGGTTGCTATGAAGCTGAACACTGTGACTCTGATGTGTCAAATGCATTAATGGTTACCCATGGTGGACAGTGTTTGGTGGAGCTCCCTGATTAAAACAAGCTTGGAAGCAGGAATGGCATCCACTTCCGTAATAGCTTGTCTCTGGAAACCCCATGGACCTGGAGAAAGGATCAAAGTCACATAAGTGTGAGGACTTTCCTTCATAGGGTCGTTATGAGTCATCTACGACTCGACAGTACTTAACAACCACCACCAGTATTTGCATAAAATTTAGTTTTAAAGGCATTTTTATCTAGTGTATACACTTCATTCAGTCCTTATGCTGTCTGTGGTAACACACAGGCTAGTATAGCTCTAATTTTACAGATTAATAAACAGGTTCAGAGAGGTTAAATTACTTATCCAAATCACCTGGCTAATAAGTAGAATTAGGACTGTAACTCAAGTTTTCTGACTCCACTGTTTGCTCATTCATTTATTTATCCATTCAGATATTAAGAGCCTCTTAGAAAATACTGCTCATTCTGTAATGTGGTTTTAACGATCAAATAAAAGAACAAGAAAATATTTACAAAATGTAAAACAATGAAAATGTTGTTAGCTATTTTCAACAAGTCATCATTCTATGACTCATTAAATGACCATTTTAAAGATACTAGGCTGTCCTAACTTTTTCAGGATGCTAAAAACGCTTTAGAAATAGAAAACATGCATGACTTTTTGTTGAACCACATTAAAATGTGAGTATTTAGGAGAAGTGGGCTAAAATGAGGCGAGGCAGGCTTGGGGAGAGAGCTCATGGGCGATCTCTTGTATAAAATGGGCAGTGCTGTAATCTCAGCTGTGTTTCCAAAACTATGAAGGATACAGCATTGAGTACAGCATGAAGGAAAGAATAAAGGCCAGTTAGGAAGCTATGTTAGTCAACTAGGAAGAAGAAGGTACCTGCTTGAGCAAAGAATGTAAATCACTTAGCTTTATGCTGCATCTAATCTGCAACACTTTGTTGTTTCAGCTATCTAAAGATCTAAGGGAAAAGTCAGGTGACTAGGCCCTTAAAATAACGCATTTTAAACAATCTATACAATTGCACTACAATTGAAAAAGTAAAATTGAATCATCCCTGGGAGTATGTTTCCACCCAGAGTTGTACCATATAATTATGATTCTTATTATTCTACAGAAAACCTACTTTAAAGTCATTAGTTCATTGTTTCTTTTTAATCTGAATGATTCTCTGTAATTAAAGTTTTTATCAGTTACAGAATTCTCTACAGTGAGATAGAACAGCTGAATTCAGATGCATTATGCTTTAAGCAAAAACTAACACTCATTAACAAGATTACCTGTTGTGATTAAATAAATACAAACTGTTTGCAAAGTTTGTAAATGAGTACAAAAGCATAAAAGTAAAACTTATCACTTAGCACAGACAGTATTTCCTTAACCCTTCAAGCCTGTGGAGAATACATGGCATTCCCTTATTTTTTCCCTGACTTCCTATTTCCCTACAGCGTTGCCTAATAAACACCTATACCTCACTTTCTCCTGCTTTTGCTAACTCAATTTTATCTGCTAATGATGCCTAAGCACACTGAACAAAACAGCAGCACATGAAAGAAAGCCTGTGTTCTCCGCTTCACAGTGCTCCACATCACAAAGTACAGCTTATAATAGTGCATCAGGTCATAAAAGTTGCTATTTGTGCAGAAATCTTATTAATTATATTTATAAAAGCTTGTAATCTGATAGCTAGTAAGGGCTGCAATTAATTTAGGGAGCCATGAAAAAAATCTACAAAGAATATCTCACTGAAAATGTCAAAAAAGAAAAAAAGAGTTTCATCTTGCCTTAAACTGCAAAGTTCATGTCTAATTTGACTGATAAGAGTCAGGCCATAGACTCTTTACTAAACTTGGAAGGGATCTTAAAGTTGCTCCAGTCCAATCCCTACCATCCCTTCCACACACACACCCTCCCCCCTCCACGTCAAGGGTCAAAATCCCATGTAAAAACCCTGACAAATGCTTATGTAGCTTATTCTGCCATCTCAATTTAAGAAAAATTCACCTTCAAATATCCAAGTTTCAATTCAGCAGTTAATTTCAGTCTGCAGTTAAAAGGCACTAGCTGTCAGTCAGCTCTCTCACCCAGTTCCCTCCTGAAAAGAAAAACTGACAGATCACAGGAGCTTTCTTTTGTAAACCAATTCTGGAACTTTCATGCTTCTTATTTGTTAGGTTAAAGGTTAAATTGCTGACCTGTGCCCTCCTGCTTAGCGGCCTTTCCCTTTTTCTGTAAAGCTTTATTTTGGGGCTGTATTTACATGGATTAGTCCCTTTTCACGCTAAGAAGGAATCTGTTCACAGCCAAAGCCTTAGTTCTGGTTGTACAAAAAGCAGCCACAATTATTCACCACCAGACAATGACCATATTGTGGATTTACAAAAAACCCACCCCAGCCATGGAAAGATCTGTTCTTGCTGCACAAAACAATAGAAGAAAAATCTTATCAAGCATTCAAGAGAAAGCAAACAAAGCAAGCCCACTGTGAACTTGATGAAGATGTCAAGCTCCTTTAAAATATATATATATAAATCAACAAAGAGGGGTTTTCTTGTAAAGTCTTGGGAGTGAGACTTTTTCTACTCTGAGTTTCCCTTTCTGGTTAAACACAGTCAGTAGCAGCAAGACATTGACAGCCAAGACCAGCAAATGCTGCCATTTTCAAAGCATACTTTCAGACACTTTTTAAAATGCACAATGCAAAGAGGTTTTCCTTTCCAAACATGCCCAGTGCAAATGCCAGGCAAATCATTTTCCAGCTAGCACCATACTACACAGGCCCTTTCAGTAAAGGCAAAACTACTGTCCCAATTTCTAAGGAGCACTAGCTACCCCTCCAAGCCCCAAATTTTTCCTAGAAAAATAGGCCATTGGATTTTATTAAACCATAGTTTCAATAGATTTCTTTATAGGACACCCATGAAGTCTCATACATTCCCTGATTCTTTTGGGAAGGGTTTGAGTGAGGGCTCCACAGTCACAGAAACTAACGTTCGTTCACTAGGAATATTTTATGTTAGTAAGGTGAGGACTTCACAGCTGCTATAAAAGCTAACTCCAGTCTCAAGTCCAGGACACAGCTGTCTAAGGACATGAGTGAGAATACAAAGACTTTCTCACCAACAAGTCTTTAGGTGGCTTGCTATTTCCCTTAAGCTAAAATGACCTAAATCAGCAGAATGTCCCTAAGCAAAATAAGAAACTAAAACTTAATGCTTCACAGCAATAACCAAAGAATCAATAAAATGTAACTAATTGTTTTTAAGTGATAAAACTTTAACCCATTATAGAAGTAAAAAAAAAAATTCAAGAAAGTAATTTTTCTTTTTTTCTCTGAAAATGGCTCATTTTAAGGGTTTTTCTTACAAATTTGGGTTTTACAAAAACACCTCTTTAACTTTTTTTCCCTTGGCACAGCTCTTCTTAGACCTCTCTCCAAAGATTTGGTCACAAATGTCAACCAAATTTAATTTGTCTCCTTTTAAAAGAGGCTGGACTTGAAGGCATACTAACAGAGAATGGGTTAATCAAATGCTTACTAGCCATCAAAAATTGATGAAAATGTGCCTGATCAGCATTAATTAATTAAGGTCTATATATTTAAACTGCACTGCAATTGCAATGATTAAATTCAGAGACAAAAACATATGGTTATGATGAAGGTGACTTTATCCCATTTTTTCCAGTCACATTTTGTCAATTTTATAGCATTCTTAGTTTAGTAACTATCAGTGTTGGAAAATGAGACAACTGTAGTGAATGGTCCCATTGAGCGGGCTATGACAACTACAAAAAAGTCTGCATGCACGGTCAATGCAGTGTTCCAGGAAGTTTACTTATCTTAAATTACAAAATTTATGATGCCCAAGAAAATTAAGATGGTACAACAAGGACCAGAACACAAAGTAGGAAGTCCTTAAACTCCTCACCAACTTCTAGGAGGGATGAGATTATTGCATAAACTACACTTGGGGTTGATTCAAATGTAAATGCCCTGCTTCCTCTCAAACAAAGATAAACTCCCTCAGAGTTAATAGTTTCTCCCTAAGAGATTCATCTCTCTTTTCAACTTAGAGGTATGTTTTGGAGAAAGAAAGAAACACACGGTGGGGCTTAGAGCAAAACCTTTTAAATTCTTTGTCATAAAAGCTGCAGAGTAAACTACGTTTCCTTTACTAATCCTTCGAGCACTTGTTAAACTCAAGTGTGCTGACAACTTTTGCCACTGCAATCACATTTTGGTTTCTAACAAGTTAAAGGGAAAAGAGAGAAATACTTTGGTTGTACTAAATTGCATTACAATCTTCCTTGAATACCAAGTGAAAATTTATGCTGCTTTTGCAAACTGTTGAAAGAGGCACTCCCCTGGGAGAAATAACTTTTGGCACATTGCATTGCAAAACTACAGTTACAAAAGCAGGCTGAAATATCAGTTTCATCACACATATATATTCATATTCTCTCTTTCTTTCTTTTTCTCTCTCTCTTTCACACACACACACACACACACACACACACACACACATATACTCCAATACATTAAGCAAGCCATGTCCTCTTCAAAAAGCCAAGTATGACAGTAGGGACTGCCTTCAAAGTCCTTGTCTTTAAGTTTTAGGGATATGAGCTGTTTGTTTTAAGAGGTAGCTTTTCCATTTTACTGGAAATACAGTAACAAAACACCATACTGCTTCACCCCAAAACACAGAAAAATCTTTGTCAAGGGTTTCAAAGACTCTGTAGTTAGTCCTCCAAACTATGAAAAATAATATAACTGTTCTTTTGTGTCAGAAGACTAAGAGAATAGAAAACAATGATTTGACATGACAGAAGAAAGAAAACTAACTAGGCACTGTTAATTATTGTGTTTAGTATTTTATTTAATCCTCACAGCAAGACTTAAGAGATAAGCATTATCAAACACATATGTGCAGATTATATTGAACAAAAAATATAAAATAACTTCTCCAAGGTCGAGTAAGCTACAGAATCATAATTCAGACCCAAGTCCAAAGCTGCCTCCACTATAACCACTGCTTCTGCTGAAGGGGACAGTGAGAAAACACATTGCATGATACTAGACCACCAGGCAGTTTCCCAGGGCTGGCAGAAAAAGCCTAAAATGCAAAAAAGTATGAGCTGCTGCAGAGGCCTGGGGTAAATGCCTCATTGTACTCTGGGAAGTCTGATGGACAGTCACTAAATGGAGGAAAAGGCATTCCTTCCCAAGTGAAACCAACGTGAGCATGCCTTCTTTTAAACTTTTCATCCAGAGCACATCTGCTCCCCAAAAAGGCAAAATAATATCTTCCAGGAAAATGGCTGGAGAGAAAAAACAGCAACACAGCTCCTGCCTCTAAAATAAATGCTCTCATCTCCTAGTACTTAAGGATTTCCAGCAACAAAAACCAGAATATAGCAAATTGGGAAGCTAGTCAACATACTAGATACATTTACTGACAACAAAATTACAGAGAATAATAAAAATACCAAGGTTTTGTCACCTTGTTCATTCATCCAACAAGAATGAATACCTCTGAGTCACTGTTCTTGGTGCTGAGGACACATCAGGGAACCAACCAAAGATCTCTCTGCTCTGATGGAACTGACACTCCACAGACCATGTGCAATTGCACAGGTCCCTTAGAGCTCATCAGAATCCAGCAATGTCAGGTCATTGATAGACTGTTCCTCCTTGGTTTTGCAAATACTTTTCCTTCTGCTTAAAATGTCTTCACCAGCACCTACCATGCACCTGGCTTGTAATAAATAATCCTGGATGGATGACGTGTGATTAGGTATGTCCTAAAGTCTTTCAAAGCACAGAATGGAAAAGGTCACAGTGGTCAGCATTAAATCACGAATAAAACTGAGTTTACACTTAAGCTTTTATCCTATAGCTAGTCCAGAGAAGCGCAAGTAAGATCTGAGTCAACCCAATCTTCACTCAGCAAACACATGAGAAATCAGGGCAATTTATTCGAGGCTTCACCCCAGGAATGAAGACTTTTAAAGGCCTAAAATGGAGTTTTCTGAGACTACTGGAAGCAAGAATATAAACTGGCCAACTCTTCCAAAACCCCTGTGCTCAGAATTCCCTTCAGCCTGGTGTCAATACCCTGCAAACAGGTGGTAGAATTAAAGAATCCACAACAGAACAGTTAACATTTCCAGGTCTAAGCTTCCAACAATCCTCAATTTTTAGTTTAAAGGATCAAAACCAACAAATCCAACTTTGTTTTATTTTAATAATTACTCAAACGGCAAGTGGTATGTGTTATGTTCTATGCCCAACACTTCAAATGTGTTTTTCTCATTCAATCTCTACAACACTTCTAGGTATATCATCATCATCCTTATTCTAGTTTAAGAAACTAAGCCAAGAAGAGATTAATTAATTTGCTGAAAACCACATCAACATATAAATCCTAAGTAAGAGCCAAAATTTGAACACAGATGACTTGACTCTCACACTCTACTCTTAACCAGATTTTGCCAAGTATATTGTTAGTTGGTTTGGGGTAGTAGTTTGAGAGGTGAGAGAAGGACCAGCAGTACTAGAGGGAGGCAACTTTCAGAGCCAAAGAAATTAGTAGAAAAAGGATATACATTAAAAGTGTTGCTTTGTTGGCATTTTGTAATTCATTGAGGGTCATGATGAAATGATTTTTCCTTTTAGTCTCTGTTGAAAATCTTCTCCAAATTCACTTTTGCCCATTTTCCTTTCACAGTAACAACCAATACAAATTAACAGAGCTTTCCTTTGATGCTCCAGAAGCCAATTCCATCATTCTGATCATTATGTAACACTGCTGAGGACAGAAAACTAGGTCAAATAGGCTCTATCCATAGATTACATTCCAGAGATAGGCTGTTTTAAGAATCTCTAACACCAACTTATTCTTTTAGCATATAATCCTTGGTACATAAAGCAGTTTAAGTAAGAACTCTAGTAACTGAGGGCTGAGAACTTGGGTTTGTGTGTTCAGTGTAGGGTTTTGTTTTTAACTGTGACAGTTAAAGAAAAAAAGACTTACGTTGATTATTTTAAACTATTCATGTGTTTAAGGTGTGTTTTTCAAAGAAAAATCAGAATTAGCATACATTTTCGGGGGGGGGAATGTGATCAATTTAGATAGTTTTATTTTCGTCTAAGAGATCTCATATTCTCATTTTACCCCATGTTATGATTTGACTATTTCAATTCCATCAGAAGATGTACTTGCACAAGAACATGACAATCACAGGAAGGTTTACCTTTTGTTTTGACTTGAACTGTGCAATTCTGTTTGTTTTCAATTTAAGGGTAATGTTAAATTAAGTCACTCCAAGAAAACATGCTTGATTTAAAAAGGTATACTGTTAGGTATTTTAATACATATTGTTTCCAACTTACAAAGCATTTTGCCAAGTAGGTGTTAAGTCCTATTTTAAAAATGGGAAAACTAGAATTTCATTTAAATAACTTACCCAAGACCAAACAACTAATGATAGAAGAAATCTCAGCCTAAGTTCCTCTGATTGCAAAATCATTATCTGTTTTCACTAGAAATTATTCTCAAAAATTCTTAATTACATTTTTCTAATCAAGGCAACAATTTATCATCGTCTATTTTCTCCTCAAATCAGTTTTACAACAACAGAAAGTTCTAATTCCTAAGAACACATTAAAAGTGAGAAAATTGTCTTTAAGTAGAGCAACTTATTAAAGGTTCCTGCTGGGTAAAGCAAGCTCCTAGTGGTATCTTCAGTAAATCCTTCCCTAATGAAAGCCTTGGAGTTGAATGCATGTTTACAATGTAACATGAAGGAGGAAATGCAAGATCTGCTGGAAAATAACACCCAAGTTCAAAAACTAAAATACAATATTCTAAAGGTTTAAAGTCTTCCAGACATTTAAAACCTAGGGTCTAGTTCCTGTGCTATGGAACTTAACAGTCCAGTTTCCAAAATCTATCATCGTGTCAAATCTAGAGTGAGTGCTCAAAGAACGGGTGATTACAGAAATCTTACTAAAACTTAGATGCATGATTTTAAGTCTTCAGTCAGATAGACTTTCAGGGAAATTGGGTTGGCACCAGTGTTTGAGAAAGCTAAAGATCAACACTTTAAGTATTGAAAATTTAACCTTAACCAACTGATGGTAAATTTTATATACTAGATTTATATACCCTTTTGCTTACTTAAATATTTTACGTATAGTATTTTCTTGATGGGTAAACTCCTGTGTCGTTGTTGTTTTTTAACCTGCCATTTGAAACAAAAAGAGCACTAGCTAGTAAGTAACATGACTTAGTGGCATCAACATGACCCGTAACTCTGCTAAGCAGTCATACAGGGAAATCCTTGGTGTGTACTTAAGCATGCGGCATAAAAACTAAGGCCTTTCCCAGAACAACAAAAGCATTAAATCTTACATTCTAACAAATGTAACAACTAGTTACTTGTTCATACTTATGTTTTTCAGCTTTATTAGGCCAACAACAGTTGTAGACAAAAGAGTTTTATATAGTAAAAACCCTTACCTTAAGCTAAAATAATTCAACATACTACTTAAAAATAACAATTTTCAAGTGGACTGTGGACTTGGGTTGGGGAAGAGGATTGTATAACAATGAGAATTTTTTTGTTGTTGTTGTTCTTTTCAAAGGGAAAAGTGAACTGGGGGTAGGGGTGGGCAGGGAGTAAAATGTGCAACAATGAATGAGAAAAAAACTAAATGGGAAGAATATACTGTAAAAAATGTAAATTTGTACAAAAATATTGCTAATAAACCTGAAAAAAAACCACACACACACAATTTTTAATTTACTAAGGAAACCCTAGTCCTTAGGACGCTGCATTCTAACCCAAAAGTGGTATCTCTCCCGTAGGTGGAATCGACCAGTAACTCTGGGAAAAGACAGACAATCTCCTCCTACACGGTTTACAGGCTCTGAAAATTCAGTGGAGAGTCACCTATGAGCCAGTTCAACTATAAGGCAGAGTCTTGCTGTGTGTCTCATTCACTATATAGCCCCATTTAATCCTTTCAATCTCCTGGATTAGTTACTATTCTCACTTTATAGTAGAGAAAATGAGGCTCTGAGGTTACCATTTTAGTAACATTGAGGGCAGGGAAGGAAATCAACAAATTCACTGCTGTCAAAGCTTGTATTCATTATAGATCGATGAATTTCTGGTCCACCTAGGGGGCCGAAAGCCTGGCAGTGAGAACTAGAGATATATAAGGAAAAACCATACCCTCATGAATAAACCAAAAATTGTGAGATTTCTCTATTTTATAACTTGCACCCAGATGGCCGCTAGATTGCACACTTCAGGAACAGGAAGAAAGCTGGAATCTGTTTCAAATAACTAAGGAGCATTAATTAAGAAAAGAAACTACACGGCTCACCTTCTGTTGCCTCCTTAGAGTAGCAAACTCATTCTATATAACCAATTTAGACTATCAGTATAGTATAATAAAATACACAAATGAAAAGCAAGAATACACAATTAGCATAATCTCCAAAATGGAATCTCAGTGAAGAAATGCAAGCTGGGAAGACACGAGGGGCTTCAAAAACACAAAATGTCCTACATTTTCAGTAGTGTGTACATGAATTATCATGTATTCTTTAAACTATACCTGTATATACATTATGTACATCACATAGCATGTATAACCATTTAAAAAAATTTCTTCAAAGAATATAGTTCAAGCCACAACTTAATATTTTGCACTATTCATATTGAGGGTCAGCTTAGTATATGCTAAGAACTATTCTAAATGCTGGAAAATATGGATACAAGCAAGACACAACTTCTATCCTCATATATAAAACCTATATATAAAACCTTCTCATTGGAAGGACAGCAGAAGCTTTATTGCAGTGAGTTCTCACAAGATTAACTTCTAGTTCCAAAATGTAATTTTACCTTAAACAATCTTAAAAAAAGATATGAGACACATTAAAATTCTCACAAGCTACCCTGACTTTTTAAAATCCATACGAGATGAGATTCTATGCCTCTAAGGAGTTGCGCTGCAAATCCATCAGCTGTTCTGTGGAAGAAAGATAAACAATCTCCTGTGGGATTGACAACCTCTGAAATAGGAGGGTCAGGTATGAGTCAGTTTCGATCCAATGACACATTAAAAACCAAAAAAAGATTCTTCTCTAACTTGTATGGCAAATACTTAGAAATCAGGAAAAATACAAAGATTTAAGAAGAATCCACATCTTTTCAGTAAGAAGTCAATTCTCCTTACTAAAACTACAGAGAATCAGTGTCTACATCTTACTACTCCCTAAAGTTTTTGCGGGATTGTTGAAAAGAAGAAAAACTTTAAAGTTAAAATAATAGTGTTAATGCATGAAAAAATTAATAGTAATACTTATACTGAAGGAACTCAAGTTTTTGGCAGAATATTAACTGATCCAAGAAGCATTAAAAGAAGATGAACGTATATACAGAGTCACTCTACCAAAAGGAACTGGCAGACACACAAGAATTTCATGAAACAACATATGAGCAAGAGCCTGTAGTGATGAAGGAAGAAGTTCAAGATGCTCTGAAAGAATTGGCAAAAAACAAGACCTCAGAAATTAATGGCATACCAATCGTCATATTTCCACAAACAGACTTTGCCCTGTTGCTCACCAACTTGTGCGAAGAAAACTGGAGGACAACCACCTGGCCAACTGACTAGAAAAGATCCATACTGTTCCCATTCCAAAAAAAGGTGACCTGACAGAGTGCGGAAATTACCAAACAATGTCACTGATATCACACGCAAGTAAGATTCTGATGATTACCCAAAAATGACTGGAACACCACATCAACAGAGAAATGCCAGAAGTGCAGGCTAGATTTAGAAGAGGCCGTAGTACCAGGGATAGTTTAGCTAATGTGAGATGGATCTTGGCTGAAAGCAGGGAGTACCAGAGGAATGTGCATCTGCGTTTCACTGAAAATGCAAAGATATTTGACTGTGTAGATTACAACAAACTGTGCCTAACTTGGAGAAGAATGGGGATCCACTGGACCAGGAGGCAGTCGTCAGAACAGAGCAAGGAAACACTGCATGGTTCAAAATTGGGAAGGGTAAAAACCAGGGATATGTCCTTTCTCCATACCTTTTCAATCTATATGCAGAGCAGATTAACAGGAAGGCTGAGCTCTATTGAGGAGACTTGTGGTATCAGGACTGAGGGAGGACTCAACAACAATCTGTGTTATGCAGATGACACAACCCTGCTTGCTGAAACTGAGGAGGACCTGAAGCGTTTGCTGCAGAAGGTCAAGGACTGCAGCCTTCAATATGAATTGAAGCTCAACATCACAAAAACAAAGATACTCACCACTGGGCCAATTGGCAGCATCACTATGGATGGTGAAGAGATTGGGATTATTAACACTTTAATTTGCTTAGCTCAACAATCAACACTCTTAGTACCAGCAGTCAGGAAATTAAAAGATGATTGCATTAGGAAAGTCTGCTGTCAAGAGTCCTCTCCAAAGTACTAAAGAGCAATAATGTCAGTCTGGAAACTAAGGTGTGCCTAATCCAGACCAGTCTTTACAACAACTTGCTATGCATCAGAAAGCTGGACAATAACTAGGGATGACAGAAGAAGAATTGATGCCTTTGAGCTGTGATGCTGGAGAAGAGTACTGAATATGCCATGGATTGCTAGGAGAACTAACAAGTTCATCCTAGAGAGGCTGAGACCAGAATGCTCCTGGGAGGCAAAGATTTTGAAGCTTCGTCTGACATACTTTGGACATGTTGCAAGGTGGGACCAGTCCTTGAGATGGCCATCATGCTTGGGAGGGTACAAAAGAGGAAGATCTTCAATGAGATTCCATGACTGGGGTAATGGGCGTAGGTGTGTCAGAGACAATAAGATTGGTATAGGATAAAGCAGGGTTTAGAGCTGTTGTACATAGTGTTGCCCTGAGTTGCAGGCGACTCTGCAGCACATAACAACAAGAAGCTGTGTAAACTCATGAATGAAAATGCTCCTCCTCTAACTATCCTAACCACTTCATAAACAGGTGTATACTCTTGAAAGATGAAACAAAAGTGAGATTAAAATTCTGGTTTGGCAATCTGGTGGTTGTCTGAACTGCAACAAGTAAATTAGCCTCACTAAACCACTGTTCCCTCAAAAAGGAACAACCTTGGAGGGTTGTTAGGGACATAATTGTTGCTGCATGCTGTGGAGCTGGAATTGACCCACTGTTGACCCTCCAGCCAGTTTTCAGAGGTCCTTAATCCCATGAGAGGAGACTGCCCATCCTTCTCCTGTGAACAGCTAGTAGATTCAAATCTCTAACTTTTGGGATTGCTGTGCAGCTTCTTAACCACTAGGCCATCAGAGATCTCTAGGACATAAATAGGATTCAATAGAAGTTATCAATTTTATTGTTGTTGAAAAGGAATATAAAGGGCTAAATTATCACACAATTATTTTAATATGGAATAAAATCTGACTTTGAAAATGTCATTTACCCCCAAACTACCTCAACAACAAATCTCTAAAGAGAAAGCAGAGAATAGATGTTGTTTTTAAGTCAGTTTATTTTCATTTTAAATGCCTAACAAGGTTTAGTATCCACTGTGGCCACAGATTTAACCAAAGCTCCTAAATACAGTTACAAATCCTATAAAACAAAAAAAGCTAAAGTTTGGAATAACAAATTTGGCTCTTGCTACTTAAATGAGCAAAGACTAAACTTTCTTCACAATACTATTAATAAAGTAATGTGGGCAGGTGATCAAATGTAGATTTTAAACAAGGACTTATTTTTAAAGCTATTGCTTAAACCCAAGTGGAAAACTTAACCAAAGTGCCATGTCCCAGAGTTGCCTCAACACTGTCTTTCTTTTCAAAAAAGAAGCCACTGGATTAACACCTTTAAAACACTAGGAGGGAAAAGTATAACACAAGTCAGAAGTTGGTTTGCTGAGCAGCCCTGAAAAACCTGATGCTGCCACTCTGTAATGCTAAGTATCTACCCGAGAACAGTGCCCGCAGCAGGCTTAGAGATGCCAAGTGCAATGAGACACTTTTGCCTGAAATGCATTCCAGAGTTTCAGCATGGCCAGAACCATTCAATCATGAGACCTCCAAGGCTGATCCCTCTTGCTAAGAGTATCCTCTTCTTCTGAGACCATCAGCAAGACAGGTTAAATTCTGCTTTGTGAGCTGTCATACTGTAAATGACAGTCTTTTTTTCTGAGGTCCCTATGTATAGGTGGGCTGTTGGGAAAATACAGTAAGTACATTAAACAGGATATAGGGAAAGAGAATACACAAAATTAAAGATAAAAATCTACTTAAAATTATCTAATTCTTTTTAAACATTAAAATTGCACACCTAAATGACAAGTACTATAAACAAAGACATTCATTTGGCATTATTTACAAAAGAAAAATCCTGGAAACAATCTAAAGGCACAATTATAAGTAATTATGGCACAAAATAGGATATAATAATTTAAATTCACAACAATTAAAATTATTTTTTAAAGTTATATGATTTTAAAGGGTATATAATGATTGATTCAGAAGTAGCATATAGAAGGAATTCAGAAAAAAGGTTTATATATTTTATTCACATATACAAAGGAATATACATAATGTTGACAGTAGCTACTGTGGAATAAAAAGTCTCTTCTTTCTCATTTATTTCACAATTTTAAGAGAGATATAAATGTATCCAAAAACACTGTTTAAAATCAGAAAAAATGCTAACAAAAATGTAAAGGTGAAAAGAAAAAAACAAAACACTAGGATAATATGTCAATATTTATGTGAATAATTTGAGAAAAGTTTTATGTTAAAAAATAAATTTAAAGTGAAAACAGACTAATATAAGAAAAATTTCTAAGAATAAAACTCCCAGAAGTTGCACTGCAATCCTAAAGGTATGTGATTCAAATCCAACAGATGCTCTGCTGGAGAAGGAGGGGCAATCTCCTCCTATACCAGTCAGATCCAATTTGACGGTACACACACACAAAAATAATAAAAGAATAAAAAAATAAAAAAAGAATAAAACTCCCACAGAAGTTTATAGAACAAAATGTATACTAAATTCTCCAATTAAAGGCCTGTAAAGCAGTTTCAGTGCTTTTTTGGCCCACCTCCCCACAGCAGGGAATTAATCCCTCCAGGGGGATGCAAACAAACTTCAAAGAGAAGATTATGCCCAGACACTAGCACTGTACAGCATAAAATGTATACACCTAGGTTTTCTCAGATACTTTGGCAAAAAGCAAAGATGCTGATCCAACAAAAGTCTAATTTTAAGGTAGATTTTTTGCAATTATTTAAAGTGGAAAAAAATTCCATTTCATAAAAAGGTGGTATAATAACTTATCAAAAACAAACAGGAAGATTGGAAAGTAGGTAAAAGTTACTTAAATATCAAATATTAAGCACAATCTATTCCTTAATAATCACAATCTAGCAAATTTCCAAAGAAAGTAATACCACCATTTTCATTTGTGTCTAAATTTTATTAGCACAATCTTTGGAAAATGTTCCATTCATTGTGATAGATCTTAATACAGTGCTTAAGTAGCAGTGACAGATCACAGGTCATTAGCAGAAGGCTCTTTAACACAGAATTTATGAAGGATGGTCTATAATATATGTCTTCATTGGTACAAAAATTTAAAAAAATAGGTATAGGGGAAAACTATCTTTAATCTATTTCTTACAGGCCTGTATACCTTTCGGTTTACCTTAAGTAAAATTTTAGGTATAATTTGAAATATCTGATCATTTTCTAGAAGGAGCTCTGATGGTATAGTATATTATTACATGTTAAGCTGCTATTGGAAAGGTAAGAAGTTCCAATCTACCAGCCCCCTCGCAGAAAGAAAATGAGGTAGTCTGTTTCCATTAAAAGTAATAACCACAGAAATCCAATGGAGAGTTCCCATGAGTTAAAACTGACTCTATGCCAGGAATCTTGGTTTATAGTACACACAACATAAAATTTACCACTGAAAATATATAACTGAGTAGCACTTAGTATATTTACAATATTATGAAGTCATTATCACTACAAAGTTCCAAAACATGTTCATCACCCCAAAAACTCGGGGTCACTTGGGCAAGGAATTCTAAGACCTTAGCATGGCCTAGAATAGAAGGCTCAAGTATGTCCCATAGGCTTCACAGACGCTTTGACTTATAGGAAGGGGTAAGACAGAGAAAGGCCAAAGTCAGATGCCTGAAAGAGTAAGGCCAGAGCAGGAATACTTCTTATCAACACCAATATTCTCTTAATCTAAACTTGGACCAGGAGGCAGTCATCAGAACAGAGCAAGGGAACACTGCATGGTTCAAAATTGGGAAGGGCGTACGCCAGGGATGCATCCTATCT
>NW_006399866.1:10068006-10075220 GCF_000299155.1 Elephantulus edwardii | reverse complement strand
TGGGAGTGTCAGAGACAGTGCGATTGGCACAGGACAGAGCAGAGTTTAGGGCTGTTGTACATAGGGTCGCTATGAGTCGCAAGTGACTCGACGGCACATAACAACAACAACAGTAGAAACATGGATATACCCTTGTAACTATCTGCCCAAGTGCACACAAACTGTACCTATTTCTTTGCAAAAACAAGAAAACAGACGTGTCTGTTGGTAAGATACACTAAAGAGCACCCAGTATCATTTTTAAATACTCTTGCCAGAAAACACATAACCTGAAACTAGTAACAAGGATATCATCAGTCAAATCCAAGTCTTTCTACAAAACAGCATGCCTAAATTCCTCCAAAATTTCTCAGAAAAGGCAAAGAACTACAGAGGCATAGAAACTCAATGCAATATGTGATCCTGGACTGGATTCTTGATCAAAGAGGGAAATGTTATAAAGGACAATACTGGTGATAATTCATTACATTTAAATATGGATAATCCAAATTATAGACATTTTCTTATATTGCTTTGTAACACTATTATGATTTTGTAAGGTAATGTCATTATTCTTAGGAGATAAACCCTAAAGTATGTAGAGTTAAAGATTGTTGTTAGATCTACTAGTTAAATGGTTTAGCAAAATTATACATACAAAAATAACATATCACTCTCACTAGGGTGATAAAGCAAACATGACAAATTTTTTAACAAATCTAGGGAAAAGGCATATGCACTGAACTATTCTTGTACATTTTTATCTTTTAAAACATTGTCAAAATGAAGGTTAGAAAATTTAAGAGTTAAACAACAGAGTTAACTGGAGATATTAATTAGGTATCTGGCATGGATAATAGGATGTTGTTATGTGCTGTTGAGTTGCTTGCAACTCATAGCAACCCTATGTACAATCGCCCTAAACCCTGCTCTATCCTGTGCCAACCTCACAGTCTCCAACACATCTACTCCCATTAAGCCAATCACTGAATCAATCCATCTCATCGAGGGTCATCCTTTCTTGCACTGTCCCTCCACCCTCCCAAATATGATGTCCCTCTCCAAGGACTGGTACCATCTTGCAACATGTCCAAAGTATGTCAGACGATGCTTCAGAATCCTTGCCTCCAAGGAGCAGCCCGGTTTCACCCTCTCCACGACAAACCTGTTTGTTCTCCTAGCAGTCCATGATATATTCAATACTCTTCTCTAGCACCACAGTTCAAAAGCATCAATTTTCTTTCTAACATCCCTAGTCACTGTCCTGCTCTCTGATGAATAGCACACAACTGTGAAGACTATGGCCTGGATCAGGCACACCTTAGTCTCCAGCCTGACATCACTGTTCTTCAGTACTCTGGAGAGGTCCCTGACAGCTGACTATCCCAATGCAGTTTGTCTCTTGATTTCCTGGCTACTGGTACCAAGAGTGTGGAAACAAGCAAACGAAAACTGTTAACAATCTCAATCTCTTCATCTATAATGATGCTGCCAATTGGCGCAGTGGTGAACATCTTTGTTTTCTTGATGTTGAGCTTCAATCCATATTGAAGGCTGCAGTTCTTGACCTTCTGCAACAAGCACTTTAGGTTCTCCTCAGTTTCAGTAAGTAGAGTTGTGCCATCTGCATAATAAAGGTTTCTGATGAATCTTCCTCCAATCCTGATGTCACATTCCTCCTCCTTCAGCCCAGCATCCCAGATGATCTGTTCGGCATACAGATTGAAAAGGTATGGAGACAGAATACATCCTTGGCGGACACCCTTCCCAATTTTGAACCATGCAGTTACAAACTTTCATTTTGCTCATTCTTCTGCCTCATCTGTATTTTTCAAATTTTGTTCATGTTTTAAAATAGTTCATTTATCTTTGGAGGAGAAAACCGTATTCAAAGGCATGAAAGGGAAAAATCTTACTAAATGAAGAACTGATTGCTACCAAATCAGAACTGACTCATAGCTGACCCAGAAGGTTTTAAAAGAATGTAAATTGCTTGTGAGGAGAATCTTTCTTCTAAGGATTCAAACCAGAGGCACCGCCTTTAGATTAGCAGCTTAACTTCCTATAGACTATGCCACTAAATGTGGAAAGTATTCTTACATTTGTCCTTAAATTCACATGTCAATCATGTTGTTACTGTTGTTAGATGTTGTCCAGCTGGCTCGGACTCAGAGCAACCTTACATTTTAAAAAAAAAAATCTTGCCCGATCCTGAACCATCTTAACCCTCTCTGTTGTGCTTAAGCCTACTGCTGCGGTCATTGTGTCCATTCACCTCACTGAAGGTCTTCCTCTCTTTCACTGACCCTGTACTTTTCTGAGTATGATATCCATTTCCAAGGACTGGTCTTTCCTGACCTTGTTATTGTTGTTAGGTGCTGTCGAGTCAAATACAACTCCCAGCAACCTTATGAACAACAGATCTGAACCCTATCCTATCCTGTGCCACCTTCACAAGCTCTAACACATTCACGCCCATTGCTGCGGTCACTGTTGTCAATCTACCTGGTTAAGGATCTTCCTCTTCTTCACTGTTCCCCCCACCTTTCCAAGCATGATATCCTTTTCCAAGGAATCCTTTTCCTTTCCTAGCAACCTGCCCAAAGTCTGAGATGAAGCTTCACCATCCTTGCCTCCAAGGAGCAGCACTCTGACCATACCTTTTCCAAGACATATTTATTTGTTCTTTTGGCAGTCACTAAGATATTCAGTACTCTTCTCCAACACCACTGTTCAAAGCCATCTATTTTTCTGTCATCCTTATTCACTGCCCAGCTCTCAGCAGCATAGCAAGTGACTGAAAAGACCATGGTCTAAATCAAGTGTATCTCAATCCTCAAATTAACATTCTTAAAAATAACATACACAAAATAAGTGAGACAAAGTCTCACCATCCTTGCCTACAAGGTGCATTCTGGCTATATTTTTCCAAGACATTATGTATTTATTCTTTCAGCAGTCCGTGGTAATATTCAACATTCTTCATCAACACCATAATCTAACCGCATCAGTCCTTCTTGAGTATACTCACTGTCTAACATTCAGATGTATATAAAGCAAATGAAAGTATCATGACTTGGGTTGAGCACACCTTAGTCCTTAAAGTGACATTACTGCTATTTAACACTTGAAAGAGGTCCCTGGCAGGAGACTTGCCCAATGCAATATAGTCATTTGACCTGTCTGCTACTTCCATGGGTACTGATTGTGGGTTCAAGTAAAATACAATCTCTGGCAACTTCAACCTTTTCTCTATCTTGATGCTGTATATTTGGTCCACCTGTAAGGATTTTTATTTTATGTTGAGATGTAATTCATACTGGAAGCTACAGTCTCTGACCTTCTTCAGCAAATGTTTCAAGTACTCTTAACTTTCAGCAAGCAAGGCGTTTCATCTGCCCATCACAGGTTGTTAATGAGCCTTCCTACAACCCTAAATCCACATTCTTCTTCACAGTCTAGCTTTCTGGATTATGTGCTTGGCATACAGACTGAATAAGTCTCAACATATATCTTTCCTAATTTTAAATCATGTAATGTCCGGTTTAGTTCAAATGACTGCTTGTTGGTCTATGTACACAATTAGGTGTTCTGGGATTCCTGTACTTCCTAATGTTACCACAAATTTATTTCAACCCACACGCAGAACGCCTTTTCATAGTCAATAAAATACAAGTAAACATCTTTCTAGTATTCTCTGCTTTCAGGCAAGAGCCATCTCATACATTTCCCAGCATCTTCTGAATCCAGCTTGAAATTCTGATTGTTCTCTTTCAGTGTACTGCATCAGGCATTTTTAAAATAATCTTCAGCAAGATTTTACTTGTGTGTGAGACATTGTTGGTAGCTTCTGCATTCTGTTAGATTACTGTCTTTTGGAATGGACACAATTAGAGATCTTTTCCAGTTGGTTGCCCAGGTACTTTCATCCTCATGTTTTGGCATATGTCCAAAACTAAATATGTTTGTTGAAACATCCCAATTGTTATTTCATCCATTCCTGAAGCCTTATTTTTCACCTTTGCCTTCAGTGCAGCTGGAACTTTCTTCTTCAGTGTCAATATGCTACTTCTTTATATGGTTCTGTACTGATCAATTCTTTTTGGTATAGTGACTCTTTGTATTCCTTCTATTTTCTTTTAATACTTACTAAATAATTCAATACTTTGCCCACAGAATCCTTCAATATCACCAACTCAAGGCTTAATTTTTTTTATTTCAATAGTTTCAGTTTGAGTTCAATGAGTCATCATCAAATGGTTACTTTGTAAAGTAAGTCCACAGAGGTTCTGTTTTATATGTTCTGTTTCATAAACCCCTCTGACAACAAACACCTCTCTTTCAGACTCAATGGTCTTTAGTAAAGAAAGAAATACAAGTTAATATAAATGTTAATGTTCTACTTGTAGAGCAGCCATCAGTTTTCAGTGTGTTTCATGGCCTTCACAAGATAATTCAGAAGGTGGAGCACATACAGTTATTTTAGACCACTGGCTGCTAGAAAAACACATCAGTCCATCCTTGAAGAAGCCAGAATGCTCCTCAGAAGCAAGGATGACAAAATTTTTGTCTCACATACTTTTGACCTATTCTAAGGACAGGATGGTCCCTGGAAAAAGACATCAAGTTTGGTATAGCTGAGGGTCAGTGAAAAAGCAGAAGACCTTCAACGAAATGGATTGACATATAGCTACAACAATGGCTTCAAACAGCAACAATGCTGAGGACAGCACAGAGCAGGGAATCCTTCATGTGTGAGCACAAGGTCACTATGAGTTGGAACCATGTAGATGGAACCTAATAGCAACAGCATTCAAGAAAATGCATTCATTTCACAAATACTGAGTAATGGTATTCAAAGCTTTGCAGATGACATGGAGGGATGTCTACAACAGGGTCACCACCCTCAAGAAGACCACCTAGTAGAGTGATGAGAACTTGGCCCAGAACTTCAGGCTATCCCACATGGTAGCTAAGCTACATGATCTTGGTAATATATTTAATCTTTTGAGACTATCTTCTCATAGGTAGATGAGAAATACCACCCAAGTACTCTTAAAAGGTTGTATTGTAAAAATTGATTATATATATGTCAAGCATGTGGCATAATGAAATAATAAATACTTAATAAAAGGTAGCCAATATATGGCTGTTTCAGTCTAAATTAAAAGAAAAAAATAATATGTCAAAAGTCATACACCATGGTGCAGCAAGGAAGGAATGAAAACCCAAAATCCCTGTAAATGTTCATTAAAACTAATAAAATTTAATAAAATTTAAAAAAAAAAGTCATACACCAAATTGAAGGCAGAACTAACACTGGAATCTTGATTACTCCAAATGTCTAATCTAAGAAAACTTACTCTCTCTAAATGTCAAATAATGTAAGTCAGTGTTTAAGTGTGTAGATCAAGAGTTGCTCATTATAAACTCTGGCAAAATGCATCTCTCTGGTAGTCATCAAGAAAAGGGACTTTGGGCCATACAGTTATTTTTCTCATTAATCAAAAAGGATTTTAGGTCAAGGAACTCATTCTTATCTAAGACCCTGTTGTCCAGGAATACAGGTTCAAATTAATCTAAAGTTAGAGACCAAAGAGGTGTTTCCTCCAACCAATTTACAACTTTCTTTTACCAGAGAACATAAAGGTTATAAAAGTAATTATATTTCAAACATATCTTTTCAGTTTAGTGGCAGAGAAATCCCTTTGTATCATTTTACATCCTATTACAATTCTAACTTAAATCATTAAAAAGTAACAATATTTCAAATGAAATAGTTGACTTTCAGGTATGTATTGTAGTTACAAACTAAGACTTAATGTCCACAATTAAAAATGTCAAGCTTTAAGCCTTAATTCCAGTGTTCACTGTTAAATGTAAATTTTTCCATTCTTCCTAAAATGATACTGGCATGAACATAAGAGAAAATATTTAAACATTCTTAAACATAACTAACAGTTTAAAATACCCATAAATTATCCCATGCACATATCTATATCACTGATTAACAAATACCATGTCATAATCAAACATGCAAGTACCTGAGAGAATGCCACCTGTCCCAGGACAGGCCACTTCAACATACACTTCAAATGTGGTCTCTGGATTTTGTCTGGGGGGAAAAAAAATGTAGAACAGAACTGTGGTTACTGACAAGGATAAAGACAGCATGATACAGACATTTGGACAGTGGCATAAGGCAGACCTTGATAAAAACCATTAGCTTCACTTTGTAACTTAATACTCTATGGCGCAGGATAGGACAAAGTTCAGATCTGCTGTTCATAAGGCCACTATGAGCTGCAGTCAATTCAACTGCACAAAACAACAATGCAAGCAACAAGTGATTGAATGAAAACTTTTTTTCCCAAATTTTACCACTATATGAAGTGTTAATTTTCAATGCACATTACATTAAATAAAAAAATTTAAAAAAAAATCCAAAGGAACAGTAGTTAAAAATTCTGGACAATTTCTTCAACTTAATGCCTTCCAGATCAATACAGTAAGACCATTTCCCCAGAAGAATTAGTGTGAAACAAAGAAAATATACAAAAATTGCCTAAGCATAGTTTTTGGCACAGAATAGGTTAGCCATTTCTATGACTTTCCAGATATCCCAATGGAAATTCCCACAGGTCAATCTCAAAAAAACAAGTGTAGAATTTTTAAGAAACTCAAATCAAGCAACACCAGCACAAACTAGTCCTAGCCCTCTCCACCCTGTTCTAGGATAGAATACCTAACTGAAGAAGTTAACTTGCTTAGCTACAGGTTTTAAAGACTAACACAAAAAAAGCAAACCAAGTATCCCTACACTTCTGTGAAGATAGGGTGATGTATAACTTGCTGTTCCCACCAAAGAGGCTTTCCCTGTATTGACAATTTCAAGTATACACGCTTATTATTATTATATTTTTATCTTTTTATGTTATCACTACCTTCCAGAGGTTTTTTTTTTTTTAAAAAAAGATCATAACACTGACAGAATGTTAACACTTATAAATCCTGGATAATGAGAACATCAGAGTTAGGTTGCTTTTTTCCTTTCCTTCTCAAACTACAACAAAAAATACACTATTTCCAGATTAAATTAAATCACTTAACAGACAAAAATGTGACTCTTCTGTCATCACAGGAGACTAGAGCGAGGGCTACATGGTGAAGGGGACCTGGGGGAGGATTTGTAAAACAATGAAAGAATCTTTTCTTTTACTTTTCCATAATTTTTG
>NW_006399866.1:10034261-10067638 GCF_000299155.1 Elephantulus edwardii | reverse complement strand
GGGAGGAGGGTAGAGAGAATAGTGCAACAATGAATGAGTGGAAGCCCAAAATCTCTGTAAATGTTTATGAAAATTAATAAAATATAATTATAGAAAAAAAAATGTGACTCTTTCAAATATATGAGTAAACTCTACTTTAAATTTGACAACAAATGCTCAAATAGGAAACATTCTAAGTTACCTAATCAGACCTAAGAGTTCATTTAAGATGAATAAATATTCTTGCAGGGAGAAAAGTGTAACAATGAACGAATGGAAATCCAAAATCATTAAAATAAAAATTAAAAAGATGAATAAATATCCTTGACTTTACACAATTGATTCTACTTTTCAAAGCAAGTTTTTCTCATGGATTTTATTTTAACACTGTAAGGTAGGCAGGCTGGGTAGTACCCTCCCCATATAGGTGAGGAACCTGAGGCAAAGAAAGGCTAAATGAGTGACTGTGGTCTCACAGCTAGTTACAAATATCCCTAGGGCCAAAATTCCCATCTCCTGATCCTGCAGCTCATCAATTCTAAGAATGATCCTTGTTCTTTGTTAAAATTTAACATCTCTTTATAATGGATAGCACCTTACAACTCTAGGTGCCACATTATGCTTTCTTCCTGTTGGCAAACGTGGAGTTGATTCCTGACAATTCCATGCACATCTCAATGAAACGCTGCCCAGTCCTGCACCATCCCCACAATAAATTTTAGATCTCACAGTTAAGATCCATTGTGTTTTCACTGAGTAACTTCTGGCAGTAGATCACCTAGCTTTCTTCCTAGTCCATCTTACTTAGCCTGGAAATTCTGCTCAAGCCTGTTAAGCAACACAGTAACAAGCAAACCTCCCCTAACAGTAGGGTGGTGTCTACAGGAATCAAACCGAGGTTTCCTGAGTGAAGGCAAGAACTCGATCACTGAATAATCTGTGTCTCTTTTCTTCCTTAGAGATTTACACGATGGTGCCTTTTAAAATCTTATGGCATCTAAGAGACCACAAACCATTCCACCTCTAATTCCTTCTGAGTAAAAAGAAAGCCTAGGAGTTGTTTTTGTTGTTGTTTTGTTGTCTAGTTTTTATATCAGTCATAAATTTAAGTCTGCAATCCTGCTAACCTTGGAAAGAAGTAAAACAAGGAACCCAAAGATCTGTAGCAAGAGCACAAAGATTAAAAGGTACTACAAGCACACTGCCATAGAAGGAATGATGTGGTGATTAACAGAAAACATGAAATACAGATCATAATTAGAGTTGTCCACAGTAAGCAATGGTGATCTTCTTGCTGGTCTTGCCATTTCTAGACCCAAAGCACTCCATGGCTTCCACAATATTCATGCCTTCTTTCACCTTGTCGAAGACTACATGGTTGCCATCCAACCATTCAGTCTTAGCAGTACAGACAAAAAACTGGGAACCGTTTGTATTGGGTTCAGCATTTGCTATGGACAAGATGCCAGGACCTGTGTGCTTCAGGATGAAGTTTTCATCATCAAACTTCTCTCCATAGATGGACTTGCCACCAGTACCATTATGGCATGTGAAGTCTCCACCCTGGGAATAATTCTGTGAAAGCAGGAACCCTTGTAACCAAATCCTTTCTCCCCAGTACTCAGAGCACAGAAGTTTTCTGCTGTCTTTGGAACTTTATCTGCAAACAGCTAGAAGGAAACGTGCCCTAAAAGTTCGCCATCAGCGGTGATGTCGACGTACCCGATAGGATTGTCCATGGCTGGGGTGAACAAAGCAAACAACTGTACTGCTGAGGTGACGGTGTCTGAAAAACCGAAAGCCTAGTTTTATATATCAGTAATATACTTATTACTCTTGAAAGATAATTTCTTCACTTGTGCTTCTGCTTTAAACAAATGCCTACAGAGAAAAGTCTCCAAAATTCAGGGTACTTAAATATGCCTCATCAAGTATAGTTATTTGAAAAAACCATATACCAAATGAGAGCATATATTTTAAAAGAAAAAAAATCCAATTACTGTTTCAACAGAATGTGTTTTTTGGGTTTGGTTTGTTGGGTTTTTTTTTCTTTTTCTTTTCGGGTTCTTTTCATTCCCTGGAACAGGGAATTTAAATTATTTACAAAATTAGCATCCTTTAACCATAAAACACCTGTGAAAAAAATACATTATTAGCCAAGCTACTAACAAGCACTTCTCTGACCCACTTGGGTCCTCAATAGTCCCACCTGGAATTCTAAGAAGCACTTCAGATATAACAAACTATTGTTTTCCTCAAAGCCACACCTCCTGAAATCTACCAGTTATTTGGGCCAAGGAGTCATTCTTGACTCCCTTTTCTGTTTTTAGATGCCACAGTCACCTGTCAGTAAACTGCTATTGACTCTACCATCAAAATATATCCAGAATTGCAATGCTTCTCTTGATACTCAGCACCACCACCCTTGACATATCACCATCATTTCACCTCCATTACTACAATACTCTCCTAATTGGTCTCCCTGCTTCCTCCCTTGCTCCCCTCTATGATCAGATCTTAACTCAATAGAAAACTGACTTCTAGTCAATTTTGACTCATGGTGATCATCCATCTGATGTCCAATCTTTTCTGCCTCATCATTTTCCCACAGAGTGGTTAGTGGATTTCAAATGCCGACCTTTTGGTTACAAAGAATGCACTGTAACACCAGAGCTCCTAGAACTCAACTAAGTCAGTAATGTCTTTATGGCCAGTTATGACTTTATTTTAAAGGTCAAGCCATGCAGTATTTTGCTTAAAATATCTCCAAAGTTCTTAACAAAGTTTTGCAAGGTCTGATATAACCTGTCCTCTGCCTATCTATTTCTCCAACTTAATCTGTTCCTTTCTCCCTTTGTTCACTATATTCAAGACACTTTCTGTTCTTTAAACAGACCAAAGTCACTCCCATATTGGAGTTGATTTTCTGCTTCCCACAGCTAGCTAACTCTTCTTGTCGTTTATAATGCAACTGATTCCTGACCTCAGAAAAACCTACTCTGAGGACCACACACTATCACATCATCCAATTTTAAGTTTCTGCATCAATCCTATCACCATTCTGTTTATTATATGCCTCCTACCTCTAAAGGTTAAGCTGCATGAGAGCAGAGATATTCCCTATTACCTGAACATAATTAGTAAAGAAGTAATGGTGGAGTGGACTAACCTTCCTGAAGTCTAACAGATTTCAATAAATTACATAGATGAGAGCTCTCAGTTCTGTTGTTTTCAAAGCACATGAGGCATCAAAAAGATTTCCAGGCCCCATTTCAGACCTAAGAATTTGCATTTCTAACAAGTTTCCAGGAGTCCCTGGATGATGTAAACCATCAAATCCACCAAGTTCTAGGGGTGTAGTCCAAATCCACAGGTTAACCACCTCTCTGATGATTCAAAGCCACCAGAAATCCTCTGTAGTAAGAGTGGAAATCCCTTCTTGTGGGATTTACAGCCTGGAAAAACTCACTGGAGGATCAACCAAGAGTCAGTTCTGAATCAATGACAATGAGTTGGGGTAAGTTATAATGAAACCCACCTAGAGGCACCTCAAAAAGCCTGGTAGCACACTGCACAATACACTGGACTGCTAAGCAAAAGGATGGCAGTTCAAATCACTAGCTGTTCCAAGGGAAGGCAGAATATGTAGTCTCCTATAAAGATTTAAGGCAAAGATAACTAATAACAGTAAGTACCGAGGTATTACCGATGTTGACCATAGTTTGAAAACCACTGATCTAATTTAATTTCAACTGGCAGCATCAGGATGGATGGTAAAGAGAGTGAGATTGTTCACAGCTTCCGTTTGTTTGGCTCCACAGTCAACACTCTTGGGCACCAGTAGCCAGGAAATTAGAAGATGTATTGCCATAGGAAAGTCTGCTGATAGGGACCTCTCCAAAGTACTGAAGAGCAATGGTGTCTCTTTGGAGACTAAGGTGTGTTTGATACAGGCCATGGTCTTTGCTATCACTTGTTATGCATCAGAGAGTTGGACAATGACTAAGGAGGATAGAAGGAGAATTGATGCCTTTGAGCTTTGGTGCTGGAGAAGAGTATTGAGAGTACCATGGACTGCTAGGAAAACAAACAGATTCATCCTGGAAAGGGTCAAACCGGGCTGCTCCTTGGAGGCAAGGATTCTAAGGCTCCATCTAACATACTTTGGACATGTTGCAAGGAGGGACAGGTACTTGGAGAGGGACATTATGCTTGGTAGGGTGGAGGGACAGGACAGAAGGGGAAGGCCCCCTATGAGGTGGATTGATTCAGTGATTGGGGTAATCAGGGTGGGTGTATCAGAGACCATGAGATTGGCACAGGACAAAGCAGAGTTTAGGGCTGTTGTACATAGGGTCGCTATGAGTCGCAAGTGACTCGACAGCACTTAACAACAACAACATCCTTCCAAGTAATTAGATACATGTAACCAAGAAGAAACCTAAGAGAACATCTCAATTATCTATCATGTCAACAGTACTTTTGCAATAAAAGATCAGTTTTTCAAAGAGAAGGAGAAGTCTTTGTAGAAACAGTTGAAGCATATTCCTCCTATTCCTTACACAGTTACTATTCCATTCTACTAAGTGATAAAGTTATTTAAGTTTCTTAGTTCAAAGAGCTGGCAGAGTTCTATCACATGGAGCCAAAGATTATGGCACTCTCTCAAAAAAAGGAAGAGAAAAAAAACTTGACTAAAACACTAAGAACAAATTGTCTATATTTATAAGTTATAGTCATATGTACCCATGATCATTTACATGGTGCCTTATGGAAGAAGTGGTGACTAATGTTGTGACAAGTTATATAACATACTAACAAATATACATAAGTTATTTTAAGGGCCAGTGAAGCCAATGCAGATGGGAGCATTTTGTATTTCTCTGCAAATCAAATGTGAATTTAAAAGTATCTCCTCTAAAATCAAATTGAAAAAAAAATTTAGAAACCAAATTGCCAAGTGACCCTTTCTTAATACTTCCCATAACTTATAAACAAGTAAGACTACAACAGTCTTCAGAGGATCTAAGGAACTACCTTGAGTCTGCTTATTCCTTCACTACTCTTCAAGATAATCAGTATTTTTAAATACTTGGCTAAATGAACTGAAAAAAAAATCCTATTTCTGTCCTATTAGCACTCATCTAATTTAGTACACACAATGATACTGAGAATACCATGTTCAGAGCCAATTTTCCGATACACACCCAAGTTTTCCCAGAACACTTCATGCTGTATCTTAGCATATTACCACGGAAATGTCCTGGTTCTGTCATGATAACCTGTTGCTAATGTGTCAGTTCCAACTCATGGCAATCCCATGGCAAGGCCAACTGTGCTCCACAGTGTTCTTGATGGCTAATATGCTGGAAGTAGCTCACCAAGCCAAAACAATCTCTGGGTAGACTTAAACTGTCAGCCTTTCAATTATCAGCCAAGCTGGGTGGCCATTTGCATGACCCAGGGACTGCGTGATATTCCATTAACTTATTTATCTATGATTTATCTAACTCTCCATTATCTGAAACCTTTCCACCTGCCCAGCATCTTTATTTTTGTGACAACTCCCATCTCCTATATCTTGTCCCCTAAACTATAAGATCTAGCCATGCAGAACTACTTGCAGATCTCTGAACCAGGCTCCAATTCTCTAAAATTAGTATCACAATATCAGTATCATGCGTGTTTCCTATGTACCGGGAATAAGTACCTAAGTACCTGTCAGGCACCTTCTTGGTTGATTTCAACAAGTCTAAAAGATAAATAGTGCTCCTAGTTTAGTGACTAGAACACAAAATAGCCAAAGCAAAGGTGAGAAATTAGCAGAGAATATGGTGCTAACACGAGTAGCACTAGCGCCTTTACTGTTCTACATTATTCAGCAGCTCTGATGCAAGTTCAGTCTTTCTAGCTTTTTACAGTTGGCAAATTCATTCTTCAAGCTTCAGCTCAAGGATTTCTTCCTCTTTAGGCAGCTCCCTTTAACCTTCCACACTCAATAGCCTCATTTGATCAGGTGTTCCCCTCCACGTTCTTAGGGTACTCTGTGCTTCCCAGTCATGTGCCTTTTACTTACAATACTTAACCTTAGTACAATTACAATTATCTCAGAAGCTTTTAAAAATCCTGATGCCCAGGCTACACCTCAGACTAACTAAATCGGAATTTCCAAGCACTGTTAATTTTTTTTTTACAGATCCCCAAGTTGCACCAATGTGCAGCCAAGACTGAGAAACACTGGTAAACCACTGATTAAATGCCTGTCTTCCTCAGTAGACTGGCAACTCCCTGTGGGCACCAACTGTGTCTTTTATTGACCCTAGTCAAATATCTGTCACAATAAACATTTGCTGAGTTTCACTCCAACATCTGACATACAATTTCCAGCTCCAATTAACTGCTTCTCTTTCTCTGACAAGAGGTAATCTGCTGAATATACTCTGCTTACACTTGACTATTAAAGATATTTTTCTTTGGAGTCATAGGTATCAATAAGTCATATCTGCTGACAAGAGCCTTGGCTCTTAAACACAGAAAAATGACAGTCATTGGTGTCTGTTAAAATGGATCTGGGAGGTCTGCTCAGTTCTTATTCTTACTTCTGGGAGAATAGAGGCTGAGAGTAAGTCAAGAGAGCATCTCTATTCAATACCATCCTTCTAAACACAATTCTTGGTGATTCACTGAAAACACCATGCTCAATATGCAAGGCCATGTTCTCAAAAAGTTTAAGTGCACTCTCTCTGAAACCATGAGACTGACAAAAGGATTTGACAATTTTCAGGTATCAGAAAAGCCTAAAAGGCTTTTTGTTTGGCCGGGGGGTTTTGTTGGTTTGTTTGGGTTTTTTGGGTGGTTTTCTGTGGTTTTTTTTTTGCACGTGTGTGTGTGTTTTCGGAATTACACTGTTGATCACTCTGCTCGATCATCAGTCTTTAATTAAGATTCACTTTTCTTCAATTACAATATATTATGAGATTAGCAACAAAATGGTAACACTAATAAATGTTATCTGTTTTATGTGATAGCCATAATGCTAGATCTACAACTTTTAAATGAGAACTACAAACCTGAAACAAATACAATTTTAGGACTCTTCCTCATTTCAGTCTTCAAAACTTCAAACCAAACATATTCATCAGGTGAAATACTCTCTATAGACTAACAATCTGACTTCAGTATAGTGTTTCTTTAGTTCGTTGACGGGGCTGAGGCATAATGTTTCAACCTGAACTGTCTTAAAGTTGACAACATGGTCAAAGAACTGTATAAACTTCAGAACAAGCTAGCAAACACCACCTAATAAAATACTGATTCATTTACGTTAGACAAATAAGCAAAAAAGGAGTGTTAATATTTCCAACAAGTCTCCTATTTGTTTCTGTGAACTCTGAAATTAAAGCCCTTTTTCCAGGCTGAAAACACTGTATCAAAGGGGGCATTCTAACCCATAACAAGTTAACACCTCCATTGGAGAATGCAGTCATTGTTGAGACTTGTTAGAAAATTATTAACTTAGCTGTGTAATTATACAAACAAGCCATTTCAAGATTTTACACTTTCATTTAACATTATTTCTAATAAAATTCTCAGGAATAGATTAATAAAGATACACAGATAAGGGGGAGCTCTGGTGGCCTAGTGGCAAGAAGCTGCACTGCAATCCCAGAGGAACACGGTTCGAATCCACCAGATGCTCTGCCGGAGAAGGAGGCGCAATATCCTCCTGTACCAGTCAGATCTGATTTGACGGTACACGTGCACAAAATAAAAAATAAATAAATAAATAAATAAATAAAAATAAAGATACACAGATATTGTTACTAAAGGAGCTACAAAGTTTTACCTTCATATATCCTATGGAAAGGGTCTTAACACCACCATGTGCAAATATGCTAACTGGAAGGGATTTTGCTGCATTCTAAGCAGAGAGACAGACTGAACATCTCTCAAAATGTACAAGATCCCACATGTAATAAATTCTCTTGTATTCAGTTGTATTGATGATGATCCTCGCTAGGATGTAGTATAGGAAAACTCAGGCTTTTTCACAATGTTAATAGTATGGGCAATTTCATTAATTTCATTAATGATAAACACACCTGTTACCTTGAAAACATTTAAAAAATATTTTCTCTCTTCCCCAATGTTGAAATCCTGGGAGGTGGAAATGGTTAATCCAGATACTGACTGGAAAGACTGGAGGCTCAATTTCACTCAGAAGTGCCTCTAAGAAGATGCAAATCATAACCATGAGATACCATCTCACTCCAGTAGCAGTGGCAAAGTTTAAAAGAACAGCAAGTAATAAGTGTAGAAGAGGATGTGGCAAGAAAGGACCTCTTAGACATTGTTGGTAGAATTGTAAAATGGTACAACCACTCTGGAAGGCAGTTCAGCATTTCCTCAAAAAGCTGAACATAGAAATTCCATCTGACCCAGCTACTCCACTGTTTGGAATATACCCTGAGAAAATGAGAACTGAGGCACAAATGGTGACTTGTACACCAATGTTCATAGCAGCATAATTCACCATAGCAAAAACATGGAAACAGCCCCTATGTCCAACCATAATCAAGTGGATTGGTACATTCACATAATGAAATATGGCGCAGCATGCAGGAGCAATGATTTTGTAAATCACTACCTAATTTGGGAGGGACTGGAGAGCATTATGCTAACTGAACTAACCCAGTCCCGTAAGGACAAATACTATGTAAGACCACTGCTGTAGAATGTGTATGAGGATCCAAGGAGGGGAAGAGGGGATTACAGGGGTGTGGATGGGCAGGGTACAGGGGAAGGTTGGTTAATTATATGGTTGCAAAATTTGATGGGTGGAAGAAGAGGTGTGTAAAGGAAAGGGGAAGATCCGATGTGAAAAGAAAAACAATGTAGGTATACAAACTTTTTAAGTAAACCAATACAAAAGAAACTTTTTAAATGGGAGAGGGGGGAAAAGACGTGCCTCTAAATAAAGATCTGGCAATCTACTACAGAAAAGCAGCCATTAAAACCCCTATTGAGCACAGTTCTAATTTGCCACATATGAAGTCACATAAGTCAAAATCAACTTGACAGCAATTGAGTTTTCCTGATAACTTGTCCTCACCTCTTCTCCCTTCCTCTTCCTCTCCCTTCCCCTCCCCTCCCCTCCTCTACTCTCTTTTCTTTTGAACAAGCTAGCTCTAAGGCTTATGGGTGGGACACAGCAAGATAGACGTCCATGCCATTTATGGCCCACTGCATGGTATCAGAGCTTGAGCAGGACAGGATGATGCTGAGGTATGGCCCAGATCAAGATGTCAGAACCCAAGTGGGATGAGGAGCACATCACTGGGTGCAGGGGGGCAGGGAGCAGCACGGTGTAGTAGTGGTGGTGGTGATGAAGGGAATCAGAACCAGAGTAGTATGGAAAGGGCATATGAGTAGAACGTATGTGAGATGCTGATGAAGCAAAAGCAAAGTTTGCAAAAGGGTAACTGTGTAGGGACAGCCCAATACAGATATCAACACCAAAAGAAGGCAAGGACAAGGTGTAAAGGTTCCCAAGCAGTATGTGAGGACTGTCCATTTGAGTTGTGGGGGTTATTCAGTGTGATGTGATGTTAAAGTCCAAGCAGATCATGAGAGCACCCACACAGGGTGGTGGGACAGGAGGTTATTAACTTCCAGAGCAGGAACCATGATTCCAAGCAAGTAAGGTGAAAGAAAAAGGCAGCATCCACATGGTGTCTGGGGGAAGAAGACCATCAATGCCTAATCAGTACAATACAAGTAGAGATCACAGGTGAAAGCTTGGCTCTCACAGGTAAAAAAAGAAAATTAACAGGACACAAGACTAAAGTCTACTGAGTTGGAGAAATATTAACACGAACTTGAGATTTTCAAAGTATATGCAGGCATATCTTTGTTTCCTTACACTCGGTACGTTTTGTGTTTTTAACAAACTGAAGATTTGTGGCAACCACGCATCAAGCATATCTATAAGTACAATATTTTCAACAGTATATGCCCATTTTTTGTCTCTGAATTATATTTTGGTAATTTTAGCATATTTCAAATTTTTCATAATGCTTTTGCAAATGTTAAGAGACTTAAAAAAAAACCAACACCCACTGTCACCAAGTTGATCTTCCTGTGAAATGACTGGTGAATTCAAACCATAGGCTTCAAAGAGTCCAGCACATAGCACACTATGTCACCAGTGTTCCTCTAATGGACTATGGTGTTTTCCAAGCACTGGGAAATTAAAATATTCATGTGGCTTGCTTTATTGTGATATTCTCTTTGTTAGAGTAGTCTGGAAGCAAATCCATAATATCTCCAAGGTATGTCTGTAGATAAGTGGATTTAAAAACTGTAAACAATCATTGATAAATACTCATTTCTCCAATGGACCTGTTACCAAGGCTTTTTTACAGGTAGAGCATGTGGTACTACACAAAGAATCTCATCAAGCATCCAATGATCTTGGTCCAAAGCCTACCCAGGCAGATTCCTTACTCACTACAGGGTCAGAACCAACCATTTAACTTTTTATTCATGAGCTTCCCACCCATTCCCACCCCCATAAAGGAGCATACTTCCCCTGTTCACTCAAAAAAAGTTGTCTGGGCCAAATCAGAAAGTACATTTTAAACAAAAATTGCAAAAACAAAAATTAAACCAACTGCTACCAACACAATTTGTATTCCTAGTGACCCACCCTGCCCCCATATGCCAGAGGTTCCAAAAACTGAATTTTCAGAAGTAATCACCACACTCTCTCCCAAGGTCTATGGGTGGACAAGAACTTCCAGCCTTTCAGTGAACAGTAGAGTACATTATCTATGTGCACGACCCAAAAACTCCTACCCAACAGAAAGACTATTAGATTATTCATTCTTTTACCAAAATGACTTTGTCTAACCAACAATAGGTTTTATCAAAAAATCACACCAAGATGGTGATGGTGGAAGAAACAGTGTAAGGAGCTGGAGGAGAAGCAAGCTGCATAGAAATGGGCAACCAGAGAGACCAACATGGCATGACGTGGACAGCAGGAATTTGAGTCAGAACTTTTATTAAAATAATTAATTTGGGAGGTACACGAACAGCAAGCTGCAGACCCTGGCTGAAGCCACCAGATGACCTGCTGTGTTAAAGCCACACTGAACTGCCAAGAGCAAGCAGGTCAGTAGAAATCTGACTGAGCTTTTTGGGGCCCCACCAACCCCCCAAAAGTGATCAGGTTGGTGGGAATTTGACTGATTTTTCTTAAGCCTGGTCAACCTGCTAGGAGTGACTGGGTCAGTGGAAATTTGACTGACTTTTCTTGGTCCTGTTAAAAACGGGGCCCCACTGGGATAGAGGTTGATGGGCAAGGGCACCTGGATGAGGGCCACTAGGCAAGGACCACCGAGTGAGAGCTGCTGGGTGGGGGAGGAACAGCTGGAATATGAGTAGGGACTAGACTCATGGGCACACCCAGAAGGCTGAAATCTGAGTGAGGATCCTGCAAGTGACTGACTCACACTCATGGCCACCCTCTGCCCCTGTGCCTGTGCCTGCCCAGCCCCTCATCTAGCTCCACACCTGTGCCTACACGTCCAGTCAAAAAACTTGCTTTAATCTAGAACACCCTAATCGGACTTAGCTACAAAGGCTACCCTCACAGACTCTGAACTGAACCTTCCACTGAGTCAGAAGTTCAGAGAGAAACACAGGTGGGGTAGCTGCCAATTTCTAGAGCATTGTCTTCAAATCAAGAACCTATCAATGTCATGAAAAAAGCAAGCTATCTCACACCCTACACAAGCACAAAGATGTCACCCCCAAAAAGGTGACATAGTATCAGTGGATTTCCTGAAGCCAGAAAGTCTGATGGAACTTTCTGACACAAAATTTAAAAGAACAGTGATTGAATACTTTCAATGGGTGAAAGACAAAGTTGAAGAATTACAGGACACTGCAATCAAAAACCTGGAGGAGCTTTGGAAAAAAAAAAATCTAGAACAATGCAGATAAAACAAATGAGGCAATAGTGGCACTGGAAAAACAAGAAACCACGATACAAAATATCAGGTCCAATGTTTCAGATGCTGTCAACATGATGGAGGGACACATGAGCAGAGTTGAAGAGAATAAATATAGAACCAGTGAAATAGAAAAGAAAATTGTCACCACAGATCTGCTAGGGCAAAAAGCAGAGTCAAAAAGGGAAAAGAAGAAATCCTAAGAATAATGTGGGATACCATCAAGAGAAATAACATAGGCATCATCAGAATCCCAGAACAGGAGAAGCAAGCAAAGGCACCGAAAAAGCTGTGGAAAACTTCCCAGGCATAATGAATAATGAGAGAATATATATTCAAGAAGCAGAGTGAAGGCCATATAGAATAGTCCCCAAAAGAAAAACACCAAGGCATATCATAGTCAAATTGGCCAGAACCAAAGGTAAGGAGAGAATCCTGAAAGCAGTGAGGGAGAAACAAAGAGTAACATAATATTAAGTGCCAATTTCTCAGCAGAAATCATACGAGCAAGAAGACAGTGGAAAGACATATATCGAACACTCAAAACAACTGTCAACCAAGAAGGCTGTTCCCAGCAAATTTATCCATCAAATATGAAGGAGAGATCAAGATGTTTCCAGAAAAAGAGAACCTAAGGGAGTTTGTAAAAACAAAACCAGCATGGCAGGAAAAAATGAGAGATGTCCTTCTTACAGAGGTGCCACAGAAACCAGTATGGACCAAACTAGCAACTACACCAAAAAGAACTCAATAAAATAATAGCAATAAAATCCTGCCTTCCAATACTGACACCAAATGTGAATGGTTTGAGTGCATCATTGAAGAGAAAAAGAGTAACAGACTGGATAAAAAAAACAAAATCCATCCATATGCTATCTAAAAGAGACATACCTGAAAAATAAAAACAAAGAAAAACTAAAAATAAAAGGATGGGGGAAAATATACCAAGCAACTGGCAACTAGAAAAAAAACAGGAGTAGCGATATTAATCTCTGATAAAATAAATTTCCATGTAAAAACCATCACAAATGACAAGGAAGGTCACTACATAATGCTTAAAGGGTCAATAGAACAACAGGACATAATAATAAGTATCTATGCACCAAATTAAAAAAACACGCAAAATATATAAAACAAGCATTAACAAAATTGAAAAAGGACTTTAACACACCCCTCTCGAGAAAAGATAGTACCAGAAAAAAAACTCAACAAAGATGCGCAAGAATTAAACCACACAATAAACCAACTCAACCTCATAGATATTTATAGGCTAATACACACACACACACACAAAAAACAAAAACAAAAAACAAAAAAAAACCCACACAGCTTACCTTCTTCTCAAATAGGCTTGGAACATTTTCCGGAACAGATCACATTTTAGGTGACAAGGTAAGCATCAATAAATTAAAAAACACAGAAATAATACAAAACATTTCCTCAGACCACAATGGAACATAACTGGAAATCAGTAACAAGAAGATAAAGGAGGAAAACAACCCATACATTTGGAAGCTGAACAACACCTTCTTGAACACGAGTAGGTACTAAAAGAAATAAAAAATGAAAGTAAAAGTTTCTTGAAACAATGAAAACACCACGTACTAAAACCTCTGGGAAACAGCCAAAGAAGCAATGAAATGTCAATTTATAGCAATAAGCAAACATATCAAAGGCAAGAAAAAAATGACCATTGACTATCTAACCCAACATCTCCAACAAATTGAATAAGAACAGCAAAAAAACACTGACACCCTCTAAAAAAAAACCTGAAATTATAAAAATTAGAGCAGAAATAAATGAAATAGAAAACAGAAAAACAATTGAAACCATCGACAAAACTACGTGTTGGTTCTTTGAATCAACAAACCACTAGCAAAACTAATGAAGAAAAAGACACAAATAATCTGAAGAAGAGATGAAATGGGCAATGTGACAACAGAACCAACTAAAATAAAAAAGCTAACATTGGAATATTATAAAAATTATATTCAAGCAAATATGAAAACCTAGTGGAAATGGACAAATACTTAGAAATGCAGAGTCTACCTAAACTGACACAAACTGAAACTGAATACCTGAACAGACCCATTACAAAAGAAGAAACTGAAAAGGTAATAAAACAACTTCTAGCCAAAAAAATCCCTGGACCAGATGGTTTTACAGGTGAATATTATCAAACATTCAGAGAAGATCTTTTACCAATTCTACATACTACTACAGAAAACAGAAAAAAGATGAAATTCTCCAGCATTCACTCTATGAAGCAAACATATCCTTGATACCAAGTAAAGACACAACCAAAATAGAAAATTATAGGTCAAAATCTCTCATGAACATCAATGCAAAAATGCTGAATAAAAAATTACCCAATAGAATCCAATGATACATCAAAGCAATAATTCACCAAGATCACGTGGGATTCATAACAGATATGCAAGGATGGTTCAACATAAGAAAAGCAATCAGTGTAAATCATCTTATTAACAAAGCAAAGAACAAGAACCACATGATCCTATCAATTAATGCAGAAAAGGCCTTTGACAAAATCCAACACACTTTCCTGATTAAAACACTCAATAAAATAGGATTAGAGGGAAATTTATTCAACATAGTAAAAAGTATATACGCAAACCCAAGAGCCAACCTTGTTCTCAATGGAGAGAATAAAGGCATTCCCCTTGAGAAGAGGAATTACACAAGGACGCTCACTATCACCTCTCCTATTCAATATCATATTGGAAGTCTTATAATAGTAATAAGGCAAGAGAAGGAAATAAAGAGTTCTACAAATTGGCAAGGAGGATGTAAAATTATCTTTTTACGCAGATAATATGATAGTATACTTAGAAAACCCTAAAGATTCAGGAAGAAAACTACTGGACATAGTTGACCAATTCAATAAAGTGGCAGGATAAAAGATCAACATACAAAAATCAATTGGATTGCTCTACAGTGACAAAGAGAATACAGAACTGGAGCTGAGAAAAAAAACTACCTGTCACAATAGCTAATCACAAGAATAAATACTTCACAGTAAATCTAACCAGAAGCACAAAGGATCTATTCAAAGAAAATTACAAAACATTACCACAAGAAACAAAAAGAGACCTGGAGAAGTGGAAGAATATACCTTGCTTATAGATAGGAAGACTCAATATTGTGAAAATGACAATACTACCAAAGGTAATGTACACATTCAAGCCAATCACAACACAAATCCCAATTCCATTCTTCAACGAGATGGAAAAGGCAATCTCCAATTTCATATGGAATGGAAAGAGGGCCCGAATAATCAAAGCACTCCTTAAAAAGAGAAACAGGGTAGGAGGCATCTCACACCCTGATTTCAAATTCTTCTACACTGTTGAGGTTGTCAAGACAGCATGGTACTGGTACAATGACAGACACATAAATCAATGGAATAAAATTGAGAATCTAGAAATCAGCTCATCCACCTATGGTCAACTGATTTTTGACAAGGAGATGAAATCAATTAAGTGGGGAAATGACAGCCTTTTTAACAAATGGTTCTGGTAAAATTGGAAAACAATCTGTAGAAAACTCAAGCAAGATTCACACCTCACTCCATACAAAACAACCAAATTAAAATGGATCATGGGTCTAGGACTAAAACCAAAGACTATAAAATTCTTTAAAGAAAAGATTGGAAGAACTCTAGAAGTCCTAACCCACAACATAAACAGTCTTCCAAGCATCCTGAAAAATCTACAACCAGGAGAGGATAAAAGAGATGAATGGGACCTTCTAAGTATCAAATCCTTATGCACATCCAAAAAAGTATCAAACAGGGTAAACAGGGAAGACCGTAGAATGGGAAAAAATATTTGGTAATGAAATGTCAGATAAGAGACTTCTATCTAAGTGAATCTAAATTCCAAAATCAATCTCCATAATAGTCTATGTGTTTCCTACTGCCAAAGGGGCCCTTTAGAGTAGTGAGAGAAGATCTTCACCCTGAAAACCACATTGTCCCTTTTCAGCAGGAAGTGGCTAAGAGAATACGCAATCCCCTTTTCCTTATGAATCAGGGTGAAGTCTCTCTCTGGGAGGAGTGATAGGGAATGGCAAAGGACACACTGACAAAGGAGATTAATCAGAACTGACTTTGACAAGCACTGTGGCAATTGGACAATTAAAACAGACATTCGGGGGGGGGAGAAGAATGAACTGGGGAGGAGGGTAGAGAAAACAGTGCAACAATGAAGGAATGAAAACCCAAAATCTCTGTAAATGTTCATTAAAACTAATAAAATTTTTAAAAAAAGAAAGACTTGTATCTAGAATTTGTAAAATACTCGGGGGCACCACAACAAGATAATGGTAAACAACCCAGTTGAAAAATGAGCACAGGATACGAAGACACTTCACCAAAGAAGACATTCAGATGGCCAACAAGCACACGAAGAAATATTCAAAATCCCTAGCTCTGAGAGATGCAAATCAAAACAACTATGAGATATCATCTCACCCCAGTAATGATAGCAAAATTCAAAATAACAGTAAACATCAAATGCTGGCAAGATTGCAGAGAAACTAGAACCCTGACTGTTAGTGAGAGTATAAAATGGTGCAACCACAATGGAAGGTTGTATGGTGCTTTCTCAAAAAGTTGCACATAGAAATACCATTTGACCCAGCAATTCCACTACTGGGAATTTACTCCAAAGAAACTATAACTGCCACCCAAGTAGATAAATGCACACCCATGTTTATCGCGGCTTTGTTCACAATAGCAAAGAGCTGGAAAGAACTCAAGTGTCCATCAAAAAACGAATGGATAGAGAAGCTCTGGTATATTCACACAATGGACTACTACGCAGCATTGAAAAACAAGGAACTTATGAAATATTATACAAAATGGGTGACCCTGCACGACATTATACTGAGTGAAATATCTTAGTAACAAAAGGACAAATATTGCATAGGGCCACTGTTGTAAAACGGGACTGACTTTGGGGTCGAGGGGAGACTAAGTGGGTATAAATAATGTATACTGCACTCAAACAGATGAGGGAGAGAATTGTTTAAAAGGGATATATGATTAAGTATTATTGTCATGACAGGAGTCCAGAATGATGGCTGCACAGTGGAGTGGACTTGGGGGGAGGGATTGTATAACAATGAATGAATTTTTCTTATACATTTCAAAGAGAAGAGTGAATTAGGGGGGAGGGATGCGCAGGGAGAAAAGTGCAACAATGAATGAATGGAAATCCAAAGTCTCTATAAACTTTCATTAAAATTAATTTAAAAAAAAATTTACAAAAACAAATCCACACACATTATTGCATACTTCAAGAGTATGAAGACTCAAGGGTATTAAGCTTTCAAATACTGTTATGAAAAGCAATCTAAAAAGATAATTAACAATCCAAACAGAAATCGTACTCTGAGGAATAAACAAAAGGATTTTAAGAATACAAGGTAGATTTTGTTGTTGTTGTTGTTGTTGTTGTTGTTGTTGCTAAGTACCATCAAGTCGCAGGCGACTCACAGTGACCCTATGAAGCAGAGTCCTTGATGCTTGGGTGCCTTTCATCCTCTCTCCAGGTTCATAGGGTTTCCAGAGGCAAGCTCCTCCTTCCAAGATAGATTATACGGTCAGAAAATAATTCACTTTATTCAACCTAAAGAAAAAAAGTACCTCCTCTACAGAGGAAAAAGAACTGAACATAGGAAAACCAAAAGTTCTCTGGACATACAACTTATATTCCTCAGTCAGCAATGTTATATGTCTGTAATATTTTGCTGCCTCAGAACTCTCACAAACTATACTGAAGCTGTCAGGCAGTGTGGCAGTATCATTTTCCCTATTTTACAGAATAGTTGCATATAAGAGAATGTTAACACTCCAATATAATTTTGAATCTCTAATGGACATGTCTTACATGTTGCCTATCATAAAAGTACGCACAACAGTTTAGAATAGGAAGTCTTAATGGAAGGTAGGGGATAAACAGTTGTAGAAAGAGGTCAAGCACAGGGCCTAGCACAATCCCCACCCCAAAAAAAAATACAACAAAGTATTGCCATCCTACTGACCATCTGTTGGATTAACAAGACTATATCTTTAAGAGAAGAGACAGCCCATTTTCCTCCCAAAGTTCATTTGGTAGGTTCAAACCACCTCTTCCACATTAGAGTTATCAACCCCAAGCCACTAGTAGCATTCTGCTGTATTTACATACTAGGCTACCAAGGCGCTTAAAGACCCTAAGAAAAATATCTATTCTCTCTACTGAAAAACGCATGTTTTAAAACTGTACACATAATTGTTTGAGGTTCACAAAGTTATTTATGGAAATACACAGTAAGAATCATTGCCCCACTAAGGACTTACTTTCATATTCTTTCTTACTTGATCCTAAAGCCAAGGACTACCATCACCCCAATTAATAAAAGTGGATAGTCTACAAAAGATTAAATAGATTGTAACCTTGTTAAAATTGCTATATTAACATTTAACCATGTGTCACAGATACTATTTTAAATATTTTTCATGTATTATCTCATTTATTCTTTGCAATAACTGCATAAAGAACTCCTATTATCATCATTCTCATTTTATATCTAAAGAAACTAAAATACAAAGAAGTAAAAGAGCTTTCTTAAAGTCACGTACCTTGTAAAAGACAGCTGAAATCTGACCCTTGTCCCTAGAGTCCCATGGTACACATTCTTTTTTAATTCTGCATCAAATATTAAAAACAACTAATTCTGTATCAAATATTAACAACAAAACTACAACCAGTCAAATCTGACATGTTGTTATGTGCTCTTGAGTCACCAGTGACTCATAGTGACCCTATGCACAGCCCTAAATCCTGCTCTCTCCTGTGCCAGTCTTACTGTCTTTAACACACCAATCCCATTACCCCAGTCACTGAATCAATCCACTTCATCGAGGGTCTTCCTCTCCTGCACTGCCCCTCCACCCTCCCAAGCATGATGTCCATCCCTTCTTGCAACAACATGTCCAATGTATGTAAGACAAAGCTTCAGAATCCTTGCCTCCAAGGAGTAGCCTGGTTTCACCCTCTCCAGGACAAACTTGTTTGTTTTCCTGGCAGTCTAAGGTATATCCAATACTCTTCTCCAACACTACAGCTCAAAGGCATCAATTCGCCTTCTATCATCCCTAGTCATTGTCCAACATTCTGAGGCACAGCAAGTAACTGCAAAGACCATGGCCTGTATCAGGCACACCTTAGTCTCCAGACTGACATCGTTGTTCTTCAGTACTTTGGAGAGGTCTCTGACAGAAGACTTTCCCAATACAATTTGTCTTTTAATATCCTGGCTGCTGGTACCAAGAGTGTTGATTTTAGAGCCAAGCAAACAGAAGCTATTGACAATCTCAAATCTCTTCACCATCCATTAGGATGCTGCCAATTGGACCAGTGGTGAGAATCTTTGTTTTCTTGATGTTAGCTTCAATCCATAGTGAAGGCTGCTGTCCTTGACCTTCTGCAGCAAGTGCTTCAGGTCCTCCTCAGTTTCAGCAAGCAGGGTTGTGTCATCTGCGTAATACCGACTGCTGATGGGTCTACCTCCAATCCTGATGACACATTTCTCCTCATAGAATCCAGCCTCACAGATAACATGCTCCACATACAGATTGAAAAGATAGGGAGATAGGACACATCCTTGGCGCACACCTTTCCCAATTTTAAACCATGGAGTATTTCCTTGCTCTGTTCTGACTGTTGCCTCCTGGTCCAAGTATAGGTTTCACACAAGCACAATCAAGTGTTCTGGAATTCCCATTCTTCTCAGAGTCAACCACAGTTTACTGTGATCAACATAGTCAAATGCCTTTGCATAGTCAATTAAATACAGCTAGATATTACAGTGATCAATAAAGTTTACTCATTTCAACTGCACAGTTTTGTGGGTTTCCACAACTGTATACAACCATGTAACCCTTTTTGGGGTTGTGCTTTTTATGAAAGCTCACTAAAGGCCCAACTGGCAAGAAATTGTGCAATAAAGAAGGCACATAGTTCAAGGTCACCAGCTGCTCCACAGGAGGATGAACAATCTCCTCCCATGCTATTATCTGCCTCTGAAAATCTGCCAGAGTGTCAACAATGGGTCAGTTAGGACTCTATGGTATATAACAACAACTTCCCCTTCAAAAGTCTAGCTGCTGTGCTAACAAATGAAAAGAGGTGGAGAATAGTGGACTCAAGGTATTAAGTACTCCATAATCTGTCCTCTGGGCTTTCCTAAATCTTTCCAAAGCTCATCACCTGAGTTCAGGGGGATCTAGGAATCCTATCTTTCTCGATACGTCTTAAGATCATTTGTGTTTCTCCCCTGCAATGGCCTAAGTATTCTGTTTTGAAAACTCCCTTCTACTTCTACTGCATTAAGACCTTGGTGATTTCTTGGTAAAGCCACCCCAAAACTCACATTGAGACTGTTCACAGCTTCAGTTTGCTCGGCTCCACGGTCAACACTCTTCGCACCAGCAGCCAGGAAATCAAAAAACGTATTGTCATGGGAAAGTCTGTGGTTAGGGACCTCTCTAAAGTACTCAAGAGCAACGGTGTCTCTCTGGAGACTAAGGTGCGCCTGATACAGGCCATGGTCTTTGCAATCACTTGTTATGCATCAAAGAGTTGGACAATGACTAGGGAGGATAGAAGGAGAATTGACGCCTTTGAGCTGTGGTGCTGGAGAAGAGTATTGAATGTTCCATGGACTGCCAAGAAAACAGATTCATCCTAGAGAGCATTAAACCAGGCTGCTCCTTGGAGGCAAGGATTCTGGGCCTTCGTCTGACATACTTTGGACATGTTGTAAGGAGAGACAGGTCCTTGGAGAGGGACAGCATGCTTGGTAGGGTGGAGGGACAGCGTAGGAGGGGAAGACCCTCTATGAGGTGGATTGATTCAGTGACTGGGGTAATCGGGATAGATGTGTCAGAGGCAACGCGATTGGCACAGGATAGAGCAGGGTTTAGGGCTGTTGTACATAGGGTCGCTCTGAGTCGCAAACGACTCCACGGCACATAACAACAACAATTATACGACACTGATCATACAGGAATCTTTTTAAAAATCAGATTCCAAATCCATGGTTATCATAGAGATGCAAATCAAAATAACTCAATCATCTCACCTCATCAACAATAGCAAAGTTCAACAGGGCAGCAAACAGCAAACATTGGCAAGGAGGTGGAAAGATAGAAACTCTTATTCACAGATGATGGGAATATAAAATGGTACAACCACTATGAAAGGCAGCCTGGCACTTCATCAAAAGTTTGGAAGTAGGAATACCCTTTGACCCAGCTATGCCACTACTGGGAATATACCCTAAAGAAACAGAGCTACAACTGAAAGAAATGTATGCATACCCATGTTTACTGTGGCATTATTCAAAATAGCAAAGAGACAGAGGCAGCCCAACTGCTCGTCAACAAACCAATGGATAATAAAACTTTGGTATGTTAACACAATGGAATATTATGCAGCACTGAAAAATAATGAACTTATAAAACACTACACAACATGGGTGATCCTGGAAGACACTGCTGCTTGAAATATCTCAGTCACAAAAGGGCAAATACTGTATAACACCTCTGTTCCAAAATGGGACTAACATGGCAGGTTGGAAGAAAAACTGGAAGACTTTATAGATAACAAATATTGCACTAGAACAGATGAGCGGAAAGACTGTGAAGAGAATATATGATTGAGCATGATATGTGTGACAACTGACACTCTAAAACAAAAGGTGCATTACAAAATGAATTGGAGGAAGGGTGGAGAGAGGAAAATCTACAACAATGAAAGAATGAAAATCCAACTTTTCCATAAACTTTCTTTAAAAATCACAATATTAAAAAATCAGATTCCAGGTTTCATACGTGGAGACTGACTCACAACGTATTCACAACTGATTCACAACAATTAATGATGAAGCCCAAGAATCTACTTTCCAAAAAGTGATTCTGATAATAATGGATTAAAGTACCTAATTTCCCACATATTCTGATGGATCAAATTTGGAGCCCACTGTGTTATGTTAGTTAATGTTGTTATGTACTGTCAAAATGGAATTGACCCTTAGCTGACCCTTCAGTAGGTTTTTAGAGGCAGTAAACTGAATGGGAGGAAACTGTACATCTGTTGCCCAGCAAGCAGCTGGTGGATTCAAACTGCATGCCTTTGGGTTGATAGCCCAACTCCTTATGCCCAAGCCACCAGAGCTCGTGGAAAGGATATTCTTTGGAAAACTTTCTTTTGTAACCCTTTAAATAACAAAATATAAAAGATATTAAATCAAAACCATCTTGTGCAGGGAATAGCAGGCATCAAATGTTTAAATAAGTATCAGGCAAATTTTCCAGGAATTCTAGATGGGATGAGAGTAATAGGAACCAGATTTACTTTTCCATCTGAAACAACAACAAAAAAAATAATTAAAATGTGTGAAAACAATGTTTTCCAAGATAGTAAAGATCAGATAACAAAGCACACTGATTCTTGAGAAATGTGGAAAAAACTGAGCCCTATAACTGCTTCCATTTACTGTAAAGGAACCTCAACAAAGCCCAGTGAACACGCGAAATTGGTAAGATAGATCTAAGCACTGATATCCAGGTATTATCTGACATGCCACAGATACCCATTTGAGTGTCTATTTTCTTACAACTAAGAATATTAGAAAGGAAATAGGTAAACATAACTTCCGTAAGATTTTCAATTATTGTTGTTGTTGTTGTTAGGAATTGTCGAAGACAACGCATAGCAACCCTATGAACAGACTGTGCCATCCTCCTATTTCCTGAGACACCACAACAGTCATCATGTCAATCCACCTGGTCAAGGGTCTTCCTCTCCTTCGCCAACCCTCCCTTCCTAGCTAGCATCACCTTCTTCTCCAAGGAAGAGGCCCTCCCACCCTCCTAACAATATGTCCAAAGTATATGAAGCAAAGTCTTATCACTCTTGTCTCCAAAAATCACTCCAACTGCACCCTCTCTAAGATGTATCTTTTTTGTTCTCTTGGCCATCCATCGGATGTTAAATGCTCTTCTCCAACACCATAGCTCAAAGGCATCCATTCTTCTGTCATCCTTATTCACTGTCCAGCTCTCAGATGCATAGCAAGACTATGGCCTGAATCAGACGCACCATAGTTCTCAAACACACATCATTACTCCTCAATAATTTGAAAAGGTACCTAGTTGTAGGTACCCAATGCAATGCATCTCTTTATTTCCTGACAGCTGGTACCAAGGGTGTTAATTGTGGATCCAAGTGAGATGAAGTTGCCGACAGTTTCAATCTCTTCTCTATCCATCATGATGCTGCCATGATTGGTCTAGTGGTTACTACATACATTTATTTATTCATAAAGGTAATACTTCTTTGTAATTTATAACATCTTCTCCTCACATAGCTCACCTATGCTCTAAGTTTACTGACAGATAATACTCACAGGCATCCTAGAGTATCTAATTAGCACCCAGCCCAAGTTCAGGCCCTCCACTGCTCTCAGAGAGCTTCAAGACCAACCAGAGAAAGCAGGAAGGGAATTCATACTCATCATAACCCTTCAGAACAAAGTCAATGTTAAAGTCAAGAATAAGAACTTTAAAAATTTAAATCTTTCTGTTGGTGAGTTGATTCCAACTCACAGTAACCTGAAAGGAACTATAACTGGTCCACAGGATTCCCACAGCTATCATCATTACAGTAACAATTGTCACAGCTTTCCATTGCGCAGTACCTATAAGTTCAAAACAACATCCTTTTTGTTAGACTGCTTAAAGCCAAGCATATATATTCTAGAAAAACAAAGAAGTATCATTAAGGAAACAGCAGTGCTAGAAAACTGAGAACTATCTGCTTACATGGATCAGTTACTGGTACAGCTGTGCAACTTTAAGCAAGAAAGAGGTGCAAATATGGGCTGAGGGGTCTGAACTACAAGCCTGTGCTGATAGCTTTAAAAACACCTATAGGCCTCATTTAAAGTCCTGGCAACTTGTGGTTCCACCATTCTAAATCTTTTTCTCCACTTATAAAACATGAAGCCCTACGTTAGGTAACTAAAAGAAAGATTCAGGATTTCTGTATCCAGACACTTATTTAGACCAATGCTAAGTTCCCAAGCTCCCCACTTGTAAAAGTTCTCTCTACTGAACTTAAGCTGCCTTCAAATATTTATGAAACGATTTTCCTCTACTTGTTCTAGGGCTCTGGTAGTTTACACAGTATTTGGGAGGCACATCTCAGAGGCATGAGTGGGGGAAGGAAGAGAAATGAAAAGGGTTCACCTTTTCATTCCATCTGTTTTATATGTCAGAGTTACAAATAAGATTTCTCCTGGAAAAAGGTTCTATGGCTTTAAAACCAAAATGGTTCAAAGAGTATATATGCAACCAGAACAAAATAAATGTATATGTATGTACAAAATAAATGTATATGTATGTTTATTACCCAGTTTATTGGTAATAAACATATGAATGAAGAATCTAAGGTACTGATAGGATAAAGATATAGCTGAGGTTAAGCATTTAGGAAGTGACATAATCAGGATTAAAACCTAGGCAGTTTGGCTCCAGAGTCTATGATTCTAACTACTACACAGAACTCAGCATGCCATTGCACAGTTTCAAAATTAAGATCCACAGAATAACCTCTAAGAGAATTCTAGTGGTGTATCAGCAGAGAGTGTACTGCTAACCCAAAGGCAGTGCCACCCTCGCAGTTTGAACATACCAGTAGCATGTAGGAAGAATGAAGGGAAACCTCTCATGTGATTTACAGCTTCCAAAAACCTACTAGAGGATCAGCTATGAACTGGATCTTGATGGCAATGATTTTCTTTATCAATCTCCAACCTCACAAATACATTAAAAAGATATATATTATTAGTAAGTCTTACAAGGTTAGGTTACACTGAAACATCAGCTAACCTCATTAGTCTCATCTGTCAAAACTCCCTAGCTATCAGATACACACACACACACACACACACACACACACACACGCACGCGCACGTGCAAAACACTAGTATGCTGAGTTTCTAATCAGGCTTTAATCACTCTGTGGCTTATATGTTTATCATTTATTGAGCTGTTTCCAAAGAGCTCTGGTGCTAAAGTGGTTAAGCAGTTGGCTGCTAACTAAAAGGTTTATAGTTCAAACCCATCAGCTGCTCAGAGAAGAAAAACATGGTGATCTGATTCCATGAAGATCTACCGCATTGGGTATTGCTTATGGGGCAGTTCTCTGTTCAGTTCACAAGTCTGGAGTTATTTCAGAAAAGCTGAATAGTGTATTAAGCACTTAATATACTGCACCTCATTTTATTAACCAAACAACACTGAGGTAAGAGTATTTGCAGCATTAAATAGCTTGCCCACAGACAAATGTCTAGGAAGTGGCAGTATCTAAGATCAAACTGAAGTCTGTTCTAAGTTTATCAATGTTCATCAGGAAAGGAGAGATAAAGAATGGTACAGTTATTGCTTAAGAGGCACTGAGTTTCTACTGAGGATAATGAAAACATTTACAAACAGTAATGGCTATACAATGTGATGAAGGTAATGAATATCAGTGAACTGTATACATAAAAAATGTTGAAAGAGCAAAAGTTTTGTTGCATATATTCTACCACAATAATTATAATAATAAAACCTCTCAAACAAAGCTTCTCAGGTTGTATGGTTTTTCCTTTTCTATACTACCCACTAGCCTGGGAACCTTGCCCCATCTCATCTCTGTGTTCCTGGATGATAACAAAAACTGTAGCATAGAGTGAAATATCTCAGTCGCAAAAGGACAAATATTGCATGGTGCCACTGCTGTAAAATGGGACTGATATCAAGGTTGGGGTAAGACTGAGAAAAACTGGATAGATTGTGTATACTGCACTGAAACAGATGAGGGAGTGAATAATTTAAAAGTGATATATGATAGGGTATTATGGTTATAACAAGAGTCCACAATTAAGGTTGCATAGTGGAATGTACTTGGGGTGGTGGGAGGGGTACGGGGGGGGATTGTATACCAGGGAGTGGGTGTTTCTTTTACTTTTGAAAGAGAGGAGCGAACTGGGGTGGGGGGAGGGCTGGGTGGGGAGAGGAGTGCAGCAATGAATGAATGGAAATTCAAAATCTCTGTAAATGTTCATTAAAATTATTTTAAAAAAACCCAACCGATATCAGTGCTTTATAATAAAAGAATGAACTGGGGAAAAAACAAAAAAAAGTGTAGCTTATTAGCAAACACTCAGTAAACTTGATAGCTGAATGAATTTCCCAGAAGAAGACAAGAGAAATGAGTAAGCAATTCATGATTCACATTAAAACTTCTTTTTGCATGAGAAAGAAACAACGTTCAGCACTGTGATATACTCAAATGAGAGCTCTATAACTATGTCTAGGTTTCAACTATCATCTGAAACATCTAAATTTAAATTGTTCAACACATATTTACAAGTAATCTAAATACATACATGTAACAGCTTTTTAGGAGTTTTCAACCCAGTTAAGGAAACAAAATAAAGTAAAACGTAAAGGTTATAAAAGTAAGACAAGCACTGTACTGAGGAAATACATGACTAGGTGTCACATAAGTAGTAAAATAAAGTGCTGTGGATTTGTGAGTTGAAAATATCATTCTGGGCTAAATCTGTAGTTTCAAATTATCCATGAACATCCTGCAATCAGCAACAGTACGTAAAAAATATAGTATAGAAAATAGAGACAATCTTTTCATATCAAGATACTTCATTCAAGGTTTAAGAATTATTGTTCTCTGCCAATATGTTCCTCCTGCACTCTATAGATAGGAAAATGTAATTTCTTTTCAAAGACAGCAGTGACAGATCATTTTTTGTGTAACTTTTTAAAAAAATTATTGGTACTGGAATTTCAAACACTTGGAAGTGTTTATGTAATTTTTTTTAAAAAATTATTGGTACTGGAATTCCAAACACTTGGAAGCAAGCAAAGCCATTCAAAAAACTTAGAATAGATAGATCTTGAACTGAAAACCACAGGATGAATGGGAACTAGCTAGCTGGAAAAAAGAGAAGGGATTTTAAACAAGGTAAATAACCTTTGCGAAAGTATAAAGACTTGATTGTTCATGCAAAGTTTCAAAACTAACAACTTAATTTGCCTGACTGAAAACCGGAAAAATTGAAAGTGCAAACTCCATTCCTGGCAGTGTAACAAGCAAAGTACCCTTCTGATCTTCCACTGAAAGCAAATGTAAATAACAGATTTTTTCCCCTATCTCTGCTAATAAATGCACTGATGAATTTGCAAGAAAATAAAAGAAGATTATAAGTAAAAACTGAGTCAATGAAAGATCCCAATAGGGTAACCAGAATTCAAAAATTAACTTTCTCCTAGAAGGCACCTAGACAGTCCAATGCTGATCTTCATCATTCTAGCCCAACTGTAGTCGAAGAAAATGAGATGAAAGCTGCATCAACTCAAGTGAAAAGTAAAATAAAATACCTCAATTTTAGCAATGACTACAAAGAACTATACAATTAGCATTAAAGAGTGAAAAGGAAAAAAAATACAAAATTCTCACGTTGTTTTTATGTGCTGTCGAGTTGCTTGTCAATCAGTGACCCTATAATATACAATAGCTCTGAACCCTGTTCTATCGTGAGCAAACGTTATTGCCTCTGATACACCCACCCCCCACCATTACCCCAGTCATTGAATCGGTCCATCTCAAGGGTCTTCCTCTGATGCGCTGTCCCTTTACTTTCCCAAACATGATGTCCCTCTCCAAGGACTAGTCCCTCCTTGCAACATGCCCAAAGTTTGTCAGATGAAGCTTCAGAATCCTTGCCTCAAAAGAGCAGCCTGGTTTCACCCTCTCTAGGACAAACCTGTTTGTTTCCCTACATATCTTCAGAATTCAGTGAAAACCATCCATCTTAAAAACTTGGCACTGCGAAAGGGAAATCTTTTGGCTGGTTCAACGGCAACCTTGTCCTCACAAGGTATGATTAATAAATGGTTAAATGAACCCTGACCCATATATTTAAGTTGAAGTCCAAAAGTCCCAATTAGTCCCAGGTCACCCATAAAATAATACGCCAATATTTTCAGGAAAATTTCCCTTCAAGCTCAGCCTCAAAAATGATTTCTCACAAAGAGTTGTAAGAAATATTAACTCACTGTCAAAATGATGAAAAAAGACCCATTAAAGAAAACCCTCCAAAATGAAAGACAGCTAAATCAGACCTGCAGTCTTCAGATATTGGGATTATCAGAGACAAACTATGATATAAATGTTTAATAAGCTTTAAAGAAATAAAAGAAATTGAAGGTAAATAAAGCAGAAAGAAGTGTAAAATAATAAAGCAAAATTAAAACTGAAAATATTTCTCAAAATAAAAACTACTAACCTAATAGTAGTAAGAACAGAAAAAAATACAACTAAAGAAAGAAATACTACATTTGAAGAAATTACAAAAGAGAATTCAGACATGGGGGGGGAGGGGGAAGCTAGACATAGAAAGAGTAACATAATAATAATGTTCCAGAAGGTAAGAAGAAAATGGAGCAAAATCAATAGACAGTTTTAGAAAGCTAGATTTAGTGCTGGTTTTAGTTACTTTTTTGAGTTCCCATTTTCACTAAGCTCTCAGTCTGAAAATAGCTGAGAATTTTTCAGAACTGATAAGAGAGATCTATCTTAATTGTGCTCATGTAAAATCTATACAGACCAAGAAGCTATTGTCCAGAGCAAAGAACACTGCATGGTTTAAAATCAGGAATAGTGTGTCTTGTATGTTATTCAACCTGTATGCTGATCAAATCATTAAAAAATTCAGACTAGTGCAACAATGAAGTCTCTGTAAATTTTTACTGAAATAATAAATTAAAAAATACAACACACACACAAAAAGAAATAAAATAGAAGGCTAGATCACAAAAAAATCTCATAGCATTAATTGTGACATCAGCAGCATTAGGCATGTGTGGCATATATAAAAGTGAAATTTATTCCCTTTTATATCCTTTTGCCGTAATTCTTTGGAAAAACAAGTTGAAAGATTTTCCCCCAAGCCCTAAGTACTGTTGCTCTCATTTTCTTTCTTTTTTAACAAAATTTTTATTTAAAAAAAAAAAAAAAGACTTGCTGAGCAAGTGGAGTTGTTAAAAAAAAATCAGACTATATGACAAACCATGTGACATCAGGATTGAAAGAAAACTCATCAATGACCTGTATTCATGCAGATGACACACCGCTGCTTACAAAGGAAAAAAAGGACTTAAAGCACTTACTAAAGAAGTTAGTAAGAACACTACAGCTTTCAATATGGATTATATCTCAACTTCAAGAAAACAAAAATCCACACCACTGGACAAATAGGCAACATCATGATAAATGGATGATTGAAGTTACCGAAGATTTCATTTTACTTGGATCTCCAATCAATCCACATGGTAACAGCAATCAAAAAAATCAAGACATGCTGTATAGAGACTGGCTGTTAAAGACCTCTCCAAAGTGCTCAATAGCAATTATGTCAATTTAAAGACTATTGTGCACCTTATCCAAGTCATAGTATTTGTAATTGCTTCCTATGCATCTAATAAGATTGAGGCTATCAACGATTTCATCTTACTTGGATCCACAATCAATACACTTGGTACTACCAGTCAGTCAATCAGGAAACATATTGTACTGGGAAAGTCTAAAGTCAATGACCACTCCAAATTATTGAGAAACAATAATGTTAGCTTGATGGATTAGGATGGCCTGATACAGGCCATAGTTTCTTCTGTCACTTGCTATGCACCTGAAAGCTGGACAATGAATAAGGATAACAGGAGAATTGATGCATTTCAAATGTAGTGTTGGAGAAGAGTGCTGAATGGACTGCCAAAAGAATACAGTTATGTCCTGAAGAAGGAGCAGCTATAGTGCTCCCTAGAGGCAAAGATGATGAAGCTTCACCTCACATATATACTCTGGGCATGTTGCTAGGATAGGTCATTCCTTGGAGATGATGGAGCAATGGTTAAGGAAAGGAAGTCTCTCAACCAGTTGGACTGATAGTGACTGCAGCAATGAGCTTGAGTGTGTCAGAGACTGGGAATAGCACAGAACAGGATAGGGTTCATATCTGTTGTTCATAGAGCCACTATGAATTGTCCTAACTCGAAGGCTCTTAACAACATACAAATGAAAGTTGGACCAAAGAAGAACTGATATCTTTTTTTAACTTTCCTTTTTTCACTAGTTTATTTACAAAATTGTAATACAAACTTGAACAAATTCTTTCAAATTCCCTTACTCCCCCCCATCAAATTGTACAACCCAATGATTAATCCCCTCTCCCACCTATACGTCCACGTCCCTCTGCTTCCAGCCTCTCCCACCCCTCCTGGATCCTTATACTCTTTCTACAATAGCTGTCTTATAAAATATTTATCCTTGTGGGATTGAGTTAGTTCACTCAGCATAATGCTCTCCAGTCCCTCCCAAGTTAGATAATCATTTACAAAGTTACTGCTCCTGCACGCTGCATAGTATTCATTTCTCAATCCATTTGTCTGTGGTTGGACCTTTGGGCTGATGCCATGTTCTTGTGATGGTGAATAATGCTGTTATGAACACTGGTATACAAATCTCAGTTTGTGCCTCAGTTCTCATATTCTCAGGGTATATTCCAAGTAGTGGAATAGCTGGGTCATGTGGAATTTCTATGTTCAGCTTTTGAGGAAGCACCAAACTGACTTCTAGAATGGTTGCACCATTTTACAATCCCACCAACAACGTAAGAGTTCTTTTCTCGCCACATCCTCTCCAACATCTATTACCTGCTGCCTTGTTAAACTTTGCCACGCTTACTGGAGTGAAATGGTACCCCATTGTGGTTTTGATTTGCATCTCTCTTATTGCCAGTGATTTGGTGCATTTCCTCATTTGTCTGTTTGCCACTCTAATATCTTCATCTGTGAAAATTCTTTCCATGTCTTTTGCCCATTTTGTAATTAGGTTATCAGTCTTTTTCTTGTGGAGGCCCAGATATATTCTGTAAACTTTTGTTATAAGACTCTTACTGAGATGGTATTACCAAATGTTTGTTCCCAGTCTGTAGGTTTTCTTTTCAACTTGTTGGAAAAAGTTTTTTATGTGTGCAGATTTAATCTTTAGACGGTCCCATGCATCAATTTTATCCTCTTTAGATTGTACATTTTTGGTTGTATTTGGCCATCTCTTTATACCCTGGACAAGCGCTTCTAAGCTTGATTCCAGTCTGTCTCTTATGAACATTATGGTTTTGGGCTTTACTCCCAGGTCTCTGATCCACCTTGAGTTAAACTGTCATGTTGGAGAAGAGTGTTGAATATTCCAAGGACTGAAAGAACAATCAAGCCTGTCTTGAAAGTAGTGCAACCAGAGTGATCCTTGGAGGCAAGGATGGTAAAACTAGGTTTCACATAATTTGGGCATGTTGTTAGGAGGGCCCAATCTGTGGTAAAAGACATTATGTTGGAAAAGGTGGAGGGTCAGTGAAAAAGAGGAATATCCTCAACTAAATGGAATGGCACAGTGACTGTGTATCAGAAATTGTGAAGATGAGAGTAGAATATGGTAAGGTTCAGATCTCTTATTTATAGGTCTCTACAAGTCATAATCAACTTGACAGCACCTAACAATAACATGCATACGTTCAGTTAAGTCTAATGAATGCAAAGGCAGTCTAAATAAAAAGAAACCTAGGAATTGTGATTCTAAGTAATCTGTAGTAGGTACATTTCTCTCTGTTAATTTCATACCCATAAAATGCAGTTATAAAACTAAGAATTCATGGAGCCAGCAATTCAAGGAAACCACAAACTAAGCAGTAATGCAAAGCAGTGAGTTTGTCACTTTTCCTCCTCTAGTTTCACTCAATATGGAATCAAAGCAATGTAAAAATTGGAAGTGGGCATTACCATGGAAAAAGTGAGCTCCATCAGAAGTCCTCCACTTCAGGCTCAAGAGGCAGGAAAGGAGTTTCTTACTAGCAACAGTGGTATTGTTGTTGTTGTTAGGCATTGTCAATTCTGACTGATCGTGATCCTAGGAAAGTCTGCTGTCAGGAATCTCTCCAGAGTACTGAGGAGCAGTGATGTTGGTTTAGAGACTAAGGTGTGTCTGATCCAAGCTGTGCTCTTTGCAATTACTTGCTATGCATCAGAGAGCTGGACAGTGAATAAGAATGACAGAAGAAAAATCAATACCTTTGAGTTGTGGTGCTGGAGAAGAGTATTGAACATACCATGGACTTCCAAGAGAACAAAGAGATTTGTCCTTGGGAAGGTGAAACCAGGCTGCTCCATGGACACAAGGATTCTGAAGTTCCATCTCACATAATTTGGGCACATGGCCAGGAGGGACCAGTCCATGGAGAAGGACATCACGTTTGGAAAGATGGAAGGACAGCATAGAAAGGAAGACTCCAGATGAGTAACTGGGGTAATGGGGTAAGTGTGTCAGAGACAATAAGATTGGCTCAGGATAGAGAAGAGTTCAGACCTATTGTACACAAGGTTGCTATGAGTTGCAAGCAACTCAACGGCATAAAACAGTAACAGGAATTCTGTCATATGACTGAGGAGCCCATGGGGGTGGCGGTGGGGGGGGGAGGGCTATAGGAGCGGGGGCCTAGCAAACGCCCTGTGGAGCGACCCCAGCTTGTCGGTGGCCAGCCACTATGGCCCCCATGCTTTTCCAGAAACTCTTCAGCAAGAGGAGTGGGCTGGGCTCATCCGGCCGGGACACCCGCCAACCGGATTGCACTTTTAGTTGATGACTGGCCCTCAGTGAAGATTGAAGCTCAACAGAAATTCAAGGATTCCCAAGGAGAAATGGGTGAGTCTCGTGGCTCCCACCCCCGCCCCTCAGAGCCTGTGCCTTGTGGAACAGCTGCTGCAGCTCCATGAGGCTTCCACAGCCTGAACGAATGGATTCCCTCACCCAGGATGGATGCTGGCCACTGGCCCTCAAGACTGGTACAGTGAAGCCAGCACACTGCCGCAAGGTGGTCCTGTACTGGAGAGAATGCTTGGAGCCAGGATGGCAGCTGTGGGGGAAGCGGGTGCCTCCGGCCACCCGCACAAGAGGGGCCGCACACCCACCGAGCGCCCGTGCGGAGGGGTGGGGGGGCATGCCCCCAAGGGCTGCCGGCGCTGGGGAGGCCGCGTGCCTCCTGCAGGCCTCCCACACTGGGTGGGACACACACCCCACTGGCTGCCTGCGTAGGAGGTGGGGGATGGGATGCATGCCCACCATCTGCAGGTTTGGGTCTCCTTGGACAGGCCAAAGAAGATGATTACCTATGCATTGGAAAGGCCAAAGAGGA